>NW_024962263.1:26518396-26910091 GCF_019238085.1 Lagopus leucura
ACTGTCAATGTAAAACTTACCAGTTTTTCTTCAAAATCTGCATTCCTCTTGGCTGGCAAAGAGTTCAGGAGCTTTTCCTGTATTCAAATACACACTAACCTGAACAATCTTTTATAGCAATTTTTTTTTAAAAGCCTTAAAACAAATAAAAAGATATTCAATACATCATCTTTCTTAGACTCTTTTTTACTATTCAGTGTTTGATAATAGGAAATATTTCAAGAATAAGCTCACTTCCTTAAACATCAAACTTTTAGTCTGCTGAAAAATGAAAGAGTTTGACAGGAATTTATGGCTTACTGAACAACATATCTATAGCATGGGGAAAGGAATTATTTGGCAGTTATAGGTATATTTCTCCTCGGAAAGCTAAATATATCTTGCCTGTTAATCTATCACTACTTCTTCACTTGTCCACAGCAGAAACTGGCCTTTCTATTGCTCCATCTCTACATCAATAAAAACATCCCTTCCTGTAAAATAACTCCAAAAATTCTGACCAGAAGTGAGATTTTAAGTGCTGGAATTTACAGCAGCTCTATCTAACCTTTTGATAAGCACATACTCATTAGGCAGATTATGCCACACTGAGCAGAGAATCTGAGAACACTAGACACAGAAGCAAGACGACTAACTATGTGGGCAATCCTTGTTTCCAAAAACATTCATTTTTTTTTCCAGAGTCATTTATTGTTATTTCTGCATCCTGTGGAGGTTACCAATTAAAGTGATGGCTCCATTTAACATTCTTCCTCTTGGCACAGAGCATTTGTATTACTAGTCCGTACAGAAAATTCTGGTTTCCATTTACAGGGTTTTTTTTGAAACTCAATTTGCAAAACACAGACCATGTTCTGAATACCTCTTCTGAGAAGTAGTATCTCATCTTTGAGTGGGCTGAAGATTTCAGTTTGCATCTTCTCTGTTAATTAAGCACTAATGAAAGTGAACAGCAAAAAGACAGATTTTGAGAGCTATTCAGGAGCAATCACACTTTGAACAGTTGATTAAGGAAGCATTAATAATCTCTTTTAGCATAAAGGAGTAAGAAAAAAACAGATACTGTTTTCTAAAATGTCAGCAGAGCCAGCAAGTACAATCACATTGTTATAAAAATATATTGAAATCAAGAGTTTTGAGGATTTGGAATCCAAGAAAAACCTTGAAAAGACATCTAAAAATATTTAAATGTCATGCTGCAAGTAAAGGTGAATCTCCAGTGACTACCTGTACGGTAGACTAACAAAGGCACTGAAGTGTTAGATGTTGTACAACTGTGAAATGTGAAGTGAATCTTGGTAAATCCAGAGGTTGTACACAGAGAAAGCCATCATGTAGTCTCCTTATCCTGTTGTCCATTAAAGGATTATCTGCAAGTATTCATCTGCTGCTAAACCAGTTTCTCATCTCAAGATTGTCAAGCTTCTCCTGATTTCACACCCTTTAATCTTGATTAATGCTACTAACCTACCTTTTTTCCTGTACATTATCAGCTCATCTCAGAGGCTCACTGACAAATGTATCCATCTTAATCATAGGAATTGAGTATGGTTTCCTGCCAGAGGCACATGGCTCAGCCGTAAACACCAAACATCAACACAGACCTTGGTATCTGCTATGTACAGCTAGTCCAGCAGTAGGAGAGATATGTTGTGCACTAAGGACAGCAATGCTTTGCTTCCTGTAACTAAGTTATTAAAGAAAAGCTTTATTTTTTCCGTTATTATTTCTCTCCTGTTCCTCAGGTGCCATACATTAGAAGTGGAGGAGCAAGACACTCTTGTTTGCGTTGGGTTGACTGAAGGACAACTCTAAATTGCATTATTTTATTTTATTTTATTTGCTTTTTGGAAGATCTTGCTATGCAAACACCTTAGAGTGTCAGCTCTCAAAGGTCTTTCATGCTATAGAAATTACATAGACTACAAATTAAAAAAAAAAATTAGAAATGGTGGAGAAATGCAAAACCACAAGCTGGCCAAATGAACTCCACAGCCTTCACTCACAAGCCCACCAGCTTTGCAGACTTGACTGAGAATAGCATCAAGGTCTCTACAGAATTAAGACGTCTAAAGTTTGCACACTAAAATCTATTAAAGACCAAAAATGACACAAGTTTATGATATATATTTAAACTATCAGTCAAACAGTTGGACTAGATGATCTCGTAGGTCCTTTCCAACCTCGTGATTCTATGATACACCACCAAGAGCTCCATTTATATGATTACGTTTTAAGAGTTCTTACATACATAATAGGTGCGCTAAAGCTCTCTTTCAGTCAATGGAAGCGTTCCATTGATGTCAATAGCCTGCCAATTATGCCCATTATGGCAAAGCAGGCTTTCCCTCAAAGAGGAGTTGAAGGTCAATTTTATCTACTCTGTCAACTGAGAAAACTTCCATCAGTGATTATAACATGGGAACTGCACACGCCAATTTCCAACTTTCATCTTAGCAAACAGCAAGGCTCTCATCAACACAATACCAAAGTCTTTTTCTTGTGCTACAAATGAAGGCAGAAAATGATTCAGCAGTAGCCTGCAAAGTTTATTTGTAACTGCTAGTTTTTCCTCAAGCACGATGCAGACTAGGACCAATGATGAACAGTAAAATATATGTACATGGAACTTTCTAAACATGTAAGCTTTATGTGATAAACTCATTTGCACACCCACAGAGGCTACAATAAAGCAATGGCAGGTGAAAGATCCAAGTAATAATCTGCTGCAGCTACGTCCAGGCCCACTGCAAGAACAATGAGCTCATCAAGTCCTTCTCCATAAGTGGTTGTGTACTCCAGTAGAACAAGCGCAGGCAAGAACTCAAATGCTATGTTTCACACCAGTGTCCAGAAAACCACATGAAACTCAGGATAAGCCACAGAACAGTTCTGCAGATCACCTCTTGAACTGAGGTAGTCACTGTCTAGAGAGTTGGAATACATTGTGAGATATAGAGGAATAGTATTTCATGATCATCCAACATTTGTGCAAGTGCCAAGTATGCCTGGCCAAGTTTGTGTGTATATATGTAGTGAATACCTCTGTTTGTGTGTTTGCCTACTAACAATGCATTCTCAGCCTTGCTACTAGATGGAACCGGAGACACTGAGCTGTGGCAGCCTCACATCTATCAGGATGAGAGATTAGTCTCTCCCTGTCAATTAAGGGTCTCCACAAAGCAATTTAGGTTTGCTACACTCATACCCCTTTTTCCTCCTTTATTGACATCTGTGCAAACATTTTTATTTCTACGAAGTTTGCTGATAAACCTTTATGAAGAATTCTACTTGCTCAATCCCCAGTGCAAAACAGTATACTATCAGCTGTTGCTCAACCAGATATGTGATTTTAAAAATGACTGATAGAAGCTCAGTAAAGACATGCAAAATTAACTCTCGCAAAAGGCAAAACTAGTCAGAGAGGGAACAGTTATGCAAATCTACACCAAGAGCCAAGAACAAAAGAAATCTAAGGCGAAAAAAAATATTGTCAAAAATATTGCTTTTTGTCAAACACAAAATATACAAAGGGCGGATGCAAGGACCAGTAACCTGAGAGGAATATAGAAGGATTGTCAGAGCATTCAGGGATAGAGTTAGAAAAGTTAAATTCCAAATGGAATTGAGTACGGCAAGGGACATCAAAGGTATCACAAATGGCTTCCATCAGTGACAGAATGAAGACTAGGAAAATGCAGGCCCTCTGCTGAAGGAAATAATAGACCTGGTTACCCACAGCACTGAAAAGCCTGAGATACTGAATGCCTTATTTAACTCAGTCTTTATTAGTAAGGCTGACCAGGAATCTCAGGTCCCAGAGACCAGACAAAAAGACTGGAGCAAGGAAAGTATACCCTTGGTGGAAAAAAATTAGAGCAGAGAATGCTTGAGCAAACTGACATTTGCAAGTCCTCTGGGCATAATGTGATGCATGCATAAACAAGTTCTGAGTGAACTGGAAGATGTCATTGGGAGGCCACTCTCAGTCTTTGCTCAATCATGGAAACCAGGATAAGTGCCCAAAGACTGGAGAAAAGTAAATGTCACTCCTGGAAATCAGGAGATCATCAGAAGTACTCAGTATGCATTCACTAAGAACAAGTCATGCCTGACCAGCCTGAAAAGCTTCTATAATGAAATGATCAGCTTGATAAGCTGAGAGGACAGCAGAGCTGTTTGTTCTAAGGACAGAAGTGATATAACTGATCTTTGTTTTCCAGTCAAACACAGTATGCAAGCACAGTAAAAGAAATTTATAAAAATCTACATGGAGATAAGAAAATGATGACAAATCATTTAAACTTACTGAGATTTTCTCCCAGTTCTGTTTCAAGAATATTTTGTTTTTTCTTCTATTTTTATTTATAATTATTTTTTCAGGATGGGAAGCACAATTCGTGCCCTCAATACACAGTGAAGATTGCCTCTCTTGTTTTAAATGACTCTCTTGTTTTAAATCATTTTGTGTTACAGTAGCCTTTTCCTGATGGATTGATACTGCTGCATGTAACAGTAGGGTTTTTCCCACTGATCTCAATAACAAAAGTACAGTCCATAAGTTATCTAATGATCCTGGAAACTATATTCTAAGGAATCTTGACTGTGAATTAGCCAATAAGACAGCGAAATCTAGTTTATGAGGTTAGAATAACAGAAATGGATGAAAGAATCCTCAGCAAACATTTCCATCAGAGAATTTCATGTAAGAGTAAGCCCTCACCCCATCCCTCAGCTTCAGTTATTTCAAGATTCTACACAACTTTAACATTAGGAAAGTGAACAACTCAGAAACAATCTCTTAACTTGTATAGCTTTTGCTGGACAGAAGCATATTTTTTTATGCAGTCAGTCAAGCAGGAGAGGTGCTTCGCAACAATTGCAGAAGGACAAATCCAATAAAATTCCTGTTGCAGATTGGGTTTCTTCTTTAATTTCTCACTTTTATGGCTATTCTCACTCTATCCACAGCATACTAAGTGAAATCCTTTAAAACTTGTTCTAAGCACTTTAATCCTGAGACACTTTTCATTATTCTTATTCACATAACGTTTAGTAGTCATGAGCAGGATTGTCAAACTGGAATTTCTATGTTACAGCATGGTTTAATTCATATTTTGTCTTAAAATGAAATACTTTAGTGGATCACAGTACTTCCATGGTAGATTAAGTATCATCACGAGTTTTTAGAGTAAGGGAAGTTAACAAATCTGGAAAAACATCTCCACTCCAGCACAACACATCTGATTGTGCAATGAATATATTTCATTGCTTTCCCACAGAATGATTTAAGCTAACAAAAATCTCAATTTCTGGTGTACTTACTGGGCCACAAAACCCGTAAGCAAAACTCCAAACAAGGAAGTGCTGAATAGGGCCTAAGGCTGGAAATATCAGCTATACAAGGTGCAGGAAAAACACATAGGATTCAATTCCTCCATTATTAGCTGAGACAACAGATTTGAGGACACATTTCATATTTCATTAGAGAAGTATTGAGTTGATGATGTTTCTATGAATTATAAACTATCTAAGCTTGCTTCACTTTTCGAAAAACTGAATGTTCTAGTACAGGCAGTTGTCAAGATCAATAATCATCAGTGCTAAAACACCATTTTACATTTTCAGAACTGTTTATAAATCAACATTTACAAATGTAAAACCTAGAACATTCTCAAAAGTTAAGGATAATTAAAAAATAACAGCAATTCATCAGTATTTCTACATGTGAATAGTATTAGATCACAGAAGTCTTTTAAAAGCAGCAACAGATTTGTACTATAGACAACAATAGTTTTTAAAGCAAATACTCTTGAGTTAGTGTGAGAGAAGAGCGGCCAAGAGCTGCAAATGTGGAAACTGATCTAACAGAGTTTGTAGCGTGAACTCAAAGGATTGAAGTCTGGCCTTTAAAGATCTTCACCATCAAGTAGACAGTATTCCATTTTCTGCAGTTAATTACTTTGGACAGTTGGTACTAAAAAGCATTCCCTCCTCCCTAAGCATTCCTTCTACCTAGCGACAAAGTTATTATAGACATTAGAGCCATGCATTAATGAAGACATTATTGCCTGATAACACACAACCATTAACATGTTTCAGTGCTAATTACCTTTGTCATTAGTAAGCAATGTTCTGTGGCCCTGAGTTTTAACAAGAAAGAATAAGCAAAAATGACTATCAGCTCTTGTGAAGCATAAAACAAATTGAAATGTTTTTCAGAATTTCATAGATGTTGAATAGGAGTCCTATCCCTACAATGGAACTCCAATAATCTATTTTACAACCTATTTTATAGGATGTAGAGGCGAATCAAGAATAGCCTATTTTCCTACTACAGAATTTTAAAGATATATTTATAGACTTACCTAAGGATCTGAATATACACTAGGTTTTACAGAATTTTATTCACAATCATTACTTAAGGCCAAGAAATGTGGGACATTTTAGCCCTGAGAAGAAAAGGGTCAGAGGTTTCTTATCAGTATATGCAACTGCCTGAATAAAGGATACAAAGAAGATGAAGCCACGTTCTGATCTGTGGTGCTCAGTGCCACAACAAGAGGCAATGGGAACAAATTGGAACACAGGCGGTTCTGTGTAAACATTAGGCTGCAATTTTGTGTGGGTGACAGAGGACTAGCACAGAGAAGCTATGGAGTCTCCTCCTTGGAAGTCTTCAAAAGCTGCCTGGACATGGACCTGGACAACATGCTCTGAGTGTCCCTGCTTCAGCAAAAGTTGGGCCAGATGGACTCAAATGGTCCTGCCAATCTCAACGGTTCTGTGAATCTATGAACACACTTCTGTGTATTTCATGGAATAACACCAGTCCTATAAAGCAAATCTGACATGTCTTTGCAGCCTGAACTCTAGACAAAAGCAAAGATAAAATGGTCCAGAGATTATAAAAGGGAAGATAATCTTCTGAGAAGAAATATAAGGATGTTTGTGTAGACATATATATCTTTTAAATTTAAGTGGAGTACGGTACAAGAGAACCCAAAGAAAAAAAGCAGAAAAAGGATAAAAACAGTTGAAATGAAATGCATTATTCCTACTCTGTCATTACCAGAACTGTCTTGGTCAAACTCTTCCTTAAAATTCTAACTTTGCAGAGACACATATAGAAGTTTCTGCTTCTGTTAATTTCCAATACACTTTCGCATAGTTCATTTTATTAGGCATCAAATCTAAACATAATAAGGGTCCCAGGGCATTGTTGTTATTTTAAAAATATTCAAAAAGTACATAGGTATTAATTATGCGCACCTGTTTGAATAAATATCACACTGCATTTTAGCTTTGTGTTCAAGCTGTCACTTGATAGTTGGAAAACACTATTCCTCCTGGCTTTCACCATATTACAGAAAAATCCATCTTTAGAAAAATTATTAAGTTTTCCCCTCCTTTTTTTTTCCCCCAAAACCAAAGTAACCACTAATTCCAAAAGTAGTCTACAGTTTTGCTGACTGCATTGCCAATTTATGTCATATGACTTTCAGAAAATATTTCAAACACCAAGAGCTTCTCATGATCTTTCTAGCAGGGTTGCAAGTCAAGTCCTCAATCTTCTTTCCAGTCTCCCAACATTTCAAGCACCTAAGTTTCCCTCATAAATTTTGCTAGTCATCTCTACAGTCTCCAGGCAGCTCTAAAGTTTTTCCAAGCGATCTGGATCTGTTTCTCTGAAATCCTTTCAGAGTTGCTGTAGTTTTAGGACTGAACTACTTCAGGACAGATACAGACACTTGAGAAAGTTTAAAGAGACCTAATCCACAAGGTAGGGATCAAAACACTATCACAGAGTTTTGATCAAATGTTAAACCTTCAGAAGTCTTTAGTCCTATATAGAGGCAATAGACATGACAGAATAAAATCAGGTTTTTCAAGTTGTTTTTACTTTTTCTTACTAATAACAGTTTCACTGGCACTGAACCTTATCATCTCAATAAACAGAAATGGCTCACAGGAAGGAGTTAACAGTAATCATCCCACTGCTTTCTACTTCAAATAGAAGAAAAATCTAGAATGATTATCAACAATATTGGCTCTCTTGGATTCTTATTTTTTATTATCCAAATGCGTAACAGTCATAGTACCTACAAGTCATGGAACAAACCTAATTTACTTGGTAGTCTATTTTTCTTCACAGTGACACAAACTTTTCCTTTCAGATGTCATGGATCTTTAAATCTCTTTTCAATTCTCCCTTCATTTAAAAGTGTTCTAGCCTTTATCACAGCTCCCAATTATTTCTTTGACTACACTTTTTCTGCTATTAGCTCATATTCAAGCTAGCCCTTCCTTGCCATATTGCTAAGCCCAGTGGACAGTCTCATTCCCCTCCAAATAACCCTTAATCCTGACATATAAGTAGTCCTCCAACCCAGAAAATATAGTACTGTATTTTGTGAGGATATATCTTTAAATAATATGTAAATGATTAAACCAAATAAGTCCTTAAAAAAAACCTTTTTTTTTGTCAGCATAATTCACCCAACAGACAATATCACCATAATATATAAAAACATTAAAAACCCCGACTGCATAAAAACCACACACTTCAAGCTTGTTTTTAAAAACACATTTATCCCAGAAGAAACTGGTCATTATTGTATTAACATGAAAACAGATTAGAAACCCATTAAAAGAGCCACTAATGCCTCTTCCTACACATTACCTACAACGTTGATTCTGTACCTGTACTATTCTGTTGGTCTGCCTTTATGAACATCACTGAGTTACCCTCACTCGTCCAAGCACACTAACAGCTACTTTTCAACATGACTCTTCTGAAGAAGAATGGATTAAGTCAGAAGGTAGAGGGGATTAATTTCCACTGCAGCATTTTTCTCTTCATATTTGAAGGAGAAAATAGTTTGATTGGAAAATGCAGAAGGCATAACTGCAATTATTCTAGTGGCATCCACTAGGAAGAGAGACTTCTTTTTATTTCCTCTAATTATAAACAGATGAGAGGCTACAGAAGCATACACTGGCAATCTAAAATACATATACATGAAGAACCTTTTGAAAATTTTATGTCCTAAATTAAAGTCTCTCAGGATAACAACATTTCAGTTCTCCCTGTCTCCTCAGGAAGCAATAATTAACCTAAACATAAGAATAGCTGATCCAGGCTCTGACATCTGCATCTATGACATTTCACAACACAAAATCAGATCAGTTTCATAGACAAAACAAAATCCTTTTTATCAGGAAGCAAGTCTTTGATACACTAAATGTTGCTGACAAAGCAAGCATTTTAAATGGATATATATATATATATTTATATATATATTATATATATATATACGTATATACATATATATATATATATATAGATATTTTATTACATTTTCCTAAGTAGGACTTAAAATTTTACAAGACCAAAAAACATGCCTGAGCAGGAAGAAATTGCTTCCACCGAGATGACTGAGCAACTAAAGGAAATAAATAACATGATTTTCTAGCCATAAAACTCCCATCGGTTCTCATTAATTTGCAAAATGAATGCAGTCTGTTATAAAATTCGAAGCATCTCCTGTAAAATTTTACAATTTGGATAGTATTGAGAAGAGGTCTTCTAAGAAGATTTTCCTTTACAATTTACTTGTTCGTTAACAGTAGTCCAACTGTGATAGAAGAAGATGAGTATGGAGCTCCATCTACAGGTACAAAGATTTCCTTGAGAAACATAACTAATGCCAAGTAATACAACTTCACACTTGGAGAAAGAAGAAAAAAAAAAAAAAAAAAAAAAAAAAAAAAAAAAAAGGAAAGAAGGCAAGATTATTGATTGCAGTGAATACAAAGCAAAGGGAGAGAAAAAGACAATCCTATAGATCCAGCCGCAGCATCGCTCTGCCCATACCACACTGCACCTGAGCTAATTATACCTCCCCAAGCTTTGTTACCTTGGGTTTGTTGTGACAGTTTTGTAGTGGGTGTTCTGGCTTTATGTACTATTAGAATGCTTGATTAGATTGACTTGTCCTAAAAGTCTCTTCTGTACAGAATCCCACTACACCCTCAGCAACATTCCCCAAAAAAGCAAACTGGATTATTACATTGCTGGACATGATTGGTGCACGTTTCACAGTTTTGCTGCCTAAAAACCCATCTAACATCTTGTGTTATCCATTCCACGAACTACCTGATGGTATGTTCATGGCAAGATAATTTTTCATGTTCAAGTCCTCATGCAGCTGAGTAGACTTGAACAGCTCTTCCAACTTCAGTAATCTGTGACTCGATATTCAACACAAGACAGCTATTAGAAGAGGCATTAATTCTTCTCATAGGCTTGATAATGAACTGTAATTAGTTAGAAGGAACATGGTGGATAGATGCTGTTCTGTTCTATGACCCATAAAAATGGAATGACATTTTAGTCTTCACTATGCTAGTGGTAGAAAAGTTTTAAACTGGAAGTCCACACACACATGAAAAATACCTCACAATCTTGCCACTTTTTTTTCTCTAAACACACTTTGTATAGAATTCACAAGTATAAAACTAGCAAGTTCTTTATTTCTCTTTCTTCTGTTATCTTACGCTTTAGGACAAGGAGTTCCTAAACCTACAGATTTTTTCTCCTTTTAGAAGCGAACTATTAGAAAGTATACAAAAGAAAGGATGCAGTTAAACATCCAAAAAAAAAAAAAAAAAAACAATAACAAAACAGCAGAAGGAGGCTTCATGTATCATCAGATCAAGACTTGGCAGCTTAATTTTTCAAAGGGTGAATTTCAAATTCCTATGGCAGGAAATGAAAGAAGAAAACTTCCCCCTCACTATGCTGAAAATCATAACACTAAGAACCAGTGCTGACCTCTTAAATTCTATACACTGCTTCACAATCAGCAAAGTAAGGAGAAAACCTTAGATGCTACTCACTATTCCCAAAGGAAACATACTTTTGACTAACAAACACGACACAGGAAGTTGGTTCTCAGTTAAAACCAATTAATTAATGAGGCATTCAAGATTTCTCCTTGAGCTACAGCATCCCAGGAACATACCAGTGGACTTTCAACATCAAACAGTTTTAATACCTAAACAACATTATCAACTAAATAGAACAAAAGGAGAGAACAATGGAAAAGAATGACAAGAACCATAAGACATGATGAAAATTGATGGAATCTATGCAAGAAGAGTAAAATTAGAATTGAAGTAGGACTCAACGTCAAGGCTGAAAAACAACCAGTATATTGAATGGAAGGATAGCCTAGAGTGAGAAAAGACCATAGCAACAGGGTTAACCAAAGCAAAAATACAACATTACATTGACAGGACTGAAAAAGAGCACAGGAGAATCAGATGTAAGCAGTGCACAATCAAAGTGGCATCGTTAGGATAGTATTTTACAGATCACATAACTAGAAGGATTATGGGGATAATCGAAAATAAATGAAAATGCTTACCCATGTCCTAGGCTCACAGAAAGACTCCAAAGGGAGTGATCTCCAGAAAAAGATCCTTCCTCAGTGGCATTCAGCCCTTAAATGGGGTCTAGGAGAGGTGCAGCACAGCTCCACCCCTTCTGGTCACACAGCTGAACTACCTCCACCTGTGCTCCCATGGCTGAGTTGGGGCTTGCCTCAGGTGATCAATCCAAGGTTCAGGCCATGATTCAACAGTTCCCATACAAGTGGCAAGAGGATGAGCAAAAGCAGTGCAGAAAGATATTGCCCCCAGAACATTTGTACAAGGTCAGTAATGAGATTACACTAAGAACAAAGAGGGAGGAGGGACAGCCAATTAAGAGCAAACTAGGAGCATAGTTGGTATTTGACACAGGAACAGGAAAAGCAGGCATCTGGGATAGGGTGACGCAGTTGCACCGGAGAGACAGAAGTAGAAAGAAGTCATTACATAAATATGAATTAGAGCTGTAGTTATCTTTAATTTCTAAATAATAGATCAAATGCATTCATAATTTGGAGGCAAAACTGTTAGTTGCAAAACAAAATCTCTGAAAAAACTATTCTTTTTTTACCTACTAGTAAGTGATGGATATAAATCATAAAATTGGAAGCTGTTGGAAGCAGAAGAAACAAATGATTCACACTGAGGAAAATCCTTGTTTCCAATCTTTGATTCTTTTTTCAGTATACTGTACACGTCCTCCTAATTAATTACAAATTACTTCCTAACTTACTGCTTGTATATATTACTATAAGGATATTTAACTGATGTGCAAAAATTTATATATATATACACAACCTAGAATAATAGCTCTTTTTTTCCCTGTGCTGAAATGCAAACTACTTCCAGTTTTCTGTTGACTGCAGCAACAGACTCAGTATTCTACAAACAAGTTGGAAGACTTCTGGCAAGCTATGGTATTTATATCTAGCCTCCTTGTCAGCAAATGTCTGAAATCACAATCAAGCAAACAGCTTTCTGACTACAACTATGAAACCTCACTCAAGAGTCCTGAAGAGTCAACAAATACACCATAAAAATTTTTGGAGTTAAATTGAGGTACTGATGCGTAAAGTTATTCATTTTATTTCATCCAACAACTTTCTTTAAACATTATTAGTTAAACCTTGTAAGGAGTTACATGTGTATGCCTTCCTGCTATGTATGGTACTCTACAGATTTCCTTTTAATTGACGTGTATCTATTTCAACTTCTGTCAAAGTTGAACAACTTCCAAAACAAGCATTCATCAGTTTTCTTTGTGAAGGTAATCACATTATCCAAGGTACCATTGCTTAAAATATGCCTTATTTTACAGACAAACATTTTCTTTTGAAATCTGTACAGATTCTTCCTACCCGCTCTGCCTCAAAACAGAATCCAGGTTTATAATGGAAACAAACAAAAGTCAAGTTGTCTTTTCATATGTGGAGAAGCTTTCATCAAAAAGTTTCAAAGACTTTTTAGGGAATATCGTTCACAATCCTTTTCCTCCTCGACTTGTAAATCACATGATCAGTTTGTATATGGACCCTGAATCATCAAAGGAATACTGAAGGAGTCTGTAGTATCTGAAATGTTTGAAAAGCAACAATCCAATAAAAGTAACAGAAATGTAGCAAATCATTCTAGACTGTACTGAACAAACATAGGAGCCCAGGCCTAGTATTGAAGACTCCATCTGGACGTACCATTACAATTCAACTAGGTATACCAGTTGCTTGCTGCTGGATTCACTGGAAGAAACATCACTGTTCTTTCAATGGTCAAAGCTAATGACTGCTTCCTTTCTTATCCCTCTTTCTTCCTTATACAAGCCGTATCACCTGAGAATCTTCTGTGCAAAGCAACTACGCTATTTTGATAGACTAGCATGTACAAAGCACAAATACATTTAGAATGAGAACTAGATGCATGAAAGCAGAAATCACCAAGATACTGTTTCAGTGAGAAGAAACATCACTGAGGTGGTGAGGATAAAGAAGCATCTGATGATACCAAAATGCTGTTCGATAGGGTCTTGCTCATGGAACATGTCAATAATTAAAAATATTCCAACAGAGCTTTCTTCTTCCCTGGTTTTCTGCCTGTACAGCTACTGAACATGCTACACAAATATCAGTACATCCACTTTCCCCTAGAAGAATACCTCCCTCCTAGTCATGTCCGACAGCTTGTGGCTGAAAATGTCTTCTAGCCAGCTGACCACAACGAGGAAGATTTTGCTCAGATACTCCAAGAAATGGCAATCATCCATACAGCAACTGGCAGTGACAATTCACATGGAAAGAACAGATTGTAGTCTTCTTTCACTTGTGCATCTACAGTATTTGAGTGTTACAGGTCAGTTGTATATCCTATTCAAATACAGAATCCTTGGTGGAAAAAGTCAGCTTGTTCACCTTCCACAATATTTCTATCCATGTAAGTTCACTAAACAGCACAAAAGCCTACATTCTTGTATGGCTAGAAGCAGTGAAAAATCCTATTTGAAAGTTGACTCTGAAACAAAAATATTTTCTAAACTTAAATTATGTATTGGGATTTTCATCAAATATACATTATTTGGCAAGTCAATAATCCTGAACAAGCCCTGCTAGCCCCTTTGGGCCTTGTGCCTAAGACTTGACATACCTGTATGTTAGTATTAGTGAGTACTATACAATCCTAAAATATGCAATAGTGTAAAGGAACATGCTGGAAGGATGTGGATATGTGCTTGTCCTGGATACAGTTCTTAGATGCATTCTGGTAAGTGTGGACACTGAGAAAGCAAACATCCCTGATCAAATAAACTGCATACTTGGATTATTACGTTACACATAAGTAGCCACAGTTCTGAGGAGAGAGCAAACCCCTCCACAGATGGGATTTGAGCTGCATATCTACCAGTTGTCCATCTGATGCTGCACAAAAGGATGGTTGTCAGCACATGAAAAGAAATGATACACTCACTATCCATGTTTCTCTTCCTAGTTCTATCTTATTATTACAACATCTTTTTATATTACTTTTTAATGTTGTGCCTTTCTCTTGGAGATCTAGAAAGAACTGTGTACCTTCTCCATGCAGAACAAGAACAACTCTGCTCAAAATTTCATGTCCATGATACAGCTTCTTCCAGAGATTTCTACTGATGGATCATGTTGTCAACATGAAGAAATCCAGCACTAAGTATGGGTAGAAAAACTACAAACCTTTCCTTTCCCAAACATTCCCCCAAAATCTTTCTAGAAATTGCTGATCAGAGTTACTGCTTCAGGTTATTAATGCCTTCTAACATTCCCACAGTGGGAAAAATAAAAGAAAGGTATCATACCAGCCTCTAGAATATGGGCAATTTACTACTGAGCCCATGGTGAGTCTATTTCATGCAACAGCTGCTCCTGCACCAGACATGTGTCTTAGAAGCATCAACCCTCAGCCTTTCACAGTGTTTACCTGTACTGGCAAAGGAATCCTTCAGTCCCTCTAAAGCCAGGCTTGTTTCCACATAACTCACACTACACATCTCTAACACTATTCCTGGGCAACTTTCTGCATTGGACTATGTTTTTTCTACATAGTTTTCCTCCTGGGTGCAGTTCTCCAGGGTGAAGTGACACCAAAGTATGCTCCCTTCAAGCTAGACAAATGACATCACCACAGGTTTTGCATTCTACTTCCTTTACGCAGTCCTTCAGCATTTACCTTGTGCTCAATCAGACAACTGAGCATCACTCCCTAGGATAGCAGCCTCTGTTAGGGTAGACCTAATCACTTTTCACTGTTCAGAAAGCAGTCATTTAGCTTGAAGACTTTTGACAAATAGATGTGCAAAATACCAAAGTAGTCTTGAACTATGCTTCCAAATCTTCCAAATACAGCTCTGTTTTTTGTTTTATATTCTTCAAGTTGCCTCTTCTCCCCCCCCCCCCCCCCCCCAGCCTTGCATCTATATCAACATTTTTCAGAACCTCCTCTGAATTTTACTAAATTCCTGGTGTTGGCTACAGCTTATGACTATGCAGCATTACCTAGCACCTTGCATCATGAGCAGTACTTCCTTCAGCATTCTGAATATGATCAGCCTTTGATGTTTCACTAAAAAAGCAACTAAGTTTTTCTTGTTTGTTATTGGGTTCAGTTTCACAATTTCTGTTCTTGGAGCTCCAAAGGAGCTTTAAGAGTGATTACCTTCATTCTTCTGCTTATGCAGTATTCCTTTTTCGGCTGACAACATGGGTCCACTTTTAAGAGGCAGAAATTAAACATGATTTGAATCTCCTAGTCTTGTTGGGTGTGTGGAGGCTTTTTGTTGTTATTATTTTGTTTTCACTACAGTACTCTGAGGCCCTCCCAGTTTCTCTTACTTTTCACATATCATGCCTTTCAATTTACAACTGGAAGGGTAGCTCTTCTATTCAACAGAAAACAGCCCAGTCGAAAGCCATACTAGTACAGGGTTTACATTTTTAATTGCCATGTATCATATTTAATACATACACTCACTTTCATTAATCTCCCATGCAAAATAAGCAAGCCTATTTCTCATTCACAGAAGCTTAAAATGATTTCCATCATCTTTTCCAAAACTCAATCAGTAGCAGCAGGGGAGGTGGCTGCCAGAATAAACAGTATTCCAGTTAAAACCACATTTTTACTTTATAAAGGAATTATATTTTCCTTTTGGTTTATGCACTGTGCTTATTTCCCCCATCATATTCTCTTTCCTCAGATGCATCAGGATTCCATTTGCTTTTTTGACTTTATAGGAGCACCAAAAAATGCCCATATTGATGCTCACATCCTTCAGCTGACACTGTTCATTTACTGCAACACAGGAGATTATATGGGTCGCTCACTTTTTTTCTTCCTTCCTTTTCTTTCACCTTTCTTCCTCACCTTCCACAATATATTATTTTGCATTTATAAATATTTTTGGTTAAAACTTCTGTAGCACCTCCACTTCAACACCTTCCACATACATGTAATGAGAGGGTAGACAAAGTCACTACATGACCACAGGGCAATGCAACATCTTGGTAAGTACGTATTTGCTTTATAATTATAAGCTAAGTACATAGAGATGCTGAAGTATTTTACATGCTAATTGTACTAAATTATCATATGATTACACAGGTAAATTGACATCTGCAAAGTTCTTTGAATGCCAGGCAAGCCCAGCAGCAACATATTGTAAAAATTCACATTTGAACAGCATGAAGCATACTCCCACAGGTCTGCCATTCAGTTACTGCTCTCAATAATGCTTTCAGTAATATTTGGTTTGATTAAGGTGCTTATATCTGTCAACACAGCTATATTGTCTCATTCTGAAACTGAAAAAAATAGTATACCTATAAACATGTAAAATAGGGTAATAATTTGTCATGGTTTTGTGATTTTTGGTTTTCGGTATTCCACATCATAACATCATGTGGGGCACTGGGACTTTAACTGTCAGTGCTCAAGTCCTGGGTACCTGCCCTGAAGAGAAGAAGAACTACATTCCCCAGGGGACCTTGCGGTCAGGGAGAGGAGGTTTAACTCCTGGCAAGGTCGCCTGATCTCTCTTTCTCGCCTGCCCTTCGTCGTGGGCGCTGCTCCGGTCTCCCTGCTGCTCAACTGGACTGCGCATCTCACCTCAGCGTTGTGGTGAGGCCTATCCACCTTTCGGACATTCTCTCTCTCATTATATTTGATTTATTAGCTTCAATTCTGATTATATTGTATTATAGTGTGTTATCTTGCATTCCGATAATATACTTAGTAAATTAGTTTGTTTCTCCTCAGATCGGTGCCGCTGTTTTAATTATTTTGGGGTCTCCTGTTTCCTTTTTTTCCGGAGGCGCGGATCTGCGGATCCCTCCGCCCCGCTCGTCACGGAACCGGGCCAAACCAGCCCGTAAACCTTTGACATAATTTTAAGTAATTACACTCTAGTTGTGCATCACCAGTAAAGTATTCAACTGAATTTCCAACCATACATTCACATCCTTTTTCACTTTGATTTGTCCCTTCTGTGTCCCACTGCTTATCACTTTCTCTTTGCAAATTACAGCCATTACGTAATTTTATATAGAATTTCTTCCATGTTACGAAAATTATGCATAACAGCTTTTATTTGTGAGATATTTAATCACAACATTTTGTACTCTGCCTAACACTGTTCACAACAGGGTCTCAGAACTTCAGGGGCATCAACAACAATTTCTAGACATTTTCCCACTACACTTGGAAATGCAGGGGAAAAAAAAAGATTACCTCACCAGAAACTAATTCCACCCAAGGGAGCATCAGCTGAGATTCAGCTCTGATACCCATGCAACTCAAAAGGACCTTCTGTGTGGTAAGATAGAATGCCAGGAGGCGCTGAAGAAGTAAATAGGCTCCCAGGGGGAATAAGGGAGACAAATTTCTCCTTCATGCATAGCCCCAGAACATCCTGAACTCTTCATTCTCAGTCTTGAAACAACTCTTGATACCTTTTCCTTTATACATAGTGAAGCATCACTTGCAAGCTGAATGTCATTGGGATCAGTTCTTCAGCTCACTGCTATGTAGTAGTGGAGATGTTCAACCATCTGCTTAATTCTAGGTAGCTTAGCACAGTAGCTTAGCCTTGGCTATCAGCCCAGCTTCCATCCATCCACTCTCATCACTATGTTCTCCCACAAAAGCCACCCCTGCAGCTCCCCATTCTGTCACTACCAAAAAAATCTTTGACATCTATACACAAAACCGCAAGATACATTTCATTCCCAAAGCAGAAATTCTTATTTCTTTGTAATCCCTGCGGAGGACTTTCATTAAAATTCTTACATAAGCATATTCAAGCACTGAACAGTTTTAAACCAGACCAAATAACATATCTGTCTCAGGATGGATACTTTTTTCTCAAACCAGATCCAACTGTTGCTGAGAGTTGAATCTCGACCAAGCTATCAATGAGCATGTAGGAAAATCAGGTTTGCTTCAGTCACTGAAATAAGCCACCACTGAGCAAAACTGCAGTCGGTGGCTTTCCTCATGCTGTCCATATAATAACGTTACTGTCAGAAGAGAAATTCAAATTGATGCGTGTCTGCTTCCAGCACAACAACCTTTAATGACCAACTAGGTATTCCTCTATGCTTCCCAATCCACTGACAACAAAGGACTACGAATAACTTAGTTTAAGATAAGTGTAAATTTGTTGTAACCTTAGCATAGTTTCAGATAAACAAGTAAAGTTATCCCATACCTACATCAACTAGTTGAGAAGCATGGGGCTATGAAATTAGGACAGTAGGAAAAATTTGGTTTTAGTTAGCTGCGGTCCCTCTCTGTAGCTCCAAACTGAATTGTAAACTCAAGAAGACTAAAATCTGTAAAACTAAAATTTATATACTACCAGATTATATGCTCAGGGTTGTTGGATATCAGAAATATCCCTCAGATACTAACTCTTTGGAAGTGGGCATTATTAAGAATGACATTTTCAGAATAGGTATCCATAAGGAAGCAGCCCACTTCAGGAACACCTAGAATGCCAATGGATTTCTACGCCCTGACTGTGCAAGGAGCTGAACAGAAATACTCTCCAGATGGACTAAATGACCTAAGATCTCCTTCTGTAGTTTTTGTTCTCTATATAGGTACTGCAAATAAAAGTGATGAAGGATGAATTAAATATATCTTTTCTCTGATGGTAATCTTAATAGAATTGCCTATGCTCAAGTCTGGAAAAACAACAGCCCTTATTTTCAAGCCACTGAACATGTATTTGCTGAGATGATTCTGTAAACAGTTTAAATGATACAGTTCTCTGTATCTCTTTGCTGGTCAGTATTTGCAGTAAGAGAAGCAACACATTTTATGATATTCTGAGCTTTCCTACTTGCTTCAATCTTCACATGCTTCCATATTAATTTTTGTTCCTCACCTTCAGACAAGCTGAAACATATTACTATTCAATTACTACAGTGGGTATTTTGCATTTACTGTGCTTAGTACTACATATTATTTTAACAAACCAATCTGATAAATAATTCTAAAATAGCATTAATCCTAATAATATAACTGTGAATATATTCCTCTGGGAATTAGGTTTGAATTCCCACAAATTACAGAAGGCTATTCTGCTACTTCTTCCCTTTGGTAAATGAAGATCATTTAATGTCAGCAAGCTGTACAGAGAACTTGATAATGCTTTCCACAGCTTACATTGTACTGTGTTACCCTAGTTGAATTCAACTTGAGCATGAAAGAATGGTACATTTTTCTCTGTTTCAAATATTAAATTTATCACCATAAGTACATATATTTTACTTCTCAGATATGGTTGAAAACAATTTTCACTCATCCCGAACAAACTACTTATAATTTCATTCATGAGAAAGGCACCACCTGAAGAAGGAAATAATTTTCATTGGGACATTGGGACATTGTAAAAGGACAACCTATTGTGCAGCAAAACCGTTTGGGTCAAAGTAATCGAAGATTTACAGCCTCTTTTGTGAACGAAAAATGAAAACGTTCTCAGTTTTAAACAAAATTAATATTCACCATCAAATATTAAAATGCCCTCTATGGATTGTTAATACCACTGATAAAGTTCTGTTCCTGTTCAAGTTCTTAACAGGACATGGTGCTTAGCATTATCATTGAGCAGGGATTCATATGAACTAGCTTTTTCTTTTGTCTTCTATTTCCACTTCCTTTTTACTTTCTTTCATGTTTAAAAAAAAAACAAAAATGCACCAGCAACTTGTTTTCATTTACAGACTTTAGTGTCGGTGAACAGGACCACTAACAGTATCTAGAAAAAAAACATTTTCAGGAGACATTTCTGTCTCTACAATCTGCACAGACAGCAGTAAAACAGCAAAAGAAAAAGACAGAACAGTTATTTTTTAATACTATATTTTAATACATCTAGGACCTATTGCATAGTTACTTTTGCAGTACCCCACCAAAACTGCTCACAAATCATTCTCCTATTCACTACGCATAGAACATCCCTAACATATCCCTGCACAATAGCCTTAACAATAGGAAGCTACAAAATTGTCCTCTATGCAGTGCTCTCCGACTACAGCAATGCTTCTTGGTGTTATATAGCATGAGGAGGAAGACAGTTTGTAAATGGTACCCTGGACAAGTGAAAAAATCCTTGCTGTTTACTTTGTTTACACACAGAACAGTAAAATCCCACAATGTTTTGATGTCACAGGCAAAATGCTCGAATTCCAGAGTCAGGCATTCACACAGCAGCAATAAAGTTGTAGTATCAAGCTGTTCAGCATGTACAGTAGAAACAGCTTGTCTAGATGTTTCAAAGGGCTACTTCAATTTTTAAAGCCTTGTTCCTTTCATTTTAGAATTACATTCTTAAGAAAGCTCATTATTTTAGGAGAATTGAATTGTATGATTCAACAGTTTAAAAACTGTTAGTATTAACTATTAAATGCTTGTTTCACATACTTATTGTTTCAGTCTTACCTCTTTCTAGAAGCCAGTTTATTGATGTTAGTTACAGGTATGCAAAGAGAGAAAATGCAATGCATGCACACACAAAAAAAATGACAAGGACAGAGATAAATGGCACTCGATGTCCTTATTAAAAATATTTGCAATTCAATGGCAAACAAATCTGCTTCATTTAGAAACAGAGCGTGCACTTATCCTCTGCTCTAAAAGAACAAAGAGACTACACTTCAGTTGAAAAGACGAACACAGCCTTCCATAGCAGTAAGACAAAAGCAAAATGTTATTCTTACCTTTGGTAACCGAAAAGAATCTTACACCACCAAATTGCTGGTGTAGAAGTGTCAACGTTTTACGTGACTGGCCTGGTTCCGTGACTAGCGGGGCAGAGGGACCCGCAGATCCATGCCCTGGAAAGAAATAAGGGAAAAGGATAGAGAGATGGGTCTAAAAAAGACAGCTGCAATGATCAGAGGAGAAACAAACTAATTTACTAAATAAGATACCAGAATGCAAGATAACACACTATAATACAATATAATAGGAATTGCAGCTAATAAATACAATGAGAGTGAAAACTGAAACCCTTACTCTAATACTGAGGCAAGGTGTTTGGTTGGAGCAGGCAGAAGGGAAGAGAGCCAGGCCCCAGGACTTTGCCAGGTTTTTATCTCCTCTCTGAACGCAAAGTCCTTTGAGATATGTAGTTCTTCTCTTCTGGAACTGCTACCCAGAACCTGAGCATTAACGCTTTAACTCCCAGTGCACTATATGATGTTATGATGTGGAATACTGGTAACCAAAGATCATAAAACCATGACAAGTAGACAACAAATCCTGAAGAAACAGGCAGGTATTAAATTCTGTTGCACTAATGAGAACAGAGGGCAGAATCACAGAATTCAAATTTAACTTTGTGAAAAACCTGTAACTTAAAGGCTGAGAGCAAGAAGGGAGGGAGAGAAGATGCTTAGGGAGAATCAAAAGATGCATACAAGAGAGGAAAAAGAATGATCCAAGATTTTCAGTTAGCTGTTATGAAGCAATTCACAACATTTTGGAGTAGGCATGATTTACCATTTTAAGATGTAGGTAAGCCCATACACTCAACCAAAACAAAAATCAAACCATACACACAAGAGTAATCATTTTCACTACTCAAAGGGAATGACAAATCTAGTAAAAAAAAAGAAAAAAAACAACACCTCTGCTTTCTAGCTCAGTTAATTACAGAATCAATACAGACATTATTCCCTAACATATTATATATAATACATTGACAAAGAACCTAGAACAGTACTACAGTTTAGAGGTTGGGGAAAACTTACAGTTCAAATATTGTTACATTTAAAAGGAATGGAAGAAAAATCAAGGATAGAAACAGCTCAGATCTTACTGGAAAAGCTATTACCACGCATAGAATCAAAATAATCCTTGACAGTGCTGTTTATCAGAAGTTTGTCAGTAAGAACATTTCTACAAGTCTTCATATGCGTATCCTTAGATATAGCAAATGAATACTTTTATCTAAGTAAAGGAACTCTTAATCACAATGAGATGACTGAACTTGTCTTTGAAGATAAGGGCGTCTTGTGGAAATATGAAGTTTGTTAACATGTCTAGCTAGCCAGCAGGTTGGGAAATTAGCCCAATCTCAGGCAGAGGTTGTAGCAGGATAATAATCAAATTATAAAAATACGTAGTAATTCAGTTAATACAGCTGGGGAAAGGCCATAATAATAAACTTTACTCACTGATTGTCCTGTTGATTAACTTGCATGATATAAAGATATGTACATTAAAGCCTTCAGCTAAAAATCACTTTCAAGAACTGTCCTATTCATCATAACTGCAAGTTATATTAGATCCTTGAATAAGTACCACTCATCATTTTGGTCATTAATACAACTAATTAAAACATCAGTATTATCTGCTGTAGCAGCAATGAGGTATCCCATTCTTCATGTTCTTCTCACAGTGTATTTTTTTAAAATAAGACTCCTCAGAGATACTCTTTTCTTCAGCTACTTTTATTGCCCAATTAATTGGTAATTAAGTCAAAATAATGCTGTTTATAACTTTCATATCTAGAATAGAGTGATCTAATACTAAAATATAATTGGAAAAGGCTTTAACTGTAGCATGTCCATTTTAATTTCTGAAAGTTAAATCTTAGGAAATATGGTAGATGCTTGCCCAATGCATCATACTTCTTAGAATATACTCCACTTTCTTCTCATTCTTTTGACACAATGCAGTATTTCTACGATTTATATTTCCCCTTTAAAAACCAATTGCTCTCAATTCAGCATTAGAAACAGCTGCAGCCTTGAGAGCTAGCACCTGTCTTTTTTCATTGACAACGAATACTAACTTCTTGCTACTACATAGAACCACTGACTGCAGAGTTGAAAAGGACTGCAAGAATATAAAAATCCAAGAGATTCAGTATCAAAAAGTAAAATTTACATCCTTTCCTAGAAGACAGATCTAGTGGCTGTGAACTACTGATGTTCTCTTTGAAGCATAACACTTACTTTTATTTGGTTGTCAGCTCCTTATGTATATATTACAGTCTTCCAGTTCTGAATGCCATATGTAGCCAGATAATAACACTATGGGAAACTCAGCAACTTACAGTGACATGTTGCCTTCAAGGAGCTAATGCTTCTATCTTATTTGTACTATTTATAAGGATTTGTACTTTTATAAGGAATATGGAAGTCAAAAGGTCACTGGCCCCAATGATTTAAGTGATATTTAAGTTTTGAGCTGGCTACAGAAAGAATGAAAAATTTACCCAGAATCCAGTCTTCTGACTACAAACAAATGCTCCTATAAGAGTACTGCAAAATTTTCACTAAGTGAGGTTTTTCATTCCTTGAAAGGTCACTAAACTAACATCTTTTGGGCTCTACGCTACTCAGTATGCTTCTTATTGCTCATAATGAACACTAAAATCACAACATCAAAGCCTCCAGGCCCTATTAAAGTACTAACTAGATAAATAAAGCTACTAATAATCAACTTTTCCAAATTCTGACTCTGTTTGTGGCTTAACCTGGCAGCAGCAGCTGAACACCACAAGGCCACATTTGCTCACTTCCTCCAGGTGGGATGAGGGAGAGAATTAGAAACAAAAGATAACTTGTGGGTTGAAATAAAAACTATTTACTAAGAGAGAATAGAAAATGGAAACAGAAAGGACAACAAAAACAACATATATGCACATACATAATGCATATCTGAAATGCAATTACTCAACTCCAGACAAACAGCAACCTTCTATGTGGTGTAAGATGGAATAACCCTTAGCCTAACTAAGGTCACCTATCCTGGTTGTGCTACATGCCTCTCACCATTATGGCAGTGGCTCTTCCCCAGCCTCAGGCGTTCTTCCCATCACTCAGAGACAACCAAACATTGGAGTGCTATTAATGCTGTTTTGGCCAAAACCAGCACAGACTCAGATGTGTTATTTAACCCCAAACGTTCATAGTAAAACAAAAATGATTTCTTTTTTTAAATGAATATGAGGTATCCTTATCAGAACCGTGCTTTTTTGTTTTTATGTAAGATAGCATTAGGCCCATAGAATCATTCAAGGTACTGCTTTCTCAGCAGTTATTTTGGGTGTAGGTACCCCAGCTACATTTTGACATGTAAATAAGATGATAAATTCAGAGATACCAAGCACCTTAATTTCTACAATTAGTTTACTTTAATAGATGAAAGTGTTCTGGCTAAAGTCTAAGGAGGAAAGTATTGGAAGCTGTTTTTTGTTGGTTTTTTTTTTTTTTTTTTTTTAAGCACTGGAAAAATAAAACAATATGCAATTCTCCTGTGAATCAGTCTGCATGTTCCATGTGACTTCTGCTCAGTAAAATTTTCTTCATGAAGTAGAAGATATAATTGCCTCTCAATGTATGTTAATTGGCCAATAACTTAATATAGAAAACTGAAACATAATTCTGATGGTTCTGAAGAGCAGTTACAAAATCACAGCACTCCTTGTGCAGCCCCACTCATGCTGGGCTGAAGGAAAGGATCACCACCCCACATATGCTGTCAGCACTCTTACTAATGCAAATCAGAATGCTGTCAGCCTTTTCGATGCGAGGTTGCATGCCCAGCTTCTTGTCCAACAGAGCCCCAGAGTCTTTTTCTGCAGTGCTATTTTCCAACCTGCTGGCTTTTCAAGCCATGAATCATCTCTGAATATGCTTTTCAAGAATATGCTTCATCCTACTAATTCAAAAATTGTTTATTATTATTCCTTTCTTACATGAGCTGTTCAATATACCTTATGAATCTTCTTTTGATCCAAAGCAACACTGCAGAAAGCAGAAATGGAAGGAGAAGATACCAGTAACCAATGCTGCATCAGGTTTGCATGAGTACAGAGCATATCAAAGGCTACTCTTGCTAGGCAGATGGACAAGAAGAGGTTTTGGCATCACAGTGCTGGGAGAGGATAAGATTATTCTCTTTCTCCCACAGAAAAAGAGAACAATGACAGGTATCACAGGAAAGAATCCCAACAAAAGGGATCTCTGATCCAAAGACACTTCTTACAGTTCAGCTTACAAGAATTTCCAAGATTATACTTTCTCTACCCAAGCACAAATGGAAAACTCAGTTTATTTATTAGTCTATGTCTCCACAAATATACATACCTTCATTCCAGAAACACCTGTAATGGATAAGTCTCTCAAAAACGTGTGAAAAGTTTATCAAGCATGGATAAGCTTTGGATCACACAGTGATGTAACTCAGACTTCCCCTAATGCAATGAGCATTTTCTTGAATAATGAATATGAATATATCCATGTATTATACATTCTTGACCAGCGTGAAATAGTGTTTTCTCTCAGGGATGAGAAAGATTGAAATGTTCTTACTGAATGAAATAAGTTCATACTGCAGTATTTCACTCATGTCCTGTAGGGATCCAGCACTTTTCCGTAGTAAGTTGCCTTGATGGAGAGCAGAGGTTGCATATTGCATCCTTGCCTCTAAGTATTCTTGGAATCATTTAAATAAATTATTGACCTCTCTCATAGCAGAACTTTTCTCAAGCCTATCAAAAATTAACCTTGTCCACATTATCAAAACTGACATATTTCTTGAAAACATGTTTTCTTTTTCAGCTACTCTCACGTAGCAAAACTATTGTTTTAAAACACTGCTTAAAAGCTGCTAGGTAATCTGCATAACTAAGATACTAACTAATCTGTACTTATAAAATACGTAATTAGTTTTGGCATTGCTCGTATCAGATTGTATTTTACTGCTTAGAAGAGGCAGGCAGCTAACACTGCAAGAAATTAGATCCAAGCATTAATGTGTATGTTTATTTAATATTTAATGATTAATTATCAATATTATATCACATATTTATCACTCCTAAGATAATAATATTTCAAAAAAGATCATAATGTTGAAGGAAAGCCTAACTTGAGCTGTCATATTCAAACTGAAGTAATTAAAGGATTGAAAACTCAGATGTAAGAAACGTAGGGAAAGTGCAAATATTTAGGTTTTGTTGCCTCGTAAGGAATGGGAAGAAAATAGATTTTATGTAAGGAAGTATAAGTGGGAAATTGTCCTATAAAATAATCTGGTTCTTTCTGCTAGAAACTGAGTCAAGTCTAACCTAAGATCACAGGTGTTAGCCATGTATTTGCTATACTGACAACCTTAGCCAAAGGTATCTCTATCTAGATAACCATCTACATGTACAGAAAGAGTTCCTGTCATCTGGTACATAAAATGTATGTGAAGATGAAGTTGCTAAAAGTATCACAGTATGGTAGGTTTTACAAATAAACTGGAAACTTTCTAAACATCAAGGAAGTACAATTCTCTGTAATAATTACAGGAAGATGCAGAATGCCAAGTAATATACAATGCCATACAATTTAGACAAAGAGCATCCTCACATCTGTTGAAAAAAATTTGCTTTCTTACCAAATGTTATGTAGATTTTACGTATTTTTTGAATAAATACATAATTATGTACTATTTTTAAACAAAATCTTGATTTTTGACTATTTACTCCTATTGTTCTCTCTCATTCCCCCATCCTGAGCTTTTTCTTCACAACCAAAAAAGTATAAAGAATTCCTTGATTTGTTTTAATATTCATTTTCTTCCATTATGTTCCTGCCACTACAACTTTCTGATATAGGAAACTGATCAGTGTTAAGGCCTACGCAGTACTTGGTTGAGAAACCATCTGGATTTCTCAATATATTAATAGTTCTCTCTCTGAATTCCAAATCCCATAAACTAAACTGTTAATTCTGGACACTATAGTAAGAAATGTAATTAAGAAAATCCATTTCATTGCTGTTATTATAGCTATACTGACAGACAAAAAGGGAGGAGGGAACAGGAAGATCTCTGAAGCATTAAGACTAGCAGTTCATCAATAAAATAGTTGCTACACTTGGTTACACTGCTCTGTTCAATCATTTGCAATTTGGCCTTCATTGCTTTTATAATCATGACATTCCTTCACAGTCAGTTAAATGCTTCACTTAAGATTGACAGGCAGCTTGACACTATGAATCCCATATGTGGACACAGAATAACTTTATAGACCAAAAACTGGAGAAACACAAGCAGTATTTTAGTGATACATGACAAAAGTGCAGATCAGTTATGAGATGGTCCTCTCATAATACTAGTAAACTAATACGACCACCTGGATTTAAGTAAAAAAAATTTCTGCATCTTGCTAAACATGAGTAAAAACAGAAGGGAGCATTTGCAACTGATATGACTAGTCTTTGTCTTAAATATTAGCTAGCAGTATACACCATCACTTGAGGTGACATAAAAAAAAATTGCTAGTTGTACATTGATAACTGAGCAGCTCACAGCAAGGAATAGCTGGATTTCACAGATACTTAAGGGGCAATAGTTATGGAAGAAACAACCAAAACTCAGTTGGTAATTGGAGGTAAGAGTAGGGGATCTTCTGAGATGCAAATCTTCCTATACTAGGAGTACCCAGGTAATCCCATTAGTAATTCTTGTGAATTGAGTGGAAGTATTTGTATATTCTACTGGCATACTTCAAACATAATTAGTTAGAGGCAAGAATCAAGCCAGGCTATCAGTTTTGTTCATGTTTTACATGCATGCTTGTAAAGGGGTTCTTCTGTTTGTTTTATTCTCTGTGCAGCCAGTTGTGTCTATCTCAGACTCACAACTGCCTGGGTTTGGAAACATCTAGTAGATGAGGAGAAAAATACCTCTGGGTCTTAAAACCAACATATTTGGCCATCCATCCTCGGATGTACATATGTAGTAAGTTCCTCTTAGGCAGCATAGATCATATTGACAAAAGCAAATGGCAAAGGTCTATAAAATCTGTCAACAAAGCAAATAAACTTCCTTACAGATGATAAGAAAAGGTTATGAGTATTGAGCTTCATAACTGCACGTTGCTAGAAACAAACATTTTGTTCTCAAAAAGTATGTGAAGTGTATCGGTGAAACTCCCCAATATCCAGCTTCCTGTGTTCAAAATGTTGGACACCTTTTTCTTTCCAGAGGCATTCGTTTCATAAATACTTAAAATTCTAAGCAATCACATATTTTGAAAACTAAAATGCTTTTCCTCCAAAGTATCTCAAGGCATAGTTAATCTTTGGCAGGAATTGGAGAATTAGCATAGAAAGACAAGGAAAGGAAATGTCAACCTACTTTGCATATCTTCTGTATCTGAAATCAACACAGGGAAATGAAGAATGAGTTCTTTTCTTTTGAATCTTCAATGTACCAACATATCCAAGTAGCCAGACTAGATTTGATCAACATCTTACAGAGCAGTTATCTTTTTCAGTGCTCTTCCTCTGTGGCTCAGATCAAAAACAGTTTTCTTCTGGTCTTTAAGAAACACTGGACTTCAGTATATTTGTATGTTAAATATCTGTTCTCAAGTTATGTACTCTTCCTTAGCCATAATTCCACCCAGAACACATTGATCAAAACAGAGACCACATTTAAATACATGTGTTGTGGAGAATTGCTCTATTATTGCATTCTACCAAAAAAAGAAAAAATAAATAAAATCCTCTTTTAAATATGTTGATGGTTTACAGGCTGGTTTGTTGACTTGCTCTATCACTTAATAGAGAAAACTCATCCATTCTTATGAAGATAGAAAAGTGACATTAGGTTTGTTCAAATATTTTTTGGTAAAAGAAATGCAATCCTTAGCAGTGTCTGCACTCAGTATCTGCTACACAGAAAACTAATGGTCAATCTGTTGCAGCCTACAACAGAACAACACAGAACTAGCCCTTCTTGGAAGAAAAGCTTCAACATTCCACAGAACAATTTTCCAAGGAAAAAAAGAAAAAAACTGTCATATTTCACTAGTTAGTTCTCTTTACAAGGCTGCTTTAGATGCTATTTAAAGGGGTTGCTGTAGTCAGTGTGGCACAGAAATTATACTTTTTTTTTTTTTTTAATTAAGTTTTGTATGAGTGGTTAGAAAACGTTATTGATTCATGATCACAGAGCTGGTAAGCTGAAAAGTGTATATATTAATTTTATGCAGGGAACAGATCAGTCTAGTTCAGAATCAATAATTATCATTGAACAGATTTAGTTAAAGGAAGAAAAGAAAAAAATGCTATATTTTCTCTAAATTTTAGGAAGCAAGTAGATATTACTGCCAACTTTGTAAGTTTGAGAAAGCTGCAGTTTTCTAACCATCCATTGCACTTCAGCTTGTGTTACTTAAACCGTTCCCCTAGAAAGCATTCAATTTGAACAGTTAAATTTAAAATGTTTTAAATTTCGGACAGTATGAAAAAGTCTGTCATGGTTTTATGATTTTTGTAATCGGTATTTCACATCATAACACCATGTACAACACTGGGAGTTAAAGAGTTAATGGCCCACTCCCTTGGACTGCCAATTTTCCAAATATCTGACTCTCAGAAGAGAACTACATACTCCAGAGGACTTTTCATTCAGAGGGGAAGATAAAGCTGGCACGTCATGGGACTCTCCCCCTCGCAGCCTGGCAGTGTGTGGCTGTACTTCCCAGTGATTTCACCTTCAATTCAGAGTAAAGCCTTTGATTTCAGATGCATTCTCTCTCATTTTATTTGATTTATTAGCCTCAATTCCAATTATATATTGTATTATAGTGTGTTATCTTGCATTCCGATACTATATTGAGTAAATTAACTTTCCTTCTCAGATAGTTGCCACTGTTCTGTTCTTAGGCTCATCTCCCTACCCTCCCTCCTTTCTTTTCCCCTTTCCCAGGGTATGGATCTATAGGTCTCCTGCCCCATTAGTCTCAGAATCAGGCTGAACCAGCCCATCAACCATTGACACACCCTCCCCTTTTTTCTCCCCTCTCCTTTTTGGGCTGGTGGGCCAGCAGGCCTGCTCTCCCCTTATCATGGACACAGATGGATCTAGATAACCCCATAACAAATACTTGCTGCAAATAGCAGCAAAGTGAAACAGAGCTGTCTGCGCTTTGGTCCTACTCCACATCCCGTGCTGAGTGCAGGTAGCCACAGCCTCAGTTTGGATGGAACAGTAAATAAAACCCTTAACTGCTGGGAGTAATTACTCTGAATTTTCATCCAAAGTTGTGCTGCTACCAGTACTTCCGGGGGGCAGAGAACAGTATTTCCTATAGACAGCCCTATAAGAAACTCTCTCCAGGAACATTTCCTCTGTCTCTCCACCATAATGCACATTCAAGGTAAGTATTATTATTCTTTGCATGAAGTTATGCTAACTTATTATTAGCATTTCGTACATGCCCTTGCTCTCGAAAGTGGTTTTGAGAAACTGCTCTACACCCCGTACTTGTGAGTATAGTGACCAACCAGAGCAATTTCAAAAAATAAGGGAAGAAACCATTTTCAAGGCCTTTTCCCATCTAAATGATCCTCTGATACTATGAATGTCCAGGGTGCCCAGCTGTATGATATTAAAACAGGATTCAGAATCATTTGCAAGGGTTGAAATATGTACAGTAAAAGGATTCAAGAGGTTTTCTGAAAGCCTGTAAAGTTCAATCACAGATTAGGTACTTCACAATTATTCAGTGATGCACTAATAGGAAGATACAAAGATGTTCAAGGCTTTGGTTAAAATATGCAACAGCATTTCTGAACCATCTTTCAGAAAGATTCTGTATTACACAAGTGTGTTCAACTAAGACTTTTGGCAGCACAAACGCAATACAAACAGCTGCCATTCTAAAAAAAAATAATCTATAGATACAAAGGAATATAGAAGCACTGATGAACATAAAAGGATGGCCTGGATACATTGCCAGAAATAGGACAAGTTTCGGAAGTAAACAGATACTTTTCCTTGAGGTGTTTCAGTATCTTGTCCTTGCAGAAGATAGCTACGTCACAGCTTTCTGAAAGAGTCTAAAACAGCTGAAAAAGCTGATCTAGAAACAGCATTCAAGCCACAAAATGTTACCCAGCATATTTGTTCTGTGATTCATGGAGCTTTTTATTTGTTGTTATTCAGGAGTAGATGTAGTAACAAATGTCCGTAAACAACATTTGCAAATCCCAAAAGTCTTCTGTATTTTCAGAATGAATGCTTAATCACTCTTATTAGGCAGTGTAGCATTCTTTTTTTTTTTTTTCCCTGCAAGAAATCAAAATATAAGAATAGCACAGAGAATAAAAAAAAAATAAAAATAAAAATAAATCACAAACCAGAGACTCATAATGACTCATACAGATGATTTTGGTGGTATCTACCAATAATTGCATATACTTAAATCAAGACTGAATTGGAAGAATAATTATACAAATCTTGATGTAAGATTACTCACTGTGTGAAATGAATGAACTCATCCCAGTTTTCCTTCACAAAACAGAAACAAGAGACACATTTTGCAACCAGCTATAAAATATAACAATCTAGCTCTTTACATGAAGCTTCTACTCAGCTGAACTAATCAAAAAATAAGATGCACATTCTAATGTAAACTTGAATAGTATTTTTCTGTACTTTGAAGTAACTTACCTGCATACAGCTGAGGAATTTAAAAATAATAACAAATAATATTTTTAAAAAGTAACAAATTTAAAATTCAGACACCGATATCTCCTTCTAGCAAATAACAAAGTCAGGATTCATTATTTGGAGATGGTATGGCAGAAAATTAAGATACTGAAGTGCTATTTAGCTTTCAGACTACATTCAGAATACAAGAAATGTGCCCAGCCTTCATAAAGCCATTTTAACTCCTAGAAAAGTTGAAGGAGTAATGACACATGAAAATAATAGGAAAGGGGGAAAAAAGAGAAGGAAAAAAAAAAAAAAAAGATTTTTTCAGTTTCTGTCCCCTGTTTATCCTCAAATCTTTATTGCTAAGTCTTACTCCTTCCCAAAAGGGTAGTAGGATCACTACTGGAACAGGTTAAAATCACTATTGTGTCACCTTAACTCAAATATAGAACACAATGAGATTATTTTTTTTTCTAAAGCCTTACTCAATAACATTCTGATTTTTATTTTTCAAGCTCATTTGCTTTTCTTTAAGAACTAGTCAGCCATGCTCTTCTCCTTTTATATGACCATTGGACATGTACGTACAGAGGACTGTAAACCATTACAAAGAACTCTATGTTATAGATTTTACAAGATTCCTTCTTCTTAACCACTTCCTAGTTTTCAATTATTCTGAGTGAATTTAAGGAGAAATACACATACAGCCAAAACATTGCTTTCAGATCCATCAGCTTGCAGGTCGTCATCTTTACATGCAAGCCATCAAAATATGGGTTAGATAAGTGGGCAGTAAGGTAGACTGAAAACTGACTGAAGTGCTGGTCCTTGAGGATTATCATGAGTGGCGTAAAGACCAGTTAGAGGCAAGCCACTATCAGTGAACCACTGGGGTTGATAGTGGGGCCAAGACTGTTGAACACTTTCATTAAAGACCTAGATGATGAGGCAGAGTGCACACTAAGCAAGACTGCAGATGTTGTAAAAACAGGAGGCGTAGGTGATACAGTAGGAGAATGGGCTACTTATTTGGTGGAACCTGGACAAGCTGTAGAAATGGACAGAAAGGAAACTCAAAGTTCATCTAAGGGAAGTGCAGTTTCCTGCACCTAGGGAGAAATTACTCCAGGTACCAAATGCCACAGACCAACTGACTAGAAAGTTGCTCTGCAGAAAAGAATCTTGGGTTCCTGGTGGACAACAAGCTGACCGTGAAAGAGTAATGCACTCACACATCAAAAAAGACCAACATCATCCGAGGCTGCATTAAAGAAAGCATTAAAACTGAGTTAAAGGGGAGTGACAACACTTAGTGAGACACAACACTGGATCTGGACTCCCTACTGCATGGGAGATGTAGACAGACTGAAGCAATTCTAGCACAGAACAACAGTGATAATGAAAGGATTGGAGATTCTGTTATACAATGTGGAGATGAGACTTCTCAGCATGGGAGAAGAGAAGGCTCAGGGGGGAATTTATCCGCTTGTATAAATACTTGATAGAAAGGAGTGAAGATGAAGATAAGAGACTCTTCTCTCTTTCTTTAAAAAACAACAGCAAGCAGAAATGATCAAATAATAGAACAGGTATCCTCATAATAGATCTCCATCCTCAAATCTTATTCAAAATGCAGCTGACCCTGCTTGAGCAGGTGTCTTGGGCTAGATCATCTCAAGAGGACCCTTACTAATATTGTGTGTCATTCTATAAGTTTTTAAGAGAGGAAAACAAAACTAAACTATATTAGAACCAATGCCACTAAAAAAAAACAAAAAAAAAAAAAAACAGTACAAAGGGTGTTAGTAAGGAGATTCTTTAATGAGAGGTACTGAAGCACCCATTTGCTGTTCAGCCAATTTCTTGCTACTCGCTGAGGGCCCACATTAGCAATGTCGCAAAGAGGTTACTGTGCCTGGCAAAGTTGGATGGCTACCACTCTTCCTACTCTTTCATGTAGGATTGAATGAGGCTGCATCAACCAGACTCCGGGATATCAGAAGGGGCTTTATGGCCTGTTAACAACAGATGAGTCATGACTGCCTGAGTGGGACAAGAGTGTTCTGGGCAGCAAGCTGGACTTATTTAAAGCTTGTTTAAAACTTAAACTAGATTTAAACTAGATTTGATAGGGGTCAGTTTTGGTTTTTTTTGAATGACAAAGAAGAGGACAGGGAAAAGCAACACTTAAAGAAGTAACAAGGCAATACCTGTGAATTGTCCAAAAGTAATTAGGAAGGACATAGCAAGCTCTCATCCTAATAGAGGATGTCAACCACTTGGGAATCTTCTGAGAAAATAGCATGACAGACTCCCGGAGTCCACTGAGGATAACCACCTGATCCAGGTATTAAGGTTAAGCTTTTCTCCGAATAGTTAATATATGACAAGATTCAATTCCAAGCATAATCAGTAAGACATCAGTGGATTTTTTGCATTTGACCATAGTATGAAAGATAACATCTTGAGTATCTTCTCAGCATTTGGAAGTGATTTCTTTCCTACCAAAATTTTCCCCGCCACCTCACATGTTTAACAAACCAATCATCGTTTCCACTCACATTTCATATTTGAAAAATTGATCTCTCAGCAAGCTTTAGGTGTCCTTAAAATCAAAAGAATAATGAGTTATTGATTCCATCCAAATCCACCAATGATTTGAGCATCAACACAAATTTGAGAAGAACAATTCAAAGACTGAGAGAACACTGACTGAAACAAGTTGGGAGAAAAAAAAAGTCCAGTTAAAGGGTATGTGGCTAACTTTTAAAATGAACACACACACACAAAAAAACAGGTAATCAAGTACTAATTTTCTTACATTTAAACACAAAAGTATTGGACAGAAATAGAATGAAAAACTAAAACTGTTCCCCCCCCCCCGCCTTCAGATAACAAAGATACTATCATTTTCAATCTCCCAAAGAAAAATCCCTCACTTTCAATCAGAAGTGATAACTACAAGTGCTGCTTGCGACCTACATAGATTAGAGGGCCAACTAAACTACACCATTAGTACGTTTACTGTGAGCCAATTTGTCCAAATCTCTTTCAAGAGCACAGTAGAACAACTGTTACTGTTGATTCCAGTTACAGTATTAAAGAACTCCTGATAAGTACTAAATGAAATTGCTGCCATAATAGCACTGTATCCAAAATATTTAGAAGCGCTAAAGAATCGATAATGCTCTATCCAAAAAAGATAACAACAGAATTAGACAGCAGAATGAAGCTAAACACAGTACAGCCTCTTCTTCATGCTTTGCCCTGTAGGATAGTGGCCAAGACCGCACTTGAGAGAAAAGTGCTTTTTCCTTTAAAATTGACCAATAATACATAGACTAGTGGCAAAGAAAACATAGATTTCATGAAACAGAAAGTAAATGAACAATTAATAACTAGTTAATTCTTAAAATTCTCTAAGAAACCACTTGGCTATTTTTCTTCTTGCCTTTGAAAAGAAGAAAAATCTACACTAGCACATGTAATCTTTCAAGGAGTGCAATTACAGATTAGTTCAATTCTTTTGAAGAATCCGCCATGCTCCATACATATACATAAGGGAGTGTTTATAGCTGGGATTTAATATTGACAAGGACATCTCTGACATTCAGTTCAAATATAGAAACATTTCCAGCAATTCAGGTTGCTGACTCAGAAATTCATTTCTTTATATCACACCTAATTCATAAACATTCCTCACTTCATTTACTTGCACTATTTCTTTTCTTTACCTGGAAAAAAGTGCTGAATTTTTAAGTAAAGGTGCTTTTCCATGCTTCAGCAATTACCTCTGTCTCCAAGCATAAATCCTACTATGCACCAGATTTAGACATTCCAAAAACAAGGTTTCTCAAGCAGAAAAGTGACATTTTCAGGCAAAGCCTTAAAAAGTTTTATTACTCCAGTTATAAAGTTACAGAAGTAGGATTTCAGCCTTCAGAGTGCCTAGAAAAAGAAACTTACTGCATAAGCAAAAGGAGATAGCTAGAGTAGGCAAGTATTAGGCAAACCAGTCTTAGAAGAATGTCCCTTTGTTCTGTACTCAGCATTCACTGGACTCTCAAGAGGCAGCCAAATGTCTTCAGATGCTATGGAGACTAGGAATGTCACCACTATACCCACACATATTGGGAGATGGAGCACAGCTGTCCCTAACCAGACCTGTCTCTTCTGCCAACCAATTTGTAAGAGATATCACTACAATCCTTCATCTGTCAAACATGAATAGATTTATGGTTTTACAGGTAGCAGTAATAAATTTCAAGTACATGCATATGTGATTATGCCATACACATACATCTCATTTCCTCCTACCCACAGAGAATGGGACATGTTATCTCACTCTAACCCACAAGTGCTACCAAAAACATGAAAATCTACTTCTGCATTTTACAATGAACCATACCAACAGAGTGTTTGCAAATCTCCTTAAAACTCTGATTATAGTTTGGGGTACTTCAGAGGGCCGGGTTTATTTCTTAGTTTGTTTTTGTGGGTGTTTTTGTTTTCATTCATTTTCCCTCTTCTCTTTTTAACCAAAGAAGAAGTAATCTCAGGCTTTTAGACTATAAGCAGGTAATGAGAGATGCAATAAGAACAATACTCAGCTAGTATTAATGTAATACCTGCAGAACAGATTTACTGCAGTTATTCTGAAAACATAAACATTTACATACCAAACATTAAGTGATTTTCAAGTAATAAATTCAAAACTGACTACAGAGTACCTTCCAGAAGCAGCAACAGCCGTAGATGGAACAGCTTTGGCAGCTATTTGTGCCTGGTTTTACAAGACAACTATCACCAAGCAGGCTAGACAGTACTTTTTAAATGCAGATTCACTTGATTCCTTTTTCAAATCATTAACAATCAATAATTTTCACACAAGATCTCAAGAAAGTAAGGTTAAGTACTAAGGTCCTTTGGCATAATTATGATTTTGGTCTGAAAGCAGTCTTTGTTAAACATTTGGTGAAGACCCGAGACAAGACTGCATGATAAAAAGAAGTCCAGTATTTTCCTGATGACCTACACACTAGTCATTTTTTTAAATACAAAATGATCATTACCTTATTGCCTCTCGAGCCACTAAGGAATGTGTTCAGACTTCAAAGGAAGTTGTCGTTACAAAAGTACTCCTTCAAAAAATATTAGATGATAATTCCTAACACTTTCCACTGTCATCCAGTATAACTACAAAAAATGTAAAAAAAAAATCATAAAACACTTCAAGATGAAATAGACTCACACAGCCCATCAAATCCAGCTCCTGGCTCCACGCAGGACCACCCAACATTCAAACTCTATATCTGAGAGCACTATCAAAACACTCCTTGAACTCCAGCAGCTTAGGACCTGTTCCATGCCCACCACCCTCTGGTGAAGAACCATTCCCTCACCCCCAGCTGCCCATGCTGTTCCCTCAGGCCCTGTCGCTGTCACAGAGATCAGAGTTCAGCGCTGCCCCTCCACTCCCTGTGAGGAGCTGCAGCCGCCATGAAGCATCCCCTCAACTCTGCTCTGGGCTGAGCCAATCCAGGAACTTCCACCGCTCCTCATCTGTCTTCTCCTCTAGCCTCTTCGCCGTTTTCATCCTCCTTTGGATGCTCTCTAACAGTTTTTTGTTCTTCTTATACTGTAGTGCCCAAGACTGCACACGGACAAAAAAAAAAAAAAAAAAAAAAAAAAAGAAGGAACATTATTGCATACGCACTCAAGCATAAATATTCTTTAGTTCACATTCAAAAGCGTTGCTTCATTTTCATGATAGCTGCATTGCCTGAATAGGGGTACTGCAGCCACTGCATTAGAATAAATATTAAATTAAAAATAATAATAGACATGCCACACTATTGCCACTTGAAAGAAAGTTACACACAAGAGGATAAGAGAAGTTCTCAGCAATGCAGTGGCTCATGTTGGTGTTCTGGTCTGCTTTGCTTGGGGTCCATGGAAAATAGCATTTAAAGCACTGCCAGTGCAAATTGGTCAAATCATTTTAAGAGTTTTCCATATTTCTTAAATATGCTGAGACACTTAACTATCAAAAAGTTAGACAATGAGAGTAAACTTTCATATAAAAGATAGGTCATGCTTGTTCAAAACATAGATCTTTGTATCAGTACCTCCTGAGAGGTGGCAAAGATACCACTCAGTTCAGCAGAAGACATCAGTTCTTTCAGAGATGAGGGCAACATAAAGAAGCCTACTACTCTTGAGAAAAACACATCTGAAATTGAGATTCAGCTGCCTCTGAATGCATTTTGGAAGTCACACTTTCATTTTGGTTTGGTCTTGGTTCTCATCTAGTGCAACTCAAATATGCCTCGCTAGTTGCAGGTTTGTCAGCACACAGCTAAGCACACACTTAATTATTGCACTTAATTTGTACAATTAGTCAACATGCACTCTCCAGGTTCTATGTAGAACTTCTGATAGAAAGAGGAAAATGTTTGCAGGGGTACTACAGGTTTCTATCACTTTCACAGCATTCACAAAGAGATGGTATGAAAAAAACATGAACAGAGACAAATACTTCGACTTCGTAAGGTACAGAATCAGTTTATTTCAATTAACTAAACTATCAAATCAGACGCCTTACTCGTAAAACTCAAACTCGTTCAGTTGTTTCAGTCCTATTTAGTCTCTTGTCAAGATTAGCAGATACAAGTTGATTAAATGCCTCAATTCTTCTTAAATAAAAGTAAATTCAAATCAAAGGCTGCTGTCATCTTGTTTTGAAAGAAGGGAAAAGTTGTAACCATTAGATTACCTAAAACTAGAGGCAACAACTAAAAATTTCAGGTTCAGTTTCAACTCTAAAATAAATGGAATGGTCCTTGAAAGCATACACAGCAAGCTAGGAAAAACAGCATAGTAATAGCACAAAAGATAGTAACCTTTACAACTAAGTATTTAAAATGCAAAGTGCATTTTAATGAATGAGTATAAGGTACCAAAATCCTATATACAATGACAACTATATATATTTTCCAGAAAGAAATAATATTTTCAGAAATGGAATCCGATGCTGAACAGTAAGAAATAAGTATCAGTAAGTAATAACTGATAAATTACCTGTATTTCAAAATATCATGTCCACATTAGGCTACAAAGTTGTTGTGCTGAAGCTCATTTTTAATCACAAAAAATTCAAGATGAAGAAAGAAGACCAGAATAAAGGTGTGTAAGCGACAGAAGATGAAAAATAAAATGACCTGTTCCCTGGCATTCTGAATTAATGAATGGAGCAGAGATAGAAGGGAGAGGGAAGGAAAAGGAGAAGACTTAATAAGAAATAATCTCATGATAGGAATCAGTTAATGAATTTTGCTTCCAGTTGAAGTGGTTCACCTGTACTTCCTGCTAGAGAGCAGCCATACTGGATGAATTGTTACTGCACAACTTCACATTCTAGGAAGGAAGAGTTGACATAAATATGTGGAAAGTGTTATTAATATATCAAATAAATCCTAGGAGCATCTGGTGAGAGATGGAGTAAAGAAAGCTATCGTGGTACAGGAAGAATGTGTTTCTGCTACTAGAGAAAAAAATCAAAGAGTGCAGATACTAGATGGAACCAGGAAAGTGGCAAATGATTGGACTACTTAAAATTCTTCCTCATTTAAGTCTGTATGCAAAGCCTTACTATGCCAGTAACAAAGACGCAAAGGTCAAGGAATCAAACATTAATATTAGGTTTGTAAAGACAGATACAAGGTTTATTTTTGCAGTTGATATATTTAGATGAATCACCACAAACAAGTTTGAATTACACAAAATATAAATGAAGAGTTACTATTCATGAAATTTTTAAAAAGTAATTTCAGTTATGCAAATTTAGACTCCAGTAACAACAGCAGAATGGCACTATTTTAGTCATGTTGCATGAGAACAGAATTTCTATATAACGAATCAAACAAAATAATGAACAAATGAGAAAACAACAGAAAACTTAGAAGTGTTCTGTTTTAATCAATGTGTTTCTCCAGAGTCACTCAGCAGTACTGCAGAAAAAAGAAAAAAAAATAATTATTTAGTGCCTCTCACAAAAGGGGATAGTGAAGGGAAACAACAAAGACTTCATTCCAGCCACATGATTTACCAACATCCCCTATGCAGAGGTGATTGCTCTTAACCTAGTGATGATAGCAAATGTCAGTGAAGAAATACAGTGGTATAAAAAAGTTGCCAAATGGGTGGCCTCAGCTACCCAGAGTTATCATCTTTCATCTGTGAGCTAAAGGTTAAAAAGTAGGATCTTTGCAATCTATAACAAAGATTCACTCATTTTTCTTCTACTCACCTTCATGACACTTTGCACATACTAGGAGTACGAATATAATCAGTCTTCCAAATCACAGACTCCATCACCATGATACATTTTCTCCTATCCAGCCAGAAAGATACACACATACCCAGCACAACTGTGGCAAAGGGTTTGGTTGATTAATTTCATTCTAATCTATACCTTTTGTGGGTTAGTTAAAAAAAAAAAAAAAAAAAAAGTAAACCAGAATGACAGGAAAGTTTTTTTTTTTTTTTTAACTCTCCAAACTTTTCCAAGTGTTTATGATTTAATTGTTTGACTTTTGCTTGAATGTGTTCAGTTTCATTTACAGTCACCGATTCTTGTTATATTTCCAAGAGTTTACTGAAATACTCTTGTTATTATTTTTCCCCTGCGTGAGTATCTTCAGAATGATCTTAACCTTCTACTTTCTACAGGAAAAAGTGCAGATAATAAAATGCTGCAGGCAATATAGCCACAGGCATCCAAACATAAAACATTAAATATTTGCTATGTAAGCAGATCACAAGGGTGTTTAACTGTCAAAATATTCAGTTTTGAATTAGGATGAAAATAAAGTTTGACAGAACTTCTAAAATCCTTTCCCCATGAAAGTACATATAGTTCTGCTGTGAGAATTTTGTTCATGTTCAAATATGAAAGAATATAACATCATTTTGATAAATGGATGTTTTCAGAATGACAACTGATACTATGTTGAATGTTTTATTTTTACTTTTCTAAATAAATTTCTTCCACTTGTTCACTTGTCTCTAGTGTAGCAGGGCCATTTCCTTGCTTGTGATGTATCACATGTAGTCATATGCAATGCTAAAAAACAAAGTCATTGATTTTGCTGTCTCTTTATCTAATTTGAATTTGAGCTTAGGCATCCTGATCTTGTTCCCTGTCAGCCCCCTCAAATACCCTACTGACTTTATTAATTCTCTGCAGACCTTCACAATCATCATGTATTCCTTAAGCTGCAGTTCAGTAAGTATTAAAAAGTGTTATACTACATATCTTCAAACTTTGTTATTATTTCAGTGTATGTAAAATAAGTGCAAAGGTTCTATGTAAGCTCCTTATATCCACTTTGGAATTAAGAAAAGTCCTTGAGTTGAACAAAAAAGAGGTGCAGTGTTGGTCAGCATCTTGCTCTTATCCCTTTTCTACTACCACATCCAAACGTACAAACACATTAGCTTCACTCTTTGAACATCAGGTTACCACTGTTGAGGATTTCTACATCATCTTTCTGAAAAAAATGATGGCTTAAGGTGACACTTCTCCAAGACCAGGAAAAACCCCAAAGGATATAGAAAAACCTTGCAGCCCTGCTCCCACTCAGCACTACCCTTGGTTAGGTCAATAATGTCTTTGGTCACAAACAACTATAGTAGTTCCAAATTGTTTAAAGATCCTGTTTGCAGAGTTCTGAAATATTTAAAATAAATGTACACCAATCTTACATGTTAATTGTTCACAAACACAGCATTAAAATAAATCACAGCTGCAAGTCATTTATTTTACCAGTTACCACCTCAAACAAAGTGAGGAATGCTTTTTTAGAGATTTCAGTTTCTCTTGGGATCTTAGGGATTTCTGCAGTCTTTGTGAACTGCCTCCAAGACAAAGAGATAGGAGTTCATATTGGAAAAATAGTAGCAACAGATCTGACAGAAAGCAATATTGATTTTCTAAGTCAACACTAGAAATACAATAAATGCTTTTCACAGTTTAAGAATACAACAAACTCTCAGTTCTCACATAAGTAGAATCAACAATTTAGTGTGCCGGTAGCAATGAACTCAGAGAGACAGACTGCAGCTTATCTTAACGTGAAGCAGTACTGCTTACTTACTATAACCCAGTGCAATGTCTATTCAGTTCACTAAGGAGTATCAAATGACAGTGTTTTTGCATTAGCAGTGTTTTGGCTTAGAAATTTGAACTAAGCATCCATGATGACCAGAGGTAAAATTCTCAGGAATAGGCACTGAGTGTTTTATTTTAAGAGAAACTCTGTACTATTCCAGCATCACAGCACAGATGTAGGAAGAGGAGCTCTTTAGATGACTACAGATCACAAATCCATCAATCACCTGCATGTCTTGTTTTCCACAATTTTTATAGTTGCAAGAAAAAAAAAATCCAGAAGAGAAACCTAAAAGCCTCTGAGAAGCCAATATGAACTAATAAAAAGAGATCTGAAGATAAAAACTTGTTTCAGTTTTTACTGCACTCAACATACCAAATATTGTAACCTAGGAACATAGGGAAAACACAGGGCTTTTTTCCTAGAAAAAAATTCAAAGATTTCAAGCAATTATTTTAGAGTGAAAGTTTCCAAAATCATAACCATGCAGTAAACATATAGAATTGAAGCACTGTGGTTGTTCTGCATTGAAGTGTCCTCATGCTCTCTATAACAGAAATTTATGAGCTGTGCAGACAGGACACATGTCTGAATGTAATCACCAGAATAGTGAATACATTGAGGCATAATCAATTCATGAAAATTAATCAGTCCAAAAATATGGTTCAGTTAACATATTAAGTGATAGCTTCAAAACAGTTTGTTTGACCAGAATATCTGAGGTGTACAAGTAGTTGTTGAAAGGTTAAGAAAAGTAAACTGAGATATTAAAAACTTAAAACCATAATTTGAAGTACTGAAATTTTGTTATGGGCTTAAAAATTGTCTATAGAAACTGAGTACAAGTATTCCAGATGGGTATATTTTCAGTGCTTACCAGGGCAACAACAGAGGAGATATTTTCGACAGAAAATATAGAAAAAAGTTTCTTGACCATAATCATAGGAAGTATATCGAGCTACTAGTCACCTTAAAAATATGCTAGTGACTACCAGGAATCTCTTCAGATATACTGCATTGAGGATTTGGAAACACCAAAGATACCTTAAAAATGCCCAGAAGTCAAAGCATGTTACTGACACTGAAGACCTGACTACTGAGAGGTTCTGACGCTGACTTCATACGAATGAAAACTCACTTAAAAGATACACAGTCATAGGCTTAACTGCTTCCTTCTTTTTTCTGAAAGAAGCTCAGGGCAATAAAAAGCTCTCTTCAAGATATTAAAGTCTAGTTCCTTATATGACAGGATCAGCAGTTCAGAATTTGCTAGGCTGAAGAAGTCTAGTCTGTAGAGTTTGCTGTATTGCATAACTTCAGGTATTAGCATACTATTGCACTGCAGTTTCTTCCAGTGTTAGCATTTTTACCAAAAAGTATTTTCATACCAAGGAGAAGGATGGCTGTTTCTCATGAAAACATCTTCTGAGACAAACAAACAAACAAAAAAATCGAATAAAAGTTATTAGCAAGAGATTAGACAGTTAGTTGTAAAGGATCAGGAGAGGTCTTTTTGTTTGTTTGTTTGTTTTTGCTTTGTTTTGATTTTTTTTCTTACCACATACGAATCTCAAGAAATCAAAAGGTCAGCTGTGTCCCTAAAGGAATAGGTTTTGATCATTTCTTTTCATACACAGAGTAAATACATATTAACAGTCAAAATTATAGTACTGTATAACTCTGGAATAAGTGCAAAAGAAGCTAAAAATTGAGAGTTGCTACCAGAACATGAATAAATGAATAGAAGAAATATAACAGTCTTTCAAGGCTCACAAAGCATCGATTTAGGCTCTTAAAGGCAATGTCTATCCTCCAGCTGACTTGTTCAGCTGGTCTGAAGATATAAATGTAACAAGTTTTGGAGGAAACCATCTTCTTCTGATTTCTGTTAAGAGGTGAGAGCAAAGTTCTCCTTAGTCCATCACGTCATAAAAAGGCAGACAAAGAACAGAACCTCTACGAGCATCATCATAAAAGCTTCATATTGGCACCTCAGCTGTGGAATGACAACCAAAATCTGTTTGACATAGGACACCATCTTAGTTCAAATTCCAAACCTGCTTGGTCTTTTCCTCCATTTTGTTTCCTGAGGCTTCTCATTCTTTATAGGAAGATAAGTACAGGGAAGAAGGAGACACTAAAAGAAAAACAAGGAAGTGAACAAAAAAAAGGAATAGCTAGAAAAAGTTGTTTCCAACTGAGTGATACATCTTTCTATATAAGTTTCCTACCTACAGCTTTGCTAGAGAAACAATCGCTCCTCTGAACAACTCAGTTTGCTGATATGAAAATAAATAAAAGTATTATAGAATAGAGAAACACCATTCTCTGGAGAGAAATAACTTCTTGCTACATTACAGCCTAGGAAAAGGAAATTCCATTAAACATGAGAAAAAAAATCTGTTCACTCTGAATGTGATCAAACAAAGAGTGATCAAAGATGTGGGATCTCTTTCCCTGGAGACTTTCAAAACCTAACTGTCTCAAATGTCTGCTCTTAGCTTATCAGGTTCTAAAAAGAATTGTAGTTGAACAACGTAGTTGGAGGATGATCTACAAGATATTCCACACAACTTCAACAATTCTACGACTGGAAGGTAGGCTGACTGAGGTAGAACACTGCACAACTATTGACAGTAAGGCACAGAAATCTTCCATCATCTTTTTGCTTTAATCACTGTTTTTGCTGAATCGCTACAGAGAAAAAAATCTGTTCATTTTAAGACCTACATTGAAAATCTCTATGGTGATGAAATGCCAGACTGTAAGACCCGGACCTGTGTGCTTCATTGTTATAGTATACTGCACCCTCACTCCCTACTGGATGTGTTCTTTCACAAACTAACCAGTGATGTCAGTCCATGGAGGCAAAAGGAAACTCCAGAAGAGTACTAGCTGTTAACATTTTCTTATAAGATATAAATGACATAATAGCGTGATGAATTAACATACTTTTCAACTAAATGGTGATAATTTTTAAAGTTCATACACAACAAAAGATGCTCTGATGCAGCAATAAAAAGAAATTATTAGAAAATCTAAAAAGTTATGAACCTCCCCAGACAATGGAGTGAACAGAATAACAAAGCAATTAATATCTTAGTACGAAACCACTCTTCAAAAAACTCTCCTAGTTCAAACAAAAATGTTAATTTCTGGTCTGGTCCACTCCCTATACTTTTAAAGCACACAAACTCGCTTTCTTCTGGCTGACAGGACACTCAAAGCTGCAATTAAATGGCTAATGGAAACAGACTAGAGCCAGCCTAAAGTACCAGGGTTGCTCCAAAAGCAGTGCCTCCTATTTTAATATGTTGATCCACCACATCAGAGGTGGATGTTCGTGGTATGGCAGTAGAGGTTGAACCTTGCCATCAACATTCCATTACATCCTTTTGCCATGCAACAGATGGCAGCAGAGGGGCAGTTCTGACATAGAAGTGCATATCAAGCATATCAAGGTGTGCCATTTAATTACTCCATGTGGAAAAAAAAATTGCACCCACTGATATTCATTGATGCTTGCTGAACATTTATGGAGACCAAACAGTAGATGTGAGCACAGTGATGCAGTGGGTGGCGTATTTCAGCAGTGGTAACAGCAGTGCGAAAGACAAGGTACATTCCCAATAGCCAAGCACAGATGTGGCACCACAAGTGAACTTGAAGAATAAACTCAGCTATGGGATAAATGAAACAAACCTGCAATTTTCACTCAGGAAAGTAATGGTTACAACCTCCTGCCACTAATGTGTCACAACATTTATACTGTACTTCAGTTATCCAACAAACAGTGAAGCTAAAATGCCGATGAAGGTTGTACTAATTTTGCATTATTTCCAACATTAGCACGGGCACAAAGACAGCTCTGAGGTTTCTGAAGTTTCACTACATTAGATTATCTTGCATTACGCTAGGGCTGGATTGCAAACATATATTAGCATGATTATGGTTCCTTCACTCTTCATAAAAATGAAGAAGCCTTATGATAAATCAGAACTCCTAATGCATTAGCAAAAAGACACCACATACACGCACACACAACAGATGAACTGGAAGGGAGCTGCTGTCATTAGGCTTTTTCTAGTCCAGTGAAAAACACAAAGTAGAGCTGAACATTCATTCCTATCGTAATCTTAAGTATATGGTTTCATTACACATTTCACCATGTTCTCAAGTCATTTTCCCTGAAATAATTCCCTCATGCAAGCATTCTTGTTGAATGACACAACCGTTTCTAGTAGCTTTTTTATTATTATAGATATAGTACCTAGCACTTCATCCCCATTTGAAATAATGGTCTGTTTTTGTCACACAGAAAAGCTTCAGACATATTTACATCTCTGTACATTTTCAGATGTAATCATGACCCATTATTTATGAGGAAAAATAATCACCACCCTAGGACATTTCAAGTTTAAATTCTGATTTTATAGCTACAGTAAAATACCATCTGTCTCATCAAACTAAAGAGACTACTAAAGAATCAAGGTGAATTCTTGTGCAGTAACAGAGTAAAACAAAAAAACATGTTTCCTGGTGGATTTAGATTTGGGCTCAGTCTCTCAAACATTGCTGCATGCACTACCAGTAACCCTGCAGTGTCAGCTATGATTTCAACACTACAGTATGCCACTGCCTCTGCAGAAAGAAATCTAAACAAGAGCGATCATCATCATGGTTTATTTGAGAACAGGCATATTTTTCCTCATTTGAAATTAAGGGGTGAGAGTGAGAATGAGAAAGCCTTAAAGATACTAGACAGTAAAATTTGCCATTAAAAAAATAAAAATGAAAACTAGTGACATCACAAGCCATAAGAAGATTGAAAAGCATTGTTCTCTATTTTTTTTTTTAATGAGTAATTTATTTTCTCAGTCCAACAAACAGGTGCCTCAGAAAGGTTTGCCCCCCAAAGAAGGCATACCAAAACCTTCCGCCCACTTCTACTCAAATCAGTGGATTTTAACAAACATGTCACTTCTACAAACATATGCTTGTCAGTTCCTGTCTTTTCTTCAACCCAAATGATGATTGAAACAGATAACTTGGTCAGCTGGAGTCCTTGATACTGTTCTGGTCATATCTGACTAAATCCATTAGTAAGACATAACCCTCAGCTGTCATTGTTTCCTAATGACAGTACCTCTATGTATACGACATGATGGTTCTCTGATTCCTTCTGGGAGCACAGGCTTTTTTCAGAGGCTTTATGCCTCTGAAATACCACAGCTACAACCAGCATGCTTACAGTGGTATTGGAACCATGAAGACCTTTAACAGCTTACCTATAATAACTGTGTTTGTCAGTCCTAGCTATGCAGTCAAGCTCAGCAGCTGACAATACCTAATATATTTGGCTCTCTGACGCACTTCTAGTAAACCTGAAAGCACTGCCCTGACATACATCATTCTTGTCATGCAGTGAGATTCAAAACCATCCTTGAATTTAGATGCTTGAAGCAATACATAAAAACAGACAAAACACTTTTCTACACTAACTCAGAACAGTGAAGATATATTCAATGTATAGCAATATAATAGCTGAAATTAAAACCACAAAGAAAATTGTGTATACACACACATGCACTACCTTAGAATCATTGTTTCTCCACTTTCCCCTTATCTTAAAGATTAAAAGAACTGGTTCATTTGCACATCCGACTAAACACTAAAGAGAATGTCAGTTCATCCAAAAGCACATTTCTCTGCATCTATTCAGATATCTGTAGAGTGCTCACCATAAGAAGAATCTGACTACTTTTAAGCTGTCTTTGTCATCATTCAACTTACTGATTGAAGTCTTCAAAATTCATTCCCAGCAACTTCATGGTTACAGTCTTGTTATGTGTAGAATCCCCAGCAACCTGGGAGTTTTACAGGTTGTGCTCTCTCTTAAATTTTACCGTCAAAAAAGGGACAGGTGCACAGAAGTGCACGTCTGCACACACGTCCAAAACATAGCATTTAGTTGCAGTTATGCACTTGTAGTTTGACATACGCTTTCCTTCACCTTACTGGACTGAACAGGACCCTTGTAATAGATCTCATCTGGATCAGAATTTCAACATCCACTTAAGGATGTTGATGTAAGGTGAGCTGTGTACGGTAAGCTGTCAAGTACTTTCAACACCTTGGTAACCTTTGCTGCTGCAAACTGACCTAAACTGATATCATTATCGAAGAAACGCAATAAGCAGTCACATGCACAGAATCCCATGGGACAACACATTTTTTTCATCAAACAAACAACAATAAGAAAAGCATGGTTTAAAATAAGTGAAGGTCTTCAGTTCTGTGAGTTATAGACAGTGTTGCCATGACTTTTCTTTTGTAGGTTTCCACACACACCCTTTCCCCTGCTTTCACAGGCATGGAATCTAAATGTAAGAAGTTATTTTACCAGACTTCCCTTCCTTCTGATATCACACTAACAAAGCAGCAGACAAAGCACAGATGCCAGAAAGAAAGTCAAGAAAGGTAAGTAGATTTGGAGGCATAGAAAATTGTAATGAAAAAGTACTTCTGGAGATGCACTTAAGATTAAAGGTTATAGAGGGCTAACTCATTGCCTTTTGGCAAGAGAAAAGTGCTCCCTCCGCTTCCCAAATTTATATAAAGGTTTGATATAACCCCTCCCTATCTAGAGATTGATGTTATGAAATTATTGACGCTATTTTTCTCAAAATTAATTGTATTTTGTGAAAATATGCACACACTCGATAGTTTCGCTATTGGTAGAACAGAAAAGCCTCTTTTCATTTTCTTAACGTTTTCAGTAGCACTCCACAGTTTTTCTCTTTAATGGCAGAGCATCAGTATATACTTTTAACTTTTATTTCTTGCCTTTAGGTTTCCCTAGGGTTTCTGAAAGAAGGCAGTCATTTTACTTCTGCAATAACCTTTGAAGATGATCCATACTGGCTGCTGTGTGATTACATCTGGACAAAGTACTCAGAAAGCAAATAGACTTTTTTCTTTCGTATTAAAAGAAGTGGCATGATTGTTACCAATTTAGCCTTAAAAAAAAACAATACCCAGTTGATAGAATATTAGCTGAAACCTTCTTGTAAATCATTAGCTCTGCCTCCTTTCTATACAAAACTCTAGAAAGAACTGTCCATATAATTTAGCGACACAAGAGAAAAATATTACCCTCTATTATACATCATAAAGAGTGATGTATTTATTCATTCATTTTAAAGTTTGACGACAGATACTAAAGACTTTCATGGCATTATGCCTGCAAAATGCATGCTGAATGAGAGAGAAAGGGAAGGGAAAGGAGAAAGAAAAACTTCAAAAGATGATTCTGAGGCACTTAGGAATTTTGACAGACAGTTATACAACTCTTTGTTTAGTAAGACAGCATGTTTGCTTATTGCCTGAGCCCTCATTTCTTAAAAAACAAATCTCAGTAGGAGGTGCTGCATTTATCTATGCAATTAAGTGCAGTTAGTTTACACACGTGTAGTTGTTCTACATAGCAGAGATACTTCATGGTTTCTATAGTTTTTGATGAAGATCTGCAACTATGCAGAATCTATGCCCCATTAAACTGACTCCTCTCAAGCACTAAGTAATTTAGGAGTATAACCTTATTTTCTAAAACATCTAAAACTTTTGGAAGGCTTATTTCTCATTGGGGAAAAAGAAAAAGGGTTTAGGATTCATTCAGTGACTAAGGCACTTTAGATAATACCTGCTTTTAATGACAAAATCTTTTTTGCATCTTTCTAAACAGATTAAACTCTCAGTCTCACAATTCTAATTTCTTTTTTCCCATATTCTCTGGTACAGGTCTACTTTCAGTGTATACAAACTTCAGTAGAAACAAAGCTTAGAATAAAAAATTGTCGCAGATGGAAAACTGAGAACAAATGCACTGTGAACAAGCCATTGTTCAGCTCTTTAATGTAGTCACTATTGCTGCTCACACTCAATTTATCCTGACAGCCTTCTTTAAAATAAACAGGTTGAGATTTCAAATGAATTTGTTCTGGTGTGAAGAAATGTGCACAACTGTGCTGGTCAGAGCTGTGATGTCAGTAAAGCTACAGTATCATGATCCAATCTGGTACAAATTCCCTAGGGAGGCATGAAGGACAAGTCGAAGCATTTGGTCTGACTTGTTATTAGAAGCTAATTTGTGCTATAGTAGAGATGCTTTTTACAATGACACTTGCACCCCAAAATCTGTCTTTTAAGTTTTCCCAGCTAAACTGAAACTAAACAGTGTTTTATTTCCCCTTTTCTCTCCCTCTTTCATGCAGCAAACAGTACTTCCTGGATGTTTGAATAAAACAGACTTAGGAGAAAGTCTAGGTTTGTGGTTCCACTCCAAGGAGTATTTTGATGCACCATTTTTTCACCTACAAAGCGCTGAAGCTAGAAGAATCAATATATTGCCTGTCCTCTATACCTCAGAAAGCTCAGGAAATTTGTCTAGCCACAACAGGAAATGCAAAGTATGAGACATCTGCATGCTGTGGAACTCATTAGTTGTATGACATTTATGAACCATGACAGTTTAGAAATATTCGCTCACCACTCTGTAAGACCATTTTCATGTAAGTTGACCTGGACTATTCACGGTTTACATTTAGATATTTTGGAACTTTAAAACTCCATGGAATGTGAAAATGTTTTTGTTTGTTTTGAGATTTTTTGGGGAGGTGTTTGTTTGTTTCTTTGTTTTAATAGATCTGTAGTACAATATGGCGCTTTTCCACACACCAAGGATAAAAAGTCAAGGAAAACACTTTGCTTACAGACACATAGCTGCCACAATGCTCAAGGTATGTCATCTGAGCATGAGGAAGGTATTGTAGGTAAAACTCTCTCATCATTTTTCCTCAATTCAAGCAGCTTTCAGTTAGATTTAATATTTTGTTCATTAGCAAAAGCATAATCAAAAAAGTTGCTCAAGAAGTAGCTTTGAATCTTGACTGTTGAAGACAGTTTGAGGGAACAGAAATCAAGATATTGGAGCATTCATTCTTGAGGCAGATCCTTATCCTTGTTGGCTCACAAAACCAAAAGACAAAGGAATGAGGGACTTCTTGGAAACAGATCAATGAAATCTATCAAAGTGATTACCTGACAAATTTTTGTGTTGCTCTGCTACTAATATCAGTAAGGTTTTGTTTAGCTAATTCAAAAGACAGACAAATAGATTTAAATGTCTTTAAGAAATAACACTTCTCTCATTCTGATTTTGTTATTCTTTTGGTCTGGGAATCATGCTAGCAGAGTGGAGCTTAAGAAAACACAGACTATCTGCACTCCATTTGCTGCTTCACCTTAAGCACTTTAAGAATATACACCCAGTTACTGTAAAACAGAATAAGGGAGAGGAGGAAAATAAGGCCAACAGAAAAAAATAATAGAGAAGGACTTAGTATTATAGGTCAGTGGCAGGGTATTGTGAATAAAAATTAGAGCTTAAAAGATTAGGATGAAATCTAAGAAGGGTTTTAGTCTTGATTTGCTATCAGACTAGAGCTATGTATCTGAACTTTTAAAAATTTGATTTTAAATGGAAAAGTGGAATTGAACACTGTTCAGTCCCTTAAAAGCTGACTACTCCATGTTAATTAAATAATAAATGTAATTTATGATTTATTTTCATGATTCTGCACTCTCAATATAGCTGCAGAAATCCTGAGAAACAGATGGAAAGATTTTCCTTCCTCAGAATGCAACATTTTAGCATTTACCTGTAAGTTAAAATCCGTTTATAACAAATGCATTGTCATTTCATACTAGTCACTGACAAAGTACAGGACCATACACTGATGAAATGAAATCAATCATGATGCCACTCTTTCAAATTAAATATCTGACTCGGTATAATGGAGATGCAATGAACATTTTGTAACAATAACTGATTCAGCTTTGCCTGTTACTTCCATTGTTTCTCCTTATTAGATATAAATTATTAATGCAATAAAACTAGGAGAAACTCCTCTCAGAACTACAATTAAATCTGAAGCAGATGAGGTTTTAGGAACTGAAGCAAAACAGTAGAAAATATATAAATGTATAAAGTTGTTAGGAAGTTGCCTCACAGCGACTCAAAGAGGAGAGCCAAACTTTCTTAATAAGACTCATCCATTTTGAGTTGAGTTCTCAAACAAAGAACCGGTACAATTTCTTGTAAAACAGCAATTACATAAACAAACAAGGAAAGAAACAAACAAACCAGAGCAGTGGGGGAGAGGGGGAAGAAAGTGTGAAAACAGCAGTTTTGTGACAAGATAGAAACACTTTCCTGTAGTTTTATATAATTACTAACATAAATCCCTCCGCAGTAGATCTTTATGTTAAGGGCTTTTTTTTTTTTTTTGGCAGAAGATTTTCTCAAAATCAAAATCTGAAGCGCCACACCACTTCTTTCAAAAAATTTTGCATAATCTACGATAACAATTTTGTTATGGTCTCTTTTCACTCTCAGAAACAGACAACTTCTCTTCAGGATAATTTGAGCAAGTCTATCAATACAGTTTCTTCCTTTCTCCCCTCAGTCACTGGAGAATAACACTACTCAGGTCACTTGCACAGAAGAAATGAATGCAGCCCACCCCAGAATTTTTTTGCCCAGCACAGCACATTTTTAATCAAGTGTATGGAGTGGTGAATCAGCATCAAAGAAAGGCGATAAGGGAAACTTAGCTCATGTGATTTCTATAGTTGCTTTGGAGGAAAATACTTGCTTAAGCAGAAAACAGTGGTGTACAGGTATAGATAAAGGTGGTATAAACAAAGGTATTCCAGCTGTGATGTGGAGTTTTCCAGATCTGTCTGTGTCTATGACAAAGGAATAGCAGATCCACTGGTCCACAAGCCCGAAAAGGGGAGGGGAGAGAGAGAAGTGTCCAAAACCAAAGGCCTTACTCTGAGTTGAAGGCAAAATGGCAGGGGAGCACACTCACATGCTGCCGGACAGCAAGAGAGTCCTGTGACTTGCCAGCTTTATCTTCCCCCTGAATGTAAAGTCCTCCAGAGTATGTAGTTCTCTTCTGAGAATCAGATATTTGGAAAATCAGCCATCCATGGAAGTGGGCTGTTAACTCTTTAACTCCCATTGTTGTACATGATGTTATGATGTGGAATGCCGATAAAAAAAAAGTAAAACTATGACAACCTTATATAACAATTCAAATGCAGTCAGTACCCCATAGAAGGGAACTTTCTTTAGAATGAGCCATAAGAAAAGCGCACTAGAAGACCACACACAAAAAAAAGGATGAAACTTCAAACAAGGCAAGTAACTCCAGAAATTACACAAAGTCTGTTGTCTACAGAGGAAAAAAAAAAAAAAAAAATGCATAGAACACTTTTTGCATAACTCTTTTTCACAAGAGAGATACATCTTTATTACCTCTACTTCAGCTTATGCTAATTAGAGCAAAGTCCTTTTGAAGTGCTGGTTATCTATGGATATAAATATGAGTTATGTCCACGTTCTCATTTCCTCTGAATAGATCACACCAAGCATGATGAACACTATTAGGAAAAAAAAATAATAATAATAATCAGTCAAACAAACAATAAAACAGGAAAAGTATTTCATGTTCTGATGACTATTTTTCACAGTAAAGGAATTTTGTCACCCAGAGATGATACTCACTTCAAGGAAGTCTTATCTCAGGCCCTAACTTGCACAACTACAGTTCAAATTCTAGAGTTCGTCTGGATACAAATCTCTGCCCTTAACAAATGTGGTTTTAAATTTACTTCACACATACACAAAAATACCATTAAACTTCTACGGAGGAAAAAAATACAGAAATAGCACTATAAAAACCAGTTTAGCTGAAATGAACACCAAATGTCAGTGATTGCATTTCTTTGGGCAATATTTTCAAAAAAATATAAAGTGCCAACCCATCATCACAGAGCAATGCTTGATACTCACATTTAGAATATCATTATACATTCACTCATGTAGAATCAACATAAATAGCACCATGTCATGCACTCAGAGTTGGCAGTTTTGAATCTCCACATGCCATTCCTCAGGTCATTAGTCTTTCACCATTGGTTCAAAAATTGCTATATAATCAGAAATACATGAGCACATATATGGCTCTCTGAAAGGAATATATTTTCATTATACACCAAATACTAATAAATATCTATCATTGAGGGTAAAAAAAAGCTGCTTAGTAGAAGGACGCTGCAGACTAATCAAGGTGTCCCTGGCTGACTTGCACTGCTATTTTGTGTAATGAGGACCATGACAAAGTTTGTGTTCCAAAACATTTTATGTCATTTTAACCTTGCCACAGGCAGCAAGGTTGGTGTTAATCACTCCAGTCAAAACCATTAACTTTGAAAAGCTAAGAGCTAAAAAATTACATTACTGAACTCAACAAAATACCAGATGTTAATACCTAGGCTCTTTAACAGAATTCATTACTCAGACCACATATCATAGACTTCAGAGTAGTAGCAGCTTTTCAGGACATTGCTCTCTATATATTACAGCTCCAATTCAAGAATCTTTTGTCAATTTACTCCTAAAAGATACACGATTTCTATGCCATCTCAAAATAACAGCTGCTTGCTCAACTATTCATATCTTGTCTTTGATGCATGTAACTACTCTCAATATGAAACACCTTGAAAGAACACAGAACTGGTTTAGCAGCAGTTTTGTCAGATGTAGACTACGAAAAGCCAGAAGATGGCCTCATCTCAAGCAAATGAAATGGTAACTAGAGGCATAACCAAATGTACAATTTCTAAAGCCCGCATAACAATAATTGTATGCCTAAAAAATCTTACTGCATAGAAAATAATGGTGTGCTACACCACACAGGCCAGCAGTTCCACAGAATAACGAAAATATGGTCTCAGAATGATATTGCTTATATATTTAAAACATCATCAACCAAAATACATGCTATCAGAAGCAAGAATATTCAGTTCTTCATACAGACACCAAGTTCTGTAAGTGAGGATTGTGATTGCTAGCTCACTAAATAAAATTTCATCGACATGGGATCAAACGCTCTCTCATGACAAACAATGACTTCATAAATTTGACAATCAAGCCTTTGATTATCATTAACTGGAAAAAAAAAAAATTGAGTAAGGATTTTGATAGTGGCCTTCATGCTCCACAGATGCCGTGTCATCAAGATCACTTATAAAATTGATATTCAGTATTTTTCTCACTGTATCTCAAGGCCTTCTTAGATGCTTTTTTAAGCAACACCACATAATTCCTGTCCCTTTTACAGCTAAGCTCTTAAACTTTGTTCTTTATAGACAATCTCCAAGAAAATGTGCTGCTGCAGTACATGAATAAGTGGCACAATTTTCCTAAATTGTTTTAAATTATCCCCTGTGCTCATTTCATCTTACCCGTGCATAACAAAGTAAATCCGTTGATGATCTGGTATTTCTGTATGTCATCACTAGTGCTTTTTTTTTTTTTCTTCCAACTTACGCATAACCAAGTTTCAATTTGCTAGAAGAGTCTTACTCATCTCTTCGATAGTCTCTTTTGCAAGAGGACTATTTCAGGTACAAATGTATACCAACCACAATACTAAAAAATGTAATTATATATAGCTTTGTAGTTCTTGAGTATGAGAAAAGAGTAGGTTTAAATTGTTTAAAATATCATCTACACAACTGGTATACCATCACTCTTTTAACAGTAAGTAATATAAAATGCTAGTAATAGCATACATCTCAGTTTGCTAGGTTCAGCTAATTAAGATGTATGTACCACAGAAAGAAACAGAAACAAAACTCCATTTTCCATGGTTTCTCTTAAAGAAAAGCAGGAGAGAGAACTTCCAGAAAGGAGACAGCTTTTTAGAAAGTAATTAACTATCACTTTGCAAATGCTACCCACTGAATGAGTCCAAATTGAGGGAACAGGGACATGATCACTGCAGCCAAAAGACTCCAAGGATATTTTCATAGTTAACACATCAAGATAAAGTAACTTTCAACCTGGAAGATAGTCCCCCGATACTTATTTCCATCAATCTCTGTAACCTACATTACATGAGAAATCACTCTACCAATCACTACTCACAGTCAAAAAAGTGCTGTGAGAGAGGCACCCGGTGCATGGCTGTTGTATGCCCAAGCAAATGCACTCCCTCCCTTCAGCAAACTTCCATGCACCTTGTCTTTTTGGTGACCAACAGCTGCACAGCCTCAACTTTAGTACCACTTCTTTATACATAAAAGCCTGTTCAAGAAGGTCTTTGTCAGAGCACTTCTGTTTTCTACTTTCATCTAACAACTAATCACAGTTACAAAGTAGCAATTAACCTAATGAATGATTCAGGATGAAAAAAAAAATAATGAATGATACACATGCTAAAGTCTCTGCTTCAGTCTTGCTTTCTTCAAGAAGTGGCATTAAGAAGTTCTGGGAATGGCAAATAGCTGTCAGAAGAACTACAGACATGAAGAGATCTCCCCCCATTAAATTCAAGCAACATGCTGATATAATTTAACCCAAGGCATTTAGCAAAACTCTTCAGAGTGCATTTTGACACACCAGTTATGACAAAGAGCACAGCAAAAACAGTCCTACAGAATTTCAAGTCTTTTCACCGATACCTTTCTTCAGACACTTAGTAAGACTGTAACATCACTTTCACTGCATTAGTCATACTCAGATTCATTAATTTGAACCTATCTCACATGTGAAGGTCTCATTTATCATTGGATTTTTAGAGATCATCAGAAGCTTAAAACAAGCAAAAACAAACAGAAACAAAAATGCCTTCATCTGAAATCTTTTATCTCAGTGGGTAAATGCAAGAGCACCATATAAGTTAAGCATGGACAACTTATGAGGGTTCATATAAAATAACTTGATTACAATCTTGCAGCATGTAAATTTATATGTTTTCATTATTATTTAGTAATGCATGTGATTTGGTTTAAATTAACTTCTAGATTCAACATACTTACCATTTTTTGTCATTCATCTATGCTGAACTCAATTGTTCAGGAGTATATACATGCAGTATGACTCTACATTCACTAGCATCAGATATATTCACTCTTCAAGACAAATTTCCATTTAAGTTACAATCTTTGCCTTAATTTTCAGATCATTCATCTTGGTCTTCCCAGAGGCTCTGTTTTCTTCCTGAAATATCTGGAAACCTTGAAACAGAATACCAAGGATGAGTCTGACTCTCAGGGAAGACTGAGCTCCTCCTTTATGCAGCAGAAGCTGTGAATCATACAGCTACTCTGTCAACAGACTCAGAATTGCTCTGTATCAGCTGTTGCCTAAGCACACCTCTGCTGTTTCTGTGCAAAACAAAACAAGTGAGCCTCAGTATAGGGTGGGAAGAGATGGCTATATATAGTGACTCATTCAAAATACACAGAAAATTTCAGTAAAATTCTAGAACAAATGAAAAGCTTGTTTACACACATCTAACTCAATAAAAGAAAGTCTGAAGCTTTACCACAGAAAATCTGTTTTCCTTCACACATTCCAAGTAATTAGAAAGTAGCATCTATTCTCCTATGTAATTGGAAATACTCAGTATGATTCATGATTATAAGAAAGAGTCAGTCAGCCCTACAGATTCTGGCCTATATTATTTAAACAAAGCAATCTCTCAAATATTAAACACTTATTTTTCTTCTTCCAGGTGAATGCTGCAACTGTTAGTCTACCAGATGAGCCTTACCATCAATGTCTTGAGGAGTCATGATCCCCAAGCTCATAAGGTCCTTCTTTCACCTTTTCAACTAGCTAGCCTACTCTACAGAGAAGGTAGAATATTTCTCAGTCCAAACGTACAGGGATTATGACACAGCATTCTTCCACCCTTCTCCTACATGCTTTCATCTAGATACAGTAGTTTGGAAACTGTAAGATTAAGAGACTGTCTGTTCTGAAACTTTTTTGAAAACAAAATAAAAACAACATTTATTAAGCTTTTTCTCATGAAAATGCGTTAAAAACATCAGCCTTCTTCCTTCTCCAAGTGAAATTCCCAGACAGCCAACCAGACTTCAGAGTAAATTCACTTGAATTTCCACCCACAGTAACCTTTAATTTTAACCAATTAAGTACAAAACACCACATTTGCCCTTCTGCAGCCACAGTAACACTGTGTATACACTCTTACTCTTAACTAACCCAACTCTACATGAGCGAACACCAAAACTCAGATTTCCTGCTCTTAAGTGGTTGGGATCTCTGAGAGCACAAGCAGATTGTGTACAAACATACCTGCAACTGCAAACACAGTGTAACTACAGCTTGTTCTTTTACAAACCTATCTTTCAGTTTCTGCATAGGAGAACTACGCTGTATAGAGATTGCATCTTCTGTGTATATCCATTTTTCAAAGAACATTCAGCACCATCTTTGCTAAATTAACTCACTGAAGTTCTTCCTACTCCTGCATGCACCTCAAAACCAATATAACTACAGGCGAAAACAGTATACTTGTTTATTTAAATATATAAATTTTGACACATCACTGCACTGCCTCAGTTTCAGCTGATGAGCTAAATTACTTTCTCCATAAAGTCTAGTCCTATTGAAGACAATTAAGTGCATCTGTGCAGCTTCATAGTTAAAAAAGAGGTTATTTCACCCTGTTAGGCTTACCCATGTTATCCCCTGTATCTCTTACAGATAAAAACCAATTAGAGTTTTTTTTAAAGCTTTACCCTATGCTCTATTACAAACAAATTATACTAAAAGTTATTCTGTCCCTTTTGTGTTGACATGAGATGTAACACAGGTTGTAGGAGCTTTAACCATCCTCCTTGATGCAAAACTAAAACCATAAACCATTATCATTTTTTTAAACAAGCATCCAAATAGCATTCCTTCCAACAGGAATTTTCATCTACTCAGTACCCATAGCAGCTGCTCAAAGCATCACATGTCCCATTTCAAGAGCACAGTGTGCCTCTGATTTTCTGTTATCTGCCTATCACCAACCAAGGGCTATAGTCAGCTGATTTCTAGAAACAAAAAAAGAGCATAGTAAGCAGAATAAACAAACATGGATGGCACTACATATACTGCAGATGAGGCTCTCATTTGTATAATTAGGGTTGTATAGGTGGAAAACTTGGGATAATTAAATAATTTTTCCAGTGGAAATTTCTGATGTTGGCAATAGTACATAAATTAGTATTTCAGTTTGATCTCTGGGTTCCAAACAGAGTTCTCTGAATGACCAATTTACACATTCCTTCTCTTTTTACTTTTAAATTGAGTCCATTATCTAAAAATCACACAATAAATAAGGAATCCTGAATTATTGCTACTACTTACATTGTAAAACTTCAAGGTAAACCCCTCTGTATAAACTATAGCAGTGCAGATTTCCTGAATTTCAGGCTAGCACTCCATCCATTAATTAATATTTTCTCTAAAAAATATTGCTACAACAGCTTGTATTTACTCAAAACTACTTCCGTAAACACAGAAGACAGATACAAAGATGTACACAAACTATTTATAGTAAAAGGTGCAGTGAAGGGAGGGAGGAAAAGGAGGCTATGAAACATGCATTTTCAGAGGCTTCCTAACAAGACTTGTTGATATTAATATCAGTTGAAAAGGTTAAAAAAGAAGTGTTATAACATTATAAAACTTCTGCTGGAAGTGAAGAAAACAGCATCGTGTCTTTGAAAGAAAGCCCACATTTTCAAGAATTTATGTTAACAAAAAGCAAGTGGAAAAAAATGCACTGTGTTTCTCTATTAATAGCTCAAATTACACAGTAATGACTAGACTTGGTAATTAGATAGTTGTACTGTGGGGGGTATAATAAATTGTTTAAAAAGGAGATGAAAATGAAGGGATTATGAAGGATACAAGATATCTTAATTTGTCTGAGGGGAATGCTTCCTGACAGATATATGGCTACCATTACTGGCTTAATTACCCCTGGTAGTAGTTGGATGAAAGAATAAACTTCCTGAGGAAAGAGTGGTTTACAACTCTCTAAAATGCTCTGCAGGAACTGAACTAAAATCTCCCTGTGATAATGGTCTTGTCCATACATAGCATGTTATTAAGAACTATGTCTATTTTTTGCTCATTGTTCTCCAACCAGATGTCTTCTCTCAAAGAGATCATCCCAAGAAAAAGCTGGTGAAACAAGGATATCAATCTAGCCATTGTCAGACTGTTGTAGACCAGTACAGACTGAGGTTACCAGCAATATTGTCAACCTACATCAGTACCCATGATGTATTCCCCAGTGCTTTTCTCTTTGGTTCTCCATATCCTCTACCTCCAAGCAAATTTAATTTCAAGCATCTGCATCAAAGAACACCTATATCATAAGACTAGAGATAAGCGGGATATTCAAAGTAGCTAAGGTATTTTGCAGTACTGATTGATGCCAGCAATTCTGTAGGCTGTGTTAAAACTGAAAATGTCTGGGGAAGGAAAGCTCTAGCAAACCAGAGTAGGTGGAACAGTCTTTAGCTGTACTTCATATGGCCTACAAACAAGGAGTCAAGGTTTCAAAGAAATCTTCACTCCAGAATCTCTGCTCACCTGAAAGACATTTTTGGAAAGTTACACAAGTGGTATGCTATTAGCATGTCACTTCAGTGCTTTGACTTTTCTTCTATTATGCTACTGGAAATCATCACTGAAGTTACACTTGCTGTAAAGATTGGAACTATAATTGCCAACATGAAAACTGACAATACATTATTTTGCTCTGTTGTATTTAATTTGCCAGGAAAGTTAAAGAAAAAAAAAAGGGTATCCTAAGTGGTGTGCCAAGTCTCTCCTTGGTTAGACAAACTGCTCTTCTGCCTTAGTTCATTTCCCAGTACAGGGAAAATGAGGACTTCACCTCTCTGCATTCCAGCTGGCAGGGCTACCCAGCTGCACTATCTCAAAGTTCAAAAATTGTGACCAGTCCTGCTTAGAGAGCACGGCTAGCCCTAAGTATTCACAGAAGCCTAATTTCTCATAAACTGGATTATTTTGTACATCTGATTTAAGAATCCCCAGATTTTTTTCAAGAAAGCCAATTAGTTCTAAGCCCTCTCTCCCTCCTACAATATAAAATCATATAATCTCTTGAGTTGGAAGAGAACTTTAAAGGGCATTTAGTCCAACTCCCCTGCAGTAAACAGGGCCATCTACAGCTAGGTCATGTAATTCAGAGCCCGGCCAAGCACGAGACTGAATGTCTCTAGGGATGGGGTATTTACCATATCTCTGGGAAACCTGTTTCCACTTGGGTTTTATAAAAAAAGCTTCTTCCTTACGTCCAATACAAATCTCTCCTCTTCTAGTACAAAACCATTTCCCCTTATCCTGTCACAGCAGACCCACTAAAGAGTCTTCCTTTCTGCAGCCCCCTTTAGATAGTGAAAGGCCACAATCAGTTCTCCCCAGAGCCTTTTATTCTCCACGATAAACAGCCCCAGCCTTGACCCAAGTGCAAGATCATAGAATTATAGAATGACCTGGGCTGAAAATGGCCTCAAAGATCCTTTGTAATTTCAACCTCCCTGCCTTGGGCAGGGCCACCAACCACTAGACCAGGCTGGCCAGAGCCACAACCAACTTTATCTTGAATGCCTCCAGAGATGGAGCATCCACAACCTCTCTGGCAACTTTTTCCAGGTGCATCACCACCCTCTGTGTGAAAAAGATCTTGTATTTGGATTTGTAGAACCTCATGGACCCACTGCTCAAGACTTCTAGGTCTCTCTGGATGGCATCCCATCCCTCTGGTGTATCACCCACATCCCACAGCTTGGTGTCATCAGTAAACTTGCTGAGGGTGCACTCAACCCGTGTCAATGTCATTGACAAAGATATGAAAGAGTACCGGCCCTAGCACTGACTCCTCAGATAGACACTTGTCACTACCTCCATCTGGACACTGAGAAACTATACCAAGAGAGTAGTGTCAATCTCATAACCAGTTCCTCATGTGTCAAATAGTCCACCTGTCAAACCCATGTATTTCCAATGTGGGGAGAGAGATGTTATGGGGGACCACATCAAAAGCTTTAGTTAAGTCCAGATAAATGACATCAGTGATTCTTCCCTTATCCACTGGTGCCATTATGCCACCATAAAAAGGAACAGGGTTGGTCAGGCAGAACCTGACCTTGGTAAAGCCTCCCTCTCTTCCACATACCTTAACATAGCTTACAGGAGGATATGCTCCATGATTCTCCCTGGCACTGAGATGAGGCTGACAGGACATAGTTCCCTGGGTCACACTTTCTACCATTCTTCAAATTGGCAGATATATTGCCTTTTTTTCCAGTCACCACAGGCTTCATCTGACTGCCCTGAGTATTTAAATGTCATTGGAAGTATCTTGGTGACTATGCCAGCCAATTCTCTCAGAACTATGAGATGCAGCTCACTGGGACCCACAGATTTATGGATGTTTGGATTCTTTAGATGGTCGCAAACTTGATCTTTGCTTACAACAGGAGTGACACTGTTCCCTCAGTTCCCACTTTTTGAACCATCTACTTAAGGGCTGTGTGTAAAGTAGTTGCTAGCGAAGACTAGGGGAAAAATTTGCTAAGTACCTCAGCTTTCTGCTTGTCCATAGATAAGATTTTTCTCTCATCTTGTATTTGATCCAAAAATTCATGACAGTGGATCTTCACTTAGGCTTTTTGAAAATGAAGTAGAGACTGCCATTCCTGAGAGAAAAAGCCCTCTAAGTTACAGTACACATAAGTACACACAGTGAAAAAGAAAGAAGGTTAAATTCTGTCTAAAAGAACTTGAATTAAAAGATCAGAGGACAAATGCATCATTTTTGTCATCACTTCCTTAAATAACTCTATCAATTGTTGGAATCTCCATGGTATAACTTTAAAATAGCTACTACTTTTCCACATGCCATTCCCTCAAATATGTGTTTTTGTGAACATGCATCTGTATGCGAGAGAAGAAACTATTACATTACACTTAAAGGTCTTCACTGTACTAATAGTTTAGGCGCAAGCTAACATCTAACCACCTTGACGTGCTAGAATATGAAAATCATGACTGCAGACATTTTTTTTCCATATTTCCTATGCTCAAAGTGCAAAATCCCTTTTGAATGAATATTCAAATAGGCTTACTGTGAAAGTGGCATAAATTCCAACTGCCACTAATGGAAGTGACAGTTTCAGTGATCAGACAAATTCACGGGTTCCCAATACATAATTAAGAATAGGTGCAAAGCCAGATATGACTTAAAAAGGGATAGATTGATCACCATTATCTACTTGACTGCAAGTGAAATAAGAACAGCATTGGATTGTATCCAGCAATTCTTCCTCTGTAAAATGATAGATTTATTGCCCTGTCTAGCACTTTTCTGCACTAGGCTGACAAGAAGTCTTTTTCTCTGTAGCTCAGGTTGAAAACCCCATTATTTCCCATCTTCATACCAAAACAATGCTGCAGTATCTCAAACAATACTGCATGCAAGCCGCTACCCATTGGGTCAGAAAGTCTTCTGTGTTTTTTTTTTTTTTCAATCTTGTGATACAGCAGCATGTGATTTCAGCTGGCATCTACAGCTCTCAAGCAATGGAGTCTTCCATAAGAGAATCATCTGTAGCATCTGAGATAGGGCACATAGAAAATATTTTAATGCCTGGGACTAGATTCTCATTGACAATAATGATACACCATCACTTTAGAAAGAGTGAGATAAAAATCTTTAACACCAAAATAAAATAAAATTGCTTGTCTTGTTTTTCCTGTAACCTCTTGATCTGATTGGCAGTGTCTGATGCTTTAATCTTTCAGAGCTCTAACATACCCCATCACCTCTCTTGCTCCTTCGTTTTCCCTAATGCTTTCTCTGTCCTGACTTCCCTTTCTGGCCTAGACTCTGATGTCTTAAACCTTCTGTATAGTCATACAGAGATTATGCAAAATTTAATTTTAATGGAGAGCCTTTGACAAATTTGGTACCAGTCATCTTACAGTTTGCAAGTTTTATTCAGTGAAAGAGGTGAATATCCTCTTCATTTTTCCTCCTTATTCCTTTCACTGCTCATCCTCTGAAGATCACCTTTAATGTGAACTAATGACTCAACAAGTGGCTCTTAAAATTCCCCATACTTAGAGATTTCACCACTCATAGAAAGGGAGAATTTTCTGGCAGAAAAACTTCAGTATATGTATATATAGAAAAACCATATACATATAGATAGATAGAAGATTTTAAGGTGAGAGAAATAGAACACTGCTGTTTTAATTTTTCTAATCAGTAGTCTTTATTATTAAAGACCCATCTGCAAGGGTCTATAGAATCACCACTGCAGCTCAGCAGAAAACAGAGCTCAAAAGAACATTTGTTATGTCAGCTATCCACTTAAGCAGTCAGCTGTGAAACCACTGCAGTAGCAGGCTAGCTTGTGTGAATTGCATTCTCAGTGATTCCTTCTTTTTAATCGTGTAGCTTTAATCACTTCAGCTCAGCCCCGGTAGTTAATCAGAAGAATCCTATACCAAATGAAAACCTCTTAAGTACAACTCACAAGGCAATGACTCAGCACCATCTGTGGCAGAAACCTGCGAGTGAGAGCACACCCCAGCAAAAACTACTGACAGGAGGGGTGTTCAGGAAGATGTAAGGGGAGGCCTAACAGCAGAAAGGCCACTGCAGTGCAGATGCAGGGCACTGCTGTGGCTATTTTTACTGTATATGTGTGGAATGGGATCTTCAGTACTGGAAACATCATCTATAACACAGTTAAATTCTCTTTGACACACTTCATAGGCTTCATTCTGCAACCCATATGAGAAGTTGCATTTTCTAAAGAACTATGCAAATGAAGTGAGCTATTAATAGTGAGAAGTTAATTAATCCAAGTGCTGTCTGTACTGTGGAGTCCTTCCATTCAGTGCTCAAATTTAAACTCCTAAATGCACAAGGATAATGGATGTACAGGAACAGTTTAAATTCACATTTTCAGTCCTTGCCTTCAGTCAGCTACAAATGACTACATTTCCTCCTGTGCTCAAGGACCTGGCCCCCAGTTTTAATATGCCTTGATTCTTCCAAACAAACTGAAATTCTTCCTAAAAGTGATGCCAGGATTAAAGAAGTAAATCATTCCAATTGCAGCAAAAATTTGATCTAGCCCTAAAATTCATTCCTTCTCCATTTCCTGGAGACTCTGTGTGGGACAGCTTAGATTTGCCATTTTGCAAAGCAGACTTGGACTAAGGTTCAAATCCCAGCAAGTTCAGTTCCAAGCAACCTACTCACCTGAAAACAGACTGGGGGAGTTGCTAGCACATATCACTTGTATATTCACTTGGAGACTTATTCAGTGTAAATAGACAAGTTTAAAAATATGCTATATTTGATACCCAGGAATCACTGAACTATGTCCAATTTAATAAAACTTCCTCTCAAAAGGAACTCAGTGAACTGTATAGCTTGTATGTTGGCATAAATATTCATGAATTGTTAAGAAAGCTAACAGGATAATAAGAGCACAACCTAAAAGGCTACATCACTCTTAGGAAGGGTCCAGTTCTGTTGCAAGTAATGTCAAAAAAGAGTATATCATCACCTTTCAAAGAGCCAAGACAGGACAAGATTACACAGAACCAGCCTGCAATCTGTAGTGTAGTCTGAAAGCAGCACTCATGTCATAAGAATGGCTTACAATGCATCCGATCTAGTGAGAAATGTATGTAGGTTGCTCCTAAAGTAATGCCTCCTATTTATTTCCATGGAAACTACAACAGATAAAAACAGTAACGGTATGTAAAAGAGTGAATTCTCAGCTAGAAAACACTATGTTTCAACATAGTCACCGCTGTTAGCTATGCATTTTCACCAATAATGAACAAGAGCCTGCATCCACACTCGTGAAATACTGCATCAGTGGAAGTGACCCACTGTCACTAGTGCTGGAACACACACCACCCACTGCCTCACTGTGCTCATGTCCACTCTTTGGTCTCCATAAACATTCAGCAAACATTCAGCAAACATTCAGCAAGCATCAGTGAATGTCAACACTTTAAATTCCTCCCTGTGGGGAAAAAATTGTATGACACATCTTTGCCCCATGCACATTTTCACCATTTTGTCAGACCGTCCCTCTGCTGCCATCCGTCCCATGGCTACAAAATGTAATGGAATGTTGGTGGGATAGTTCAACCTCTACTGCCATACCACCAATATCTACCTCTGACATTATCATGAATCCCCAGGGGTTTAATGTCAAATCTTCTAAGTTTCAATGGTCATATCACACGGACCTGCAGGGCATCCACTGGAGATGCAAAACGGTACGAATATCAAACAAAACTTCACAGCTGAGCCAGAAGCAGGTTGTGGCAGAAGAAAGCTGTTGTGTCAACACCTGTTGCCTCAGCAAAGGATTTGAATGGGATGGGGCACTGTGAGAGCTGGAGGCCAGGACAAAGAAGAAAAGTGTTTAGCTGAAGTTAGGCCTGAGTGACAAGAAGAAAGAGCTCTTCTCAGATAGCAGTGGGCAACTGGCTGCTAACAGAAGGGCTGGCAATTTATTAGCCTTAAAGCAAAACCTCAGGATGGAGGTGATCAGCTAGTGGTGTTCTCCTCGCCCTGCTGCTGCTGCAGTCAGACTAGGAATAGAGAGGTGAGTTGCACAGGGGAGTGCACGAGAACAGCAGCTGGAGAAACAGAGAATGGAAGCAGCATACTTAAAAAAATAAAATAAAAAAATCAAGTAAGCTGCATCCTACTGTGCTTGATCAGACCTATTGAAAACTGCTCCCCAGAGTGTGATCCTGGGTCATTTGCTAAAGTGAGACTACAGAAATGCTGGGCAGCTACAGCTGCTGTTGTACAGAAATGTTGGTGCAGTGATAATACTAGAAAACCAATACTGCTGGGATACAGGTGATGACTTTAAGAGGGCATAGATCTGTATAATACAGGGGGTGTGCACCTCGGAAACACTGCATGACAGAATTTAATATAGAATGTACTTTGGGAGCAGCGATGGCCTGATCCTGTAAAGGAGACACCCCTTTGCAGTGTCAAAGCATGGAATTTGTAGCACATGTGTAATGAAACTGATGTAGTATTCTCAGATGTGAGTTTTTCAGGAAGAAGGTCAGAAGTAATGGGAGTTCAGGCTATTATGAGGTCCAGCCTGTAGAAATAAGGGGTTGAGTTTGTAATGGATGTGCGTTTAAACCAGTGTTCTCTTCCTGTTTCTGCATTTTTTTAAGTAAGTAGCAAAGAGCACTGGAGTGGAAAAAGAGAATAAGCAGCATAGGAGCAGCTGAAAGAAGTTATTATCCACTGAGCTCAGCATCCATTATCACCTGTTGCCTCACAGATGAGGTCAAGAGAGAACTGAGCATATATCAGGGTGAAAAGAAGGGGAATTGATATTAGAGAGGTAAGAGGGCATCAAAAACAAACCAGTAAGAAGTAGTCAAACCTTTCTTGCACTAACAAAAAGATTCTGATTGCCATCAAGGGACATTTCAGCAAAACAGATTAGAAAGCCTTCAGGCACAACTAGATGAAGATGTGCAGCCTTATATTCTGACCTGTTACTGAGATAATTTTTCAGTACTGGAACACATTATTCAAGACCTAAGTTAATTAGTTTCCACTGAAAAAACCTTCTTAACTGCATGAAAGCAGCAGCTTCCTAGGTGCTTCTAAAAGAAAGGGGTTTGAAAGCTAACTTGTTTGCTAAGTTTTGGTTGCCAAAAATAAATGGCCCTTTGGCCCAGTTTGTCAGTTTAGTTTTGATAGAGTTGCTGAAGTGTTCTCTGTCCTTCCTTATGAGAGCTAAAAATCAGTGAGGATTCATCTCTTTAAAAATCTACTCTTTTCATGTCCTTTCTATGAGGCATATGAATATTATCTTGCTAATGGGTTTTAAATGCATCTCAGTTGGATATTAAATGTGGATTTGCATGGACAACTTTAGTGGTTTTGAAATGATGGTTAATCTCTAATAACCACTCAGAATTCAGTTAGAGTTTGTGTATATGTACATGGATCCCAGCAGCACCTTAGACTTATCTAATTGCATTTTAAATTCTTTTAAATTCTCTTGGGCTTTTTTATTTTTTAATTGTCTTGTTTTGAGTACTGAAACAGATGCATATTGTTTTCCTCCTAACTATTTTTGGGTTTGTGGTATGTAAGAGGTCACTCTTCCTGTTTCCTCACTGTCACGCAGCACTGATGAGGCTGTACCTTGAGTACTGTGTTCAGGTTTTGGCCCCTTACTACAAAAAAAAGTCATTGAGGCCCTGGAACATGTCCAGAGAAGGGTAACAAAACTGGTGAAGGGTCTGGAGCACAAGTCTTATGAGGAGCAGCTGGGGGAGCTGAGACTGTTTAGTCTGGAGGAGACCTTACTGCACTCTACAACTTCCTGAAGGGAGGTGGTGATGAGGAGGGGTTTGGCCTCTTCTCCCAGGCAACAAGCAGGACCCAAGGAAATGGCTGTAAGCTGTACTAGAAGAGATTTAGATTAGACATAAGGAAAAACTCTTTCTCTCAGAGAGTGGTCAGGCACTGGAATGGCTGCCCAGGGAGGTGATGGAGATGCCACAACCTGACAGCGTTCAAGAGGTGTCTGAAAGAGGAGCTACAAAATACGGTTTACTAGCTTGTGGTAGTAGTGGTAGTAGGAGGACAGTTGGACTAGGTGATCTTTCCAACCTTGTGATTCTATGGTTCTCCCCCCAGCCCCAACACCACTCTAACACCAGTATGAGGGCTCTCCCTCACATTTCTTAAGACATCCTAGGTAACATCCTCTGATTTTAACACTTTCAGGGTGAGCCATATTCTGCCATAATTCAATATTATAATTAGGTTTTATGTGGATAAAGGAGATAATTTATGGATAAAATTGGTGAAGACTTGAAAAAAAGTAATAATTTCTAGATGATCTTACATGTAAAAACAGGCAATCTCTAAAAGATTCAGTGCCTTTGAAAAATCCCAGCCAACACTTCAGAAGCCAATAACTACCTTCAAAAGGTCATAAACCTCTCCCCACATATTTTAGAGATGTGATATCTCTGAACTACTTCTACTAAGGATAGAGAAACATAATCTCACCCATGCCTAAAGTAGATCTAGGAAGAGGACCATTTGTAGAAATTTCTAACAACAGGATCCTTTGGAAAGATAACACAAATCTCGCTAAAATTTCACCTAAGCATACAGCAGTATAAACATCATGCTATGAAATACCTGTTACTGTAGGTATCGCAGCTGGAAAGATTAGCACGGTGAAAATAGGAAAAGACTCCACAGAAGAGGAATTTTCAGAAAGAAACCCTTCCCCAGTGGCAGTCAGCCCTTAAATGGGGTCTAGGAGAGGTGCAGCCAGGCTCCACCCCTTCCAGTCACACAGATGAATCACCTTCACCTGTACTCCCACAGCTGACTCAGTCCTTTCCTCAGGTGATCAATCAGTGGTTCAGACTGTAACTCAACAGTTCCCATACACATAGATATATAGAATCTGAGAGCAAAGACAATTACTTTTCTTCAGTTGATCTTTTTCATAGGGCTTGCTATGGCATTGTAATCTGTGTTCTTTTGTAGTAGTCCGAAAGGAACAGAATTTCTGTAATATGTTGTAAAAGAATATTCAGATAGCTTATGCTGTATTTCTAGATTCTAAACTGAAACTGTCTACTGATCCCAAGTCTGGCAAATAAGCAGGATATGGATGGTTTAACCTCCATCATTATAGAATGCTACACATTTTAAAGCTTTTTACATTAATGTGGGCTCCCTTTCATTTCTTTGAACCAATATCAAAAATAGCTGAGAAGTGTGGATTTGTATCACAGAAAATTTTCCATAACAACTTGAGTATAAGACTTAATGTGGCAGGAACTTCAGTCTCACAAGCTCCCTAGATGGAATTACCCAGAAAAAAAATTCTTTATGGACACTAAAGAAGTATCAGGGAATTTGGTCAGATATCATAGCAGGACACAATCTTATGAATATTAATTAAACCTTTGTAAGAATTCTGGGCCTAGATAATCTACAGCTTACACTGGATTCATAATAAAAATGGTACATCAAAAGAGTACATTCACAAGACTTGGAGGCTTTTTTAATTATTATTTTTATATTATGGCCTATGGCCTTATTTTGCCAAGCAAGCTTTGTATTGTTTTCTGAAGAAAATATATGTAGTTGCAAATGGAGCAATACACAACAGATGGAGCTTGCAAAAATTCTTTATAAAGAATGAGATGTGAAAAGTTGACAGTTGCAATCCAGAAACTTAACAGACAGCTTATGGATCTTCATGACCTAAAGTCACAAGGAATTTCACAATCTTTCTCCAGAGCATGGTCAAACAGGAGTAACAACTCTCCAGAATTCTAAGGGGAAAGCACTACGTGCAATTCTCATAAATTATTTACTCTCCATTAAAAAAAAAAAAAAATGTATTAAACTCAGTTTCAAGACAGTTATTCTTTGTTCATACCACTCCCACTATAAAAGTATTTCCAAGTCTAATCTTTATTGGTTATTTTGATAGCAAGCTTATTCCTATTACTCTTGTGCACACATCAACTTCTAGAACTACCTGCCACTCATGAAGAGATGGCATCTTTTCTGTATGGATTCCCAAGGAAGCAGTCAAGCATAGACTTGGCTTCATCTTGGCTGCTGTACTGGAGCAAGAGGAGACCACCTGAGAGGGCCACCATAGGCCTTGGATCCTGGAGACAGGGGTATCTCAGCCTGAAGACAAGAAGGCTACTCAACAGGTGCTGGTATATAGCAGAATAGCAGCAAATCAGTCAAAGAAGTAAGACATTACAGGAAAGATACTAATGTGTATTTTGGGCCCTTCCTGAAGCATTTAAAGACAATGGCACATGGCATAGGAGTGTGTGCTGATGGCACTCCTGTAGTCAGCATTAAGGAGTGAAGGCTCAGGGGTGGGCCTGATTGTTGACTACAACTGTCTTCTTGGGAGAGTGCAGAAAATATGAAGTCTGAGTCTTCTCACATGTGTTCCCTCCCTCACCATCAACCCGTGTGATTGTAACATGCCAAATCCTTTGTGGACAGTAAACCCATCTTTTCTTATCCCTCATTTTCCTAAACAGATTTTTTTTGAAATTGCATCTATGACTACTGCAGTCAAATAGTCCATTCTTCTGACTGGCCTTCTATCTTTTCTTTAGTGTTATGGTAACTTGTTCACAACAAGCATTGCCTAAGTGCAGGAAATAAAGCTAATGCCTACTGTATTATGAGGGTCATTGATGTTGTGTATGTGATAAGTGGAAATGTGTTTTCAGGTGCAACTTAAAATTGCATTCAGGAACCAGAATCATATTTAGTGAGTATACTCAAGCCTTTCTCCTTCTGCATAGCTTCTATTTAATAAAACCCTACAGAAATTTTTGTTCTCGACCTTGTATTACATCCCCTTTTTATCACTTTAAGTTTTTCTAGGTCATCTTAGCTGTTCTCTGCATTAAGCTCCTCTATTGAGAGTAACTTCTAATTTGATTTCTGTCCATTAAATATACATATAATGCATATGCTGCATACTTGAAATGAAAATCAGTCTCAGAATTAATCCTTGAAGATCTTCTTCAGAGCTCAGGGAAACATTATATCTTGGAAGTAGAGTATGATTATTCATACAATACAAAGCAATATCAAGAGTGCTCATGATGCCCTTGGGGGAGCAGGAGGGAAAGAGGGGAGACTGGCCTTTTTCACATTAAATTTAGTACCTGCCAGTTATAGGAAATTGATGCACAATACAATGCACTGTCCTAAAGGATGTCTTCACTATCACTGCAGAGACAAGCTCACATCAGAAACTGTCTAGCTCTGTTACCTCATACTCCATGCAGATCTGTTAGGTTGAAGTGGAATGGTTCATATAGACAGCTTTAAAGCTTTTAGATGCCAAATGCCTTCCTCATTATAGACAGGACAGTCTTCATTCACTTTGTACAGTAATAAACATGTGCTTATTCCCTTGTCGTGTTGGAAAAAATAAGCATGTAGTACAAACCTGAATTTCCTGATCTTTGCTAGATGGAAGAATTCAGCAAAAAGTTCATGCAGAAGCACACAGTGGCAGCATACCTGAAGCTTTATTTAGTTTAAATTTTCACTCCCTGCACAAGGTGCTGAAAATCTTGCCTCTTAATCCATTTATTTTGATAAATCAGTATAATCTAAATGGACTCAAAATATATTGACTAAGGTTAAAAGGATAAAGTAGCATATGTTCCTAACAATACGTTTTATTAGTCAAAGATTCTTATTTGTTAGTTGAGAAAATTCTCTTTGTTGTTGAGCTGCTAGAGTACAAAGCAGATGGCTGTTTAAATCCCAAAATTCCCACCAGGAAATGTGAACAGATGTCTGTAAACAGGAATAGAAAAAAAAAATATTTCTGCACGTCCATTCTCTGGAAACAGGACTATTCATGAGATTTTATAAAAATCTGTCTGCTTACAGAAGCCAGTAATACATTTTGTCTCTGCTTACTTTTTTTCCATTCTTTCCCCACATACTGAAAAATACACATCAGTAACATGGGTTTCAATAAATAAGACCAACTTCCAAATGTGTAGATACAGTCTCTCTCAGTAGCACACATGGCAACTTCATATGTCTATCTTCCTCAAAATGGCAATTTCTTTTCCTGATTTGCAGACATTACAGACAAAATCTGCAATTTACACAAAGGCTGTGCTACAAAACAAGGCTCAACACAACATTGAGTTTACTGCTGAAAATCTAACTGTTATAAAAGAGCAGAAGTGGAAGTGGGCAAGGTCAAATGCTTGGCTGAGGTTTTGCTAACGTAGCCCAATGCAGTATCTTTTTTAAAAACTCATTTTCACTCCTTGTTTTTCAGTGTTGTGTACCTGACACACTGAAAAGAAAGACTGCCTTAATAATGCAATCTGATCTCTAGCAAAACATAAAATTTAATGCATGAACAGACAACAAAAGACTGACAGCTGCCTATGGGCACTATATAGAGTCCTGGATGTTCAGAGTTTTGAGGGGATGAGGGAAGAAGAAAAGAAGAAAAAACAGACTTTTTAATGTGACACCCTTTGGAGATTGCAGAATATAAAAACACTTTAAAAGTCAGTTCTTGTGCCCTTAAGGATTTGTCTCCGATTTTCTCCTACAGTTGACTTTCAGCCCTTGAAAAAGAAGCAAGCATGTATGAGCTTTCTCATGTTGTTGAGAAATAGAATAGCTTCATTACAAATAATGGAACATGGAGGAAACAACCCTAAATTCACATATAAGACAGCAGATTGCCAGCCAATAGAATGTGCTCCTGGGTTTGCTATTAACTCAGTGCTCTGTATGGTCAGAAAAACGTATTGAATGTGAGAGGTACTGGTAGGAAAGAATTAAATAGCAAAGTGTAAACCCTCACTCTTGATATGTGTACAATCATAGCAGAGCACCATATGTAAGAATTGGCCTTCCCATTCCCTCCAGAGAGAGCTTGTAGAATAACAAGAGTTAAAAATGCAATGGCTTCTGAAAGAGAAACAGAGCAGATGAGGTCTTTTTAACTTGGAAAAGAGAAAACTGGAAAAGGACATGTTGGAAGTCTATGAAATCTGTGTATAGTAATAGGGAGATAGGTAGGAATCAGTTGTACACTGTGCCTTCCAATGCAAGGACTTCAGTTCTCCAATGAAGGCCTGCCTGCCTAGTTCTAATAAAAGCACGGCCTGATTCAACATATAGCCTGTAATTAAGCTATAAAGTTTACCACAATATGTGACAAGTGTTACAATTTTATCCCAAATGTAAAAAAAAAAAAAAAAAAAAAAAACAAAACACTGGATATATTAATGCATAAATCTATTGAGACATTATATATGCATAGAACACCTAAGCTAAAATAAAAAGCGTTCGAAGGTTGAGAATACATATGAGTTTGTTCTATTTTTGTTCTCTAACATTTCAGTGCTTTCAGTGAAGACACTGGATCAAACAAATCTTTGGTCCAGCTTGGTTTGGTTCTCTGTTGTTCCCTGAAGAGATCCATACCTTAGACAAATATATACTGCCATCACAGGGTAACAGCGCAAAAGATTAAGTACCTCTATTCTTTCATTCAGTGATGAAATACAGACATTTCCTTTGTGCTATTGAGAGGAAAAGAGGGAAAAATAGAGCAAATATATAAAAACTGTTTAATTTTGCTAGGGATATTGTGAAGTTTAATGGGCCTCATATTTATCCTACTTGGACTCAGATCTATCTTGTAGATACAAACTTGCGTATTATAACAAAAACACGGACATTTGATATAGAGTGTGTGAGAACTTTAGACAGCAACTGTATTCAGCAATGAAAGAAGTAATTGTGAGCAAAGAAGTATTTCCAAAAGTATTATACGTAGTTTTATTAAGAAAATTAAAAATGATCTAAGAAAAATACTGCAAAATGAACAAGTATAGACCAAAATCATGTTTCAATACAATAATAAAATAACACAAAGAGTTCCCTTTCTACTAAATGATAACCTAACACACTAGCACATTTGACAAAGCTAATACTATGAGTGGAAACTACTATCACTGGCAAAAAACTCAAGAGATTATTATTTCAATAATTTTAGCTTTGCATCCTTGCTATCAGTCTTCATTTGTGATGAAAAGTTGAAGCTGTGAATCACACAGATCAAAGCTTCTTCATTTACCACAGAATAATAGATGCTGGAAGGGACTTCTGGAGATAATTTAGACCAAGTCTCCTGGTAAAGCAGGTTCCCTAGAATAGGCTAAACAGGAACACATCAGGCAGGTTTTGAATATCTTCAGACAAAGAAACCCTGCAACCTCTCTGGGCAGCCTATTCCAGTGCTCTATCACCCTCAAAGTAATGAAATTTTTTTCTCATATTTGTATGAAACTTCCCGTGTTCCAGTTTGTGCACACTGCCCCTTGATCTGTTGCTAGGCACTGTTGAGAAGAGTCTGGCCCCATTCATTTGGCATCCACCCATTAGATACTTATAAGCATCGATAAGATCCCCTCTCAGCTTTCTCTTCTCCAGGCTGAATGGTCTCAGATTACTCAGACTTCCCTCATAAAGGAGATGCTCCAGGCCCCTTATCATCTTTGTGGCCCTCTGCTGAACTCTGTCTAGAAGATCTCCATTTTCCTTGAACTCAGCAGCCCAAAACTGAACACAGTACTCCAGATGCCAATTCACTAGGGCAAAGTAGATAGGGTGGATCACCTTCCTCAACCTTCCGGCCACACTCCTTTTAATGCACTGCAGAATCCCACTGGCCTTCTCTGCCAGAAGAGCGCACTGCTGACTTGTGGCCAACCTGCTGTCCAGTAGGACACAGCTCCTTCTCTGCAGAGCTCCTCTCCAGCAGGTCAGTCCCTCACCTCTACTGATGCATGTCATTATTTCTCTCCAGCTGCAGGACTCTGAACTTGCCCTTGTCAAACACCCTAAGGTACCTCCCCTGCCTACTTCTCCAGCCTGTTCAGGTCTTAACGATTAAATACAGATGATGTATTTGTAAATGTGCCAATAACAATTTTGAATGATTCTGCTCAGAGCTATGAATCTTAGTGGGTAATTCCCTTTTCAGTTTTATCATATATACCTCATTTATAGTGTGAACCTATTCCTGACCAAACAAGAACACAGTCTAAATGTTCATTCTAATAAAAAGTTCATTCTAATAAACTCATAATTGATTTTCCGCACAACTTACCTATCCTATTGTTTTTATCATCTATAGAAACTTCCTAGATTTTGACTATTAATAAGTACTTAGTTCTGCAGAAGCTGTTTTATGTACTCCTCGCCTGGGAATGGAAACACTGAAGTTGTCCACAAAATGATTAGTGTTTTTTTTTTTTTCCCCTGCATCTTTCAATCTCACTTTTTCCTGAGAATCTTTCAGTATTTATAGATGGCTTTTAATAACAGAGTTAATTTGATATAGATCCATCATTTCTTTTACTTCTAGATGCTAGAGGTGCTAGTTGAAATAGAATCTGCTAATTTGAAGCATACTTGATCTTTCATTTCATCCAATTTACTTGCAAAACGAAACTAACCACACAAAAGCAAAGGTAGGTATGAAGGTGAGAGGGTAACACTCAGACTTCCTAATAATGAAACTATTTCAAATAACCAGCAGCATTGTTTTTGAAACCAATTCTCTGCTCCTTAACAGCTTTTGACAGCTATCATACGTCTTTGCCACAGGGCCTAAGTGTCCAAAGCACCTACTTCCCAGTGAAACTCACAGGAATATAAGTAGTTTTTTATCACCAATTAGCTATGACCTTGGCTTGTGAGATATTCCAGCAAGAGCTATATTTTTAGAATGTAGCCTAATACACAGAACTCAAATCTTCAGGATTCATTGCAAGCAAGACATTCATATGTGGAAGAGGAGTCATAGGGACATCATATATCAGGATAAGGAACTCACTAAGTGGAAAAGAAACCTGCAGTAATTCCAGAGAACCTATTACTTTTGTTAAGTACATGGTCTAAGGACCCATGACAAAGTATTCAATTTTAATGGTAAAACTGATAAAATATAGAACTCTAAATAAAACTGCAGCTTTGCTGTTCTGTGCTAAGATCACAATTTTCAGGCTGTGCATAGAACAGCTATTTAGAACCTCTGAAGTAAGCTGTCTCTATATTCCAAAAATACTGGAATGCTTTTTCTGGTGGACTTCTGCTGTGGAGTGAACACTGGATAAGAAAAGAGGAGTTGTTCACATTTATGCAATTAAACTCTAAAAATGAAAGAAATACTATTGTGCTTGAAGGAACTGCCCTTTCCATGCAGTGTTCAACTTCCTGCAAGGTGCAGGATGTTCAGAAATTTACCTTCAGCTGAACCCAAAATTAAGTGCTCAATTTAGCTTCAGCTAGACTTTTACTAGTGTAATGCAGAGAGTTTCCTTCAGATTAATAGTCTGGCTGTCATTAGAGAAAGCACCTGAGCTAGCTGAACATACTACTGATCCCAGAATTTAAAAAAAAAAAAGTCACAAGGTACAAATCCAAGGCACCAATTCTTCATGTTTCTGTTCCTTTCTCCTCCTTTTCTCTCTTCCCTGTAATCTTTCCTACCTTAGCTTTTATTTTCACTTGAATGAAAACCAGAGGGTTTTACTGCCAGGAAAATTGCCATCAGAGTACACCTGACATTATTCATGCTGGCAAGGAATCATACAAGTCGGCAGAGACACTTCCACAAACACACAGATGCTGCACACCTGTGCAGCTGCTGCCAAACAGAAAAAGTACACATGAACCACATGTGCCTGCAGAAACTGAAATGTTCTGGGATCTTCTTTCTGAGGATGCAGTGATGAGGTAAGGAAAAAATGTTCTAAGGACAGAGAAAGTAATAAAAGAATGCTAGTGCTGGGGGTCTGGCTAGTAAAAGTATGGACATGTGAAAAATTTCTGTACCATCAGAGTGATGTTTTCTCTTCTGCTTATCCTAAAGAGAGCTTCACAAAGAGTGAAATAATTACATCAATGTCCTCCTATAGGATTTCACTACTTTACATTCAGAATTAAATGTTTGTTGTAACAAAAACCTTATTTAAGACATACCATCAGGTGAGCTGGAAAACCCATGTGAAACATTTCTTTACTCTTAGCTTATCAGCCAGCTATATTAACCACCAGACATTTTATGCAGGTAGGGGCAGTAATTTCTCCTTAAACTGCTTTGCTAACACACCACGAGGACTTCTTCATTATAACTCCTGCCTTGCAGACAGCCCCTCTGGGTCTCACATTTGCTTTCCACAGCAGCAAACTGGTAAGTCAATCCTTTCTTGTCAAGGTCATATTTGTGATAAAGTTCAAATAAACTGCAGGGCATAACAAATTTTAAAGTAAAAATATCCCAAAATATAGATTTGGTGGTTTTGTTTTTTTTCTTTTAATTCTTGCATTTTAACGGAGTCCTTTTTGTAGAACACATAGCACATATTAGGTTATTTAAGTAGCACAACAACACAGCGCTCTGTTCCTTTTTTTTTTTTTTTTTTTTTTCTTCTTTCTTCCTAATAAAGCAGCTACCATATACAAAACTTTGCATCATTAAAGAAACAAGGGCACTGGCAGTAGCTGTTTAATTTCTGTGGGCGCTGTGATTTCCCAATGCCTGTCTCTCTTGAAATGCTCATTGTTTTGCCATCTGCTTGTGTGTATGAAAATCTGCACTTCATTGATAATCTTACACAGGTTTGTCAAACTGCCTGGAGTTCTGTGTATCACCAGATCAGAATAATAAAAGAGACTGTCAAAAAGAGCATTAAATATATTGTCATAAATATCACCGTCCAATATATTTTAGCATGGTTGTTTTTTTGGTGTAGCTTTTTTGTTTGTTTATTTTGCTTATATGCTTACTCGGTGTACCAAGACGGTCTTCAAATATAGTATTCAAGACACACATTTAAAATGAGAGTGAACAGGCAGTGTCAAAATAATGCAATTACAGACATGATACCACACTCCCAAAGTATAACTTCTGTATAACAAGCTGTTCAATAAGAGGCCAAAGATGACTTTTTTGGTGATGGTGTAATGCTAATGGGAGTTCTTCATAGCATAACAATAAGGATCTGGGCAAAACAGCAAAGGCACCCTGAGAAATGATTCCATATAGTTTTGGAGTGGCCACTTGGGCACTCTAGAGATAGCTCACACTCATTTTCATTTACAACCAAATACAAACTTAGAGACAGCAGTTTGACTTAGAAATAGCTTTCTACATGCTGTACAAGTGGAGGTCAGTCACATTCACATGTCTGAGTGAAAGCTGGAGACTTTCATTACAGCTCACCTGCATTGGAAATAAAAGTCCACCCAGACTAGAATGGATTCATACATTATAAATTGAGAGAGGATCTCTTTAAAATATTTTTGGGCAAAATGTATTTCAGGGAATAACGAAGAGTCCACCTACCACTGCAGCAGACATCAAAAAGAGGTGAGTGAAGACTGTTATGAGTGGCGACTTTGCATATGATGTTGGTTTTCACACTATTTTGGATCTGTGCGTAGAGAAATACAACATCACCTAAACACTAAACTGGAATTTGCCAGTTAGGTGAAGTGCTCTGCTTATCCTTAGCTTACGCTCTGCCAGGTATCTGCTACTTCCTATGTATTTGCTGCTTTAAATATATTTTCCATTTATATATCTTGCATATTAGGATGAAATGCATGAATGACAGGAAAAAAATATGGGATACTAAAAAGCTTACGATAGGCTTTGCTCAAGATGAAATAAAATGTAAAATTAAAGAAAATTAGGCAAAGAAATGGAAAGAGAATGTGAAGTGATCTGGCTATATATTCTGGCTCATGTATTATTTTTATTTTTTCACTTAGAAATCACTCAAGTCTCCACAATTGCCTAGGCATTAGAATACACAATAAATATTACATTTGGATCATTTTTAGCTTTGCCATTACTTTTTATCCCAATCCTGCACAGCACCACAGCACATATTTCACTGTCTTAAAACTGCTATGCAAGAAATCAGTGTATAAGCTGGCTGTTCTTTCCTGGAATAGTATGTTAATGGTTGCCACGGTGATGCACGTACTAAGTTAACTCTTGACTAATAGTTTGCTGAAGTAACACAGCAGTATGAGCCAATGCAGAACACTGTGAGAGAAAACTTGATGACTCCCAGTGTTCAAGCTGAGTTCTTAAAAATTAGCAGACACATATCTAAGCTACAGTATATTTTGCAGCCTGTAGACACTCTTGGTTTTTGACAACTGAAAAACTCTTCCTTACGCATCAGAAGAGAAATAGTTTTTCTTCTCTTGCAGAAGGATAGCAAGAACATAGCATTCTGAACACTGTTCTAGGGGAAAAAGATTGAGACACACGCTGGTCTCTATGCTCCCTTGCTATCTATTCACAGATAAATGATGTTAAAGTCTCAATAATGAACCCCCAAATTTTGGATGCCCAAGTTAGAATAAAGATTAAGAGATCACTGAGAAAACAGCATTCTTACATACTCCTCCCTCTATCTATCCGTACTTCTATCTCTACTCAGCCAGAAAACATTTTCCCCCCTCACAATTTACAAGAAAACATTTAGTGACACTATCATCTTCCTACTTTGTACTTCTAGCCACCTACAAGTGACATTGTGTTCCTCTAATAGGCCATTACGTTGTCTGCTTGAAAGTGTTTGTTTGATGTAATTCCTTACAAATGTACTAGAAAAGTCACATTTGTTTCCAGCTTTCTAAAAGTGTATTTCAGATGGGTTTTTTTCATCTTTACCTATAACTTCAGTTTTGCTCTCCCACATTGTGGTGGATCCTTGCTAGCATATAGGCCACTGTTAAGTCACTCTCCTCAATCTGCCATGCAAGAAGCCCAGTTTTGTGAGGGGAAAAAAAAAAAAAACAAAAAACAAACAAAAAACCATCTAGCTTTTACCATCTCCAAGGAGATCTGATTTGGAGGGGAGCAAGTGCTGTGGGTCTGCTTTGAGACAGGCCTGGAGATCAACAAGACAATCTGACTTCTGCAGACTGGAAACTGCCAACTGCCAACCCCACCAAACATGTGGCAGAGACAAACAGATGAACACTTGTAGATGCGGATGAGCTCTAACACCAGAAGATGTGATCTGCATTACTTGTAGGTCATTCTGTGCTGGTACTATGTGACATTGACTGTAGATATACAAGAGGAGATGGGATTGTTTACTCTCATCCTCCTCTATTTTACCATTCAGCGTGTGATTCTCAAAGGCAAAGATATCCAAAGTCTGATTGTTCATAACAAGAAGGCCATTCAGTAAGAGACTACTACCTACTCTTTCCTTCTGATCTAAGGCCCTCAAAAGTTGCACATAAGTGACATCCCTCTGCATTATTTATTTGCCATAGTCTTCCAAATCATGTACCTAAACCACATGACTCCTGGAAAACATGAACACACCTCCCCTTCAACCAGCACACTCTTGATGAATGAAAAGAGGGAAGAAGAAATGGCAAGCAAAAGGTCCTGATCCATAGAGGAGCTTCATGCTGTACTAATATTAGCCATACAGAAGTAGAATGAAGAGAACAACATTAATTCCTATGCAAAATAAGGCTGTTTCTGATAAGTGTTGATTCAGTACCTTGATGCTCAAAGTGTACACTAACTGATTTTCTTAGGAAGTTTTCTATTCTCTGGAATATTTCCCTCTAGCAGGCAGAAGAAAATAATCTAGTTGTTAGGCTTGAGGAACTCAAGAGGCCACAGCAGATCTAAGTAGAAATATTTATTGCAGCTCTGTGTTCTTTTTCATTAATAGGAAAGCATCCTAATGGAAATATTACCAAGGAAACTTACTGGCAATTATTCTATTGAGGAAAAGAAATAATAACAAGGCCAGAAGTACAAAAATGTAGTAAATTAACCCAAATAAATAAAAATATAAAGAACATTCTATATGTCAGACAAGTTGCTAATCCAGCATTCTATCTCCTATCAAACTATTGTTAAGGACAAGGCTGGAAAAATGAGCCAGTACTAACCTTGTGAAATTTAGTAAGGACAAATGCAGAGCCCTGTCCCCAAGAAGCAAGAGCCCTTTTAAACACCGCAGGCTGGAAACTGACTAACTGAGAAGCAGCTCTGCTGAGAAGGCCTCAGGGATGCTGGTGGATAGCAAGCTGAACATGAACCAGCAATATGCTCCAGCAGCAAGGACAGATAACAGCATCCAGGGCTGTGTTAACAAGAAAATAGTTGCTAGTTTGAAGAAAACAATTTTCTTCTACTTGACACTTATTAGACTACATCCAGGCATCATGTACAATTTTCAGTTTTGTGATACAAGGAAGGTATCAATAAGATATGACAGGTTCAGCAGGGGCCAATTGTACAACAGGAGCTGAAGCATAAGCACTTGCACAGTAAGAAAAAGCAAAAGAGTTATACTTGTTCAGGATGAGGAAGAAATGGCTTCAGAGAAATACGGCTGCATCATCCAGCACCTACAAGAAGGACAATAAGAAGTAGCCGGGTTCTTCACTGGAATACATCAGGTGCATAAGACAAAGAACATTTGTTGTGACAGTAGAGGGCCTGACCATACTAAGGAGGTATTTTCCATTTGTAATGCAATGGAAAACACAACAATGCTCTGGAAGCAAAGCAGCAAGGTCCTAGATTTCAGCAGATGAGAACTTGCTCAAATGCAACTGCTATAGGCACAAAAATAAAGAAGCTGCTTACCTTCAGAAGACCTCAAGTAAGCAGGGATTTCCAGCAAAATACTCTTGCATCTACTACCAACCTTTAAATGAAATCTGGGAAGGGGTGGATGCTGGCTCCACACATTCCTGTCTCAGGTGCATTACATACACCTGATCTTCCCTGGGTCATCCCTGCTTTTTCACCAGGTGCTCAATTGCTGTTTCAAGTCATTACTTAGCATTTCCACTATACCATCTTTACAGAATTTTGTGACTCAACTGGACAAAGCTCTAAGAATCAGATCAGACCTCAGAGCTGACTCTGCTGGTGAGCAAGAGTTGAACTTCTCCCCTACGCTTAGTACTGGAGATGAGTTCACACTTGGAATAATGTGCCCAGTAAAAAAGAGACATGGAGATACTGGAGGGAGTCCAGCAAATGACCACAATGATTAAGGGAATAGAGCATCTGTCCAATGAGGAAAGTCTTAGAGAGCTGAGACTAGCCTAGAGAAGTATCTTATCAAAGTGTACAAATGCATGAAGGGAGGAAGTAATGAAGACAGAGCCAGGCTCTTTTCAGTGATGTCTATTGCCAAGACAAGCGGCAACAGACACAAACTGGAAGACAAGAGGTTCCCTCTGAGCATCAGGCAGCACTTTGGTTCTGTGTGAGTGATAGAGCACTGGCACAGGCTGCCCAGAGACTGTGGAGTCTTCTCTTTAGAGATTTTCAAAAACCTCTGGATGTGGGCCTGAGCACCCTGCTCTGACTGTTCCTGCAAGAGCACTGGTTGGACCTGATGGACCCAGAAGCCCTGCCAGCCTCAGCTATGCTGTGGTACTGTGTGCTAGAGATCTCCAGAAGTCCATCCAACTCAAATAACCCTGAGATCCTAAGAAACACTATTCATGGAAAGCACACTAACAGAGCCTCTCCAGTATTCTGAACTGGCATATTAAAGATATGTATATCTGTTCTCTTTTTTCTGTGGGCTTCATGTCCTTGAACCCATCTTAAACTCTTTTCCTCCCTCTACTGATTCTGTGCATAGGATTTTACAAATACTAATTTTAGAACAGTTTATAAGTATTCCCAAAGCAGAAAGAAACTAAATTTAAATTTGGGGGGAATTATTTGCCTGGCTCTGATGGCCACAGCAGCAGCTGCACTTCTAATCTTCAATTCTGCAAATATTTATGGAAGCAATTTTACTGACTAAGCAGTCCATCCACTTATCACTTTTATTAAAATTTCTCATCTGAGTGGTTATACTTACATTCATGTTTGCAAAAGTTGGTAATTAATGCCATGTCTCTGATTTTATCTTCAGCCCAGTAGGAAGCCAAAGTACACAGAGATCCATTCAGAGAGTTTTTGAACATAAGTGGGTATTTCCAAATACTTAATTGCATTTTCTTCCCTGCTTTTTCCTTCATACAATCTCTCAAGTAGCAAGCAAACTGAAATAATACAGGCCAGAAGATGCATTTTCACTGTTTCTAGAGAGCATTGTCTGCAGGTAGAGAATGCCTCACTTTTTAACATAGTGCAGAGAGGCTACTGAATACACTTGATGCAACTAGTCAATTTGGTTGTGAGCTTTTTAGTTGTTTATTTTTTTTCTAGTGTAGAGATGGGAACTAAATCTAACTTTTCAAGCTGTTACTTCTCTGATTCAAACTATTCTCCCTGCATGAGTTCCAGCATTTTTTGATGGAGTCATAAACTTAGGTCTCTGGCTAGCCACAAGCATCAGACAAATAGGTTGCATTTGTAATAAGGAGCAACATCCTGTGTGTTTTCAGCTAAGGTAATTGTAGTCAGTCCTCCATTTTCCTTTTGCAAAAATAAATATGATAGCATTAGTATTTTATAGGATAAGGGAAGAAAGGTTTGTGAGGAAAAATGTATACAAGCTCAGAGTCAGTTCAGCTCTGCTCAGAAATGGAAGCAAGTTGGTTGTTGCCCTGAATTTCCACTGTCTCATTCTCCTTCTCCCGGAACAAGGGCTGCAACACAGTGAGCAGGCCAGGGGTGGAGAGACAGAGAAGATTCCCAGTGCTACCAGGGGCCTGAGGAGTGAGATGTTAACTGCTTTTGCTGAATGGGAGACAGTTCTGTAATACATCTCTGAGCAGCAGTTGCCTCCCCTGGCTCTCCACAGCTCAGGCACAGGCCAACTGAGAGCAATGCCTACAGGTATCTTGCCACCACTAATGGTTTCCTACATCATGCAGACCTACTTTGCCAGTGCTTTGCTCTGTCAAATGTGTTTTGCTTTTTCTTTTCCATTTGAATAATTTATCCCTTGCAAGTTCCTGAGCATTGGAATCCAGAGTTTAAAGGCTTCTTAAAAGAAAAAGCAGTTCAGAGCCATTTTTTCTGGACTACAGTGGCAGATTTCTGTCTGTGCATAGCATTGTCAGGTGTTTATTTCAGGTTCTGGCTTTCTTGTGCTTTGCTCTAAAATTGCAAAAGCTTCTCCATTGGAAAGAGCATTGATCAGCCCAGCAATAATCTGCTTACTTGCTTCACTGATGAAACAGATCCAGGCTGTAGTGGGTTTCTGCTCCATGTCATTTCCATACCCACTAAGGATTAGGATACTTATAGCAATGATCAAGGTCATGGAAAGAATTTAGCCTTGACCACGCTTTTTCTGCTGATGCACTGAGGCAGCCATATCCCCCCAGTCAGGTTGATCAAACCTCCTTTAATTTGTATTTTCTCCTTTAAGATGTCAGCTGCAATGAAAATGATAACCTCTCTGACCTCAGCAATCATCTCTCACAGGGTTTTTTCATCCCTGAATCTGTTAATTGAAACTAGAGAGTCACAAGATCAGCACTATACATAGTTTAGTCCTAATCATATGAAGTCTGAATCCCAGCTAGGAATTTATGTGTGACACTAATTATGACTGACATTGCCTATTAGAGTGGGAGATAAAAATCACATCACAGTGTAGCTGAAATGGTCTTACAACCTCTCTACAGCTGGCTTAATGCTTCTTCACAAATAGCTTGACCTTTAGAAAAAGGAGGGGGGAAAAAGCAGGAGATGTTTTGAGCTTTAAATGATTCCCATTTGTAACTGTATGAATAGCACATTTGGACCAATTTCCAGTCTCTGGCATTTCTAAACTGTCATGTTACAAACAGGCAGCAGGCTATAAACTTTCCCCCTAGAGGAAAGGAAGGCAATCGTGTAGGTACCCCATCAAGTCTGTGGAGCTGCAGCATCAAGCTTGGTGCCTGCAGACAGTGCAGCAGTTCCATAAGGTTACAACATTGACCCATCAGTGGCACTGTAAATATGTTGGGCTTGTGCCCTGTTGCTGCTTATAGATTGATGGTATCTCTGCAAAATGATTCTGGAGCAGATATAAAGGCTATGGAGGGTTGGGACTTGGTGCCTTTTACCCACACTGTGCTGCTCCAAGACCAGTATTTCTTTATGTCATTTTCAGATGCAATAAGAGACTGGGAAAAGAATAAAGAGAAGAAATCAATGTGGAAAGAAAATGGAATCTTTGACTGAAAGCCACAAGAATAGTCTGACACCCTGCAAGTTCTTATGGCATTGCTAGGAGAGGTTGTTTTAACTTCAGTTCATACACTGAATTTCAGAGGTGACTGCCAATGACAGTCAGCCACTTTACAATGTAAATAAGTAACATGACTAGGGGATATTTTAGATATTTATTTTTGTTTAGGAACTTCTCTGCTGACTTGAATTTACTTCCTATTTCACCCTCAGCTGCTCTCTGATCCAGGAAGTACTGAACACTGACATATAAATGACAATTCTGTTCATGCAAAATAAAATATTAAGTTCCCAATTTAAATACACCATGTGTAACCCTTGCCAGGAAGCTACTCCGTGACAGTAGGGATCATCTCTGAACTGAGGGCTATAATCCAGAACCAAAGCAGATGCTACTTTTGTGAAAGTGGAAATCAAACATGCACAGCAGCTGTATGTGAGATTAAGTATATGCTGTCCCACCTGAGAAGGGGAGAAGCCATTTGTTATTAAAACAGTGGCCAGAGAGACAACAAGAACTTAGAGTTATGGTCTCAGGTTAGTGACCATTTACTGGGACACAGGACAAGAGCAGGGCCTGGAGCATGCTGTGCCATCCCTCATCATGGAAGGAAGTATGTGGCTTCAAGCCTAGAGGATCTCCTAAGCCCAGGTGGAGGTCTTTTAGCTCATAATACAAGATTCACAGTACAATTGATATAATTCTCCCCATCATGATTAAAAGCCCAGAGTAAAATTTTAGTGGGAAAGCAGTAGAGAAAGAAAATGTGGCACAGTGCAGATTGCCTGCATCAGCACTTGCTGCCCTTTCTGTAGAAGAAAAGTGGCTTTCACTGACAACAGCAAGCCAGAGTCCCTGAAGAGAAGCTACAGCAACAAGCTGTCAGGTGGCAGCTAGTGACAGAAGTCATTACTCTCACAGGAGTTAAGTCCCTAACTGAGTGTGATGCTTTGCGGCTGTGGACCCCAGCAGCAAAGCCTCATGCCCAGCCACTCCATGCAGTATCTGCTCTGTAGAAAGAACTGCAGTCACTTGTACTCCTTACAGGTGAAATGACTACAACAAACCTGCCTTCCAAGCAGAGGACAGAGACCAGCTGCTAGCTACAAGCTCAACTGTTTTCAAGTGCAGCACTCCAGTTGACATGTACAAGAGCAATTCACATGTTCCTCATGCACTGTTTCTGTATCCCACTGGGTTGAGCACTGCAGGCAGGAACAAAGAGCTGACAAGTACCTCCAAGAAGCCTCTCTTGTAGAGTATCCTGCCTTTCTCCAGCACTGTGCTACGCTCAAGTCAGCAGTGTTCAGAGCCTGAACTGCAGTCAGGTTTGTTTACTTCCTGACCTAGCTTAGACATGCAAAACCTCTCCCTGTTCTTCTGAGGCTGCTATGAACAGGAATGAGTAATTCTGCTGAGATTAATCTTGCTAGAAGTGTCTGTCGAGGCACATGTGAAGACAGGGCAATATCTAGAGACTAGCAAATGTAGAAACAGATACCATTTAGAAAGGAGGTTAAGATACTAGGAGAAAAACCTTTTTGTGTTTCAAGTTGGCATTAATCAGCTTCTCAGTTGAATTCCACAGATTTTCTTAGTTAAAATGTTTAATAAGTGCATGAGAATAAAGCATTTAAAAAAATAATCTGGAACAATTCAAGCATTTGCACATTACAGAGAATCACAGAATCACATTACCACAGAATCCTAGAATGTCTTGGGTTGGAAGGGATATTAAACATCGCTAAGTTTAATCTAGTTTCCACTCACCAGCTCAGAGTGCCACAGCCCCATCCCACCTGGCATTGAACACTTTCTGGGATGGAACATCCACAAGCTATCTGGGCAGCCTGTGCCAGTGTCTCACCACTCCCCATGTAAGGAATTTCCTCCAAATATCTAACCTGAATTTCCCCTTTTAGTTTAAGATCACCACACTCTTGTCCTATCACTGTCAGAGTGATGAATTGTCTCCCCCTCCAGTTTATAAGGTCCCTTTGAGAACTGGAAGGCGGGCAAAAGAAAGAAAAATGGCTGAAATGAGTTAGAAAGAAAAAAAATAATAATAATAATTACAAAGTATATAAAACTGCAGCCTCCTTTTTTACAGCTCCCTTCAGCATAAGGCCTATTGTTCTGTTAAGATAAAGAGATATCTGTTTTGATTTCTGTACCCCCCAGAATACTGCTCAGCTGCACAGTTTTAGCTGGAATAATTAGACATCCTGAATTCATTCTTTCCCTATTGTAAGGGAAGTTTAAACTGCCTAAAATCTTGCTAAAGCCTTTTGTACAAGAAAGATAGTCATACAAGCCTGCCTGAACTTAGACACAGATATGAGTTCAAATTCAATAAAGAATTATCTAGATTTTTTTATTAAAGAGAAAAGGATACCAGGCTTTAAGATAAAATAAGTTTAGAATGTCATACTTTAAGAAAACCTGAAGTAGAACACTTGAGAATTGATAAAATCAGTCTCCAAGAGAAAAAAATAACTCATCCTTAAACAAAAGAGGTAACAAATATAGATATATAGCAGAACTGTCTAAAAGTGTTCAGTGAAATACTTCTATCCAATAACAAAACTAAAACAGTAATTATAGAGTAACTCAAATGGGGAGGGAAGAAGTGGTGGACAGAGGAGCACTCACTAAGCAAGGGATAGTCTTCGGTTATCCATCTATTTGGCTGAAGCCTCACAGTGTGCCAGAAGCACAGCCAGTAGGCTGTGTCTAGTAGCATCCTTCAGCTTTTTATTTCATCTGGTTTTTCTCAAAACTGGTATGGAAAACAGAACTTTTTTCCTCCTGTAGTGGTCCCAGTAGTCTTTCAACCTTCTGGCGGGTATCAACTGTCTTGACAAAAGGAAAGATAAACACCCAAGACTCTGAAAACGTTTCTTCAGAAGCATGCCTCTCAGCACAGCGTTAGCTTCATCCAAAATTTCTTCCATAGAGAGAAAAGTCATGCAGAACTTAGGTCTGCAGGGACCATGCTTACACCAAAGAGTTTTGTGTTTGTAGGAAATGCTATGCTCAGCTGAGATGCTTTGGGAACAATATGCACAGCAGGTGGTAGAAAAATACTTCCTTGGAAGTGACAGAAGGCACTAATTACTTACACTTTAAAACTGAAAATACACAAATTTATGTGGCTCTCAATGTCAGTAGTCAACTCCTCCATATCATTAGTACTTTACTGACTTGAAAGCAGAGCAAATGGCTTTCACAGAGAAGCATACTTTCATTAGTGGCATAGTGACAAGGACTAATCCTTATTTTCCTCTCTTGTCCTCTCTCCTTCCCACCCTTTTCCAGTTCCTCACTGAACAAGAAACTAAATTTCAAATCAGCTTTCCTTTTTTCTCACAGGTGCTCCAAACAGACCTAAAAGAATAACTGTTTAGGAAACAGCAGGGGAGAGCAGCCTCTGAAAACATGAAGAATCCTAATGTGAGAGTCTTTCTTGATGGATCAAGAGCTGTATTTACAGTAAGGGAATTGAAATAATCCTGCAAAATAAAATACCTCACCAATTGGAACTTAAATAACTGTATCCATGCTGCAATATAATTAACAACTCCATTATACTAGAACAGTTTTTGCATGTATCTTAGAGAAGCAATTCAAGGATAAAGTCTTTCCTGCAGTGTTCAAAAATACAGAGGTCCAAAAAGCTAGTTTTGAGCAAAACAGTAATTTGGTGTCTGCATGCATTCATATACAACACCACTTAAAAGAATTTGACTAAGATTGACATAAAGCAAGATTGGCTCCTGAATCAGTTTTTCCCTCTTCTCATTTTAGCCCAAAAGGAAATCCACTTTTCTTCTCAGACAAGGGATGGAGGGGGTGAAGAGAAAGATAAAAGCAACAGTCTTGAACGTCTTGAACAGCACTCAGAAGAGTGGGGGCTGGAGTGCAGAAAAATAAAGTCAGCCTATTAAGACCATAACAAACAACAAAATTCCCAATCTGTATATAGAAGCTTTGCATTTAACTACTGAAATAACATTCTGATAGCCCTGTCCTGAGCTAGCCATTATTAGAACCCAGCCTTTGTTATCTTTTGTAGGAAAGGTAGTTCAGTTCCAGTGTCACAACCTCTGCTTTTGCAAAATGCTGCAGGTCATTTTATATGAAAACTTACTGAACTGAAATTACACCCCACAGAATTTTGTAAACAAGAAAATAGGTTCTGCAGACAGCACAGACAGGGAAAAGCTTTTATTTGCAGAAGACAGACAACATAATCTAGCTTGCTTGTGCACTTTAGGCTTTATAGCAATTTCTTGTGGATCTGCATGTGGATGTATTTCAGGCTTACACTTTGGACTACAGCTGTAGCTGTTTACTTTGCATAGCTACAAAGTTTTCTGTGCAGATAAATAAATATTAATGATGGGAAATAGCTGTTCAGTTATTCAGAGCCCCCATTCTCCCTAATCCTTACAGCAAGGCCTTTAAGGTAGATTTCTATAGAGTTTATCCAAACAATACATCAAATTGTCAACTAAATTTGATACAGAAAATACCACTACTAGGCAAATGCAAGTTAACAAGTCATTTGACAGGAAATATTCTTGTATGTTAGATCAGGGATGAGGGATCACGTGGAGAGCAAAAGGATTGGTAGTTAGGCTACTTCAGGCTATGTATTAAGATACACATGTCCTGGGACCAAGGATGTGAATACATGCATGACATTGCTTTAATATCTATCAGATATTAAACCGATAGATACTAAAGATCTGATATCTATCAGATACTAACTTCTTGCTATTAAAATTTTGGTTCTTCCCATTAAAAAAATATATACATATAGGAAGAGAAAGCGAGACCTACCACAGTGTTTATCTCAGTGAGGAAAGTAGAATGAAGTTATATTCGCCTTTATTTATAAAGCTTTTAAATTTCCTAAAAGTGCTCCAAGCCAACTCTGACAGATGAGGTAAATACAATTTCAGACTTCACATGAAGAGAAACAGCAGAATAATGTGTTCTTAAAATAATGCAAAAGAATCGGGAGATAAACACTAAAGAAATAATTCATTTCTGTTTAGTGCCAGGCCACTTGATAGTTTTGTTTGAGTATTTGTAGTTATATTTTTACAGGTTGTGAATTTTATTTTATTAGCAATTCAGCTCTGCGTGGCCTTATTTGCTGCAAAAAGATTCGTAAGTTCCCTACATGGGAGTACGTAGTGAGCAGTCAGCTTCTGGAAGCTGGTTTGTGTAGACTCATCTCTAGAGCTGAAGGCATTTCTGTAGGAGGAGCCATGTGGGAGAGTCTTTCCCCTCTCCCTTTACTATGTGTAGTGTTTCATAGGAGCACAGTTCAGGAAAGTAACTTGTATTCTGCAAGTCACTCCATGGTGGAAAATGCCGCAGCATAAACTGAGGAGCAGTGGATGAGGAAGTATTTTCCATCAGATGCCTGTTTTCATGGTTTCTCATCTGCTCTCTCTCTTCCACTCAGAACAGTGCAAAGATATCCACTCCTTCTACAGCCACTGAAGTGGACTTTGTACTCGTTTAACCATACATTTCATATTGATTGTGCCTAGAACCTGGTTATTAATACCTACCTGCAATTTTTAAGTAAAAAAAAAAATACTGTTCAGAGAATCCAGGCCTCCAAATATGTTTATGTACTTAATTCTTACTGAATTCAATGGTGGGAGATTTAAGCATTTTTACATTTCAGAATCTTGAAATCAGTCATCATCCAATGAGTACCTACAGACCTTTCTGTAGGTAATACAATTTCCATGAGCATCAGAAATGGAGAAAGATTTGCTAGCCTGGAAAGTAATCATAATATGCCCAAAATATTACAAAATTTGTAAGCTAAGAACTTGTTCTTACAGCACCCAACATTTCTCTGCTGCACAAAGTTGCTAGACAGCCCCAGTCTCCATGTATATTATGGATTTGTTGTCCTTGATTATCCACCAGGGACCTAGCACATGGGAGTTCTCTCATTTACATGCCTCATTTATGTACAGATGAGCTATTTGCATGACAATTATGAAAACCATCTACATTCATATATTTCTTTTTTCTCTACAGAGCAGAGCACAACTGACAATGCAGGATCCAGACAATGGAACCTATGGGACATAGAAGTGTCAGCTTACTCAACCATGCTATGGCAACTCCCCATCCCAAGCACGTCCAAGATCACTTGCGTGCACGAAAGTAGCATACACACATACTTGCAGACAGAGGCTTAGTTATTTCCCAAAATTCTTTTAGATGTACAGTAAATTTCCACAGGGTAATGTTCCAAAACCATCATGTTAACAGTGAGATTTAATCTGAGAGCTAAGGAGCTTCAGGGTGCTGCAAGGAGAACGTCTGAATAGTACAATTTTTAGTCATGCAGAGCACCAGATCCTCAGAACAGAAAAGCAGTGGCATTTTACCTTTCCAGTCAGTCAATGAAGCATGAGTGCTTTCACTCAAATTCACTGGAGGATTCTGGGTGAAAACATTTGGTGTTTACTAGCAGCCAAGCATCAGCCACCATAACGTATTCAGTATTGGGGTTTTCATATCATCTGATGGTCAGACACAGAGAACTCACAAAGGAATGCAACATATTGAATGCAAACACTCTCACGTACCTGAGAGGCAATGCTGGAAATCATAACCTCACCCCAATCCGGGATGTACCTTGAAAAAATGCCATTTTTCTAGTGATGTTATGGAGAAAAAATACATATATAGCCACCACCAAGAAATAGTACCATGCATACTTTGAGTGTGGGGAGGAAGGTTTAAATAATATAGCATTGCATTTTGAACTAGCATGGGAAGGCAACTTATTTGCCTCAGAAGAAATATCGAAGGGGATTTTCAGCTCTATCTAGGTACATTTGCTCCTTAACCATGTTAAAAACCTCTTACATCAGTGTGAGCAGGGAACACTTGTGCTGCAGTTCTTATTACTCAGATGAGCGCCCTCAACATGGAAAAAAAGAATGCAATCTTCACTTTTGTGTGCAAAATTAGTATTAGCAGCTTCCAAGCCTTGTTTTCCATAAATATCCCATTTCCTGGTAATTAGCACATTTTTCTGTTAGCTGGAAGCTTCAAGTGCTCTCTAACAGAGGAGAAGAAAATAATCTAGAAATATCTTGCTCTAGAACAGTGATGTGATTGCTAGTTTCCAGTTAAGGATCAGGTCAACTATGATCACAGCCCACCGAAGCACTTCATATTAGGAGAGTTAATCCACGTGGTTCTTTTACTTTGCTTCTGATGCTATGCTCAAACCTTGAAACTTGTAAACAAATACTGTTAATTTTATTTTTATTACACAATTAAAAAGCACCATTCAATTCCAGAGCTCCTCCAGCAAGGAATACCAGGGTGAGAGACAAGTTTTACCCTGAAGACAGTCAAATTAAACTGCTATCTGCATTGTACAGACTTCAGAAGCAGAGGAATAGGCTAGGCAAGCTGCCAAAGGTCACATTAGAAAATATCTGTGATAGCTTAAGGAACTAAGATGCTTTGAATCCTATCCAGAGCCATTGAACATTGTTTTCTGTCAGCCTTAAAACTTGTCCTGCTTCAGGAAAAGCTTCACCCCTGAGAGCCAGGAAGTAAGGCTGTTTTTCAAGTTTATTAACTTAATAAATAGTTTTGTTAACCTTCCTCATCAAATTTCCTACTGGTGTTTGTAAAGTCTCACACTGCAACAGGGAAGAAAACACTGTTAAAAAACCAAGGAAATGTAAAACCTTAAGGAATCATCAGAAGATCTGACAGGCAGGCAGAGCGCCCTAAATCATTTTAACTCATTCCTTAATTGAATTACTTTCAAGCTGATTGAGCCCGTTAGGCTCTCAAATCCCAAGATATAGACCATGTATTACAACAAAACCAACACTTTCTGGTCTGTATTTGTAACTGTACGATTCAAGGTCAATTCCAAGTTTGAAATTTTCACACAAATCCTCAAGATGATGGTAAAAAGAAAGAGCTGGAAAGAAAATTAGCCTCGGATGAAAGTTAGTAATTGCCTTGACTTCTGACTCCTTATGCTCTCCACGAAGCGAACTTCCATCCCCTTAAGAAAGAAAATCCCAGACACAAGCAAAAAAAAAAAAAAAAAAAAGAAAAAAAGAAATAGATTTTTCTGAGGTTACACTGCCATCTATTGTCATTGCATGGTTTGTTCACCTTTTTATGAAGCCTCATTTTACAGCTCTTCGAGTTTTCTGAAACAAAACCTTCAATCCTAAATTGTTTGAATTAGCTCCAGTTCTACTATTCTGCTGAGGGTACATTCCCCAGCTTCAGATTTTTATTACTGGTCATTCCCAGTCTACGTTTTGCAATTTTTTTTTTTTTTATTTACCCCAATTCCCTGTTTGTACAGTAAACAACTTGCTTTTACAACTCATTTCCTTGTATATATTCATGCACATTTTATGCTTAGATATAAAAACTAGAATGTTTTTAGAAAATGCACAATGGCACTGTAGATTCATATATAGCCTCAATAAAATAATGCATCATTTCTACTTCCATAAACTGACTGAATTAGGGAAGACAAATGCTGCATTGCCAACACTTAGCTCCTGAGCCAGACCTGTGCCTCTAATGGAGCCTTCTGAGAGAAAAAATAAAAGAAAAAAAAAAAAAGAAAAATAATAATCATAGAATGACCTGGGTTGAAAAGGACCACAATGATCATCTAGTTTCAACCCCCCTGCTATGTGCAGGGTCACCAACCAACAGACCAGGCTGCCCAGAGCCACATCCAGCCTGACCTTGAATGCCTCCAGGAATGGGGCATCCAGAACATTCTTGGGCAACCTGTCCCAGTGTGTCACCACCCTCTGGTAAACAGCCATTCCCCCCCTCCTTCAAGTACTGGAAGGCCACAATGAGGTCTCCCTGGAGCCTTCTCTTCTCCAAGCTAAACAAGCCCAGTTCCCTCAAGCTTTCCTTAGAGGAGAGGTGCTCCAGCCCTCTAATCATCTTAGAGATCCTCCTCTGGTCTTGTTCCAAGAGCTCTGTCTTTCTTATACTGGGGGCCTCCACCCTGACACAGAACCATTGATCACAACCCTTTGGCTGCGAGCAGCCAGCAAATTACTAATCCACTGAACAGTCCATCCTTCAAATCCACACCTCTCCAATTTAGAAAGAAGAATATGGCAAGGGACTATGTCAAAGGCTTTGCAGAAGTCCAGGTAGATGACATCTGTAGCCCTTCCCCCATCCACTAATGCCATCACTCCATCTTAGAAGGCCACCAGATTGGTCAGGCTATCTCTTGCTGGCTGTCTCAAATCACCTCTTTATCCAGTATATGCCTTAACATAGCTTCTAGGAGGATCTGCTCCATGATCTTCCCAGGCACAGAGATGAGGTTCACCTGCCTGTAGTTCCCCAAGTCTTCCTTTCTCCCTTCCTTAAAAATAGGAGTACCGTTCCCCTTTTTCCAGTCACCGGGAACTTCACCAGACAGCCGTGATTTTTCAAGTATGATGGCAAGCAGCTCAACAACCACATCAGCCATCTCTTTCAGAATGCTAGGATGGATACAATCTGGCCCCGTGGACTTATACACATTCAATTGCATGGGGAGGATTCAGTCTTTTTCCACCATTACAGTGGGACAGAAAATACTTCCCACACCCTCATCTAGAGGCTCATGGTCTGGAAAAACCATGAAAATGTGGGAAGACTGACGCAAAGCACTCATTGAGCATCTCAGCCTTTTCCTACGTCTGAGGAAGCCAGCTCCCCATTACTTTTCTTCAGAGGGAGGAACACAAAGAAACTTTAAAAGACACCTAGCAGATTGGTGATGAGATTTCATATTTTCACCTGAAGGAACAATCTTCAGGTTGTCTGATGATCTTCAAAATATCTATTTGGCAATGCTGAACTGCTGCAGGAGTCTGCCAGCACCACATACCACTGTGCTTTCAAGTACAGCAGATCATGCTCTAAAGGTATGAACATCTTTGCAATTGGTACTCTTTGTCTTTCTCCATTTCAGGAAAAAAAATAATCAGATGAAAACTACTTATGATATTGAAATCAAGTAGTGGTACATATACTCACATACCTTTATTATGATGAAAACACCAAAAGCACGACCTCTGAACATTCTACTGTAAGAGATAATTGGGGAAAAAAAGAATGTATAACTAAGGGCTACTAATATGGCTAGAAGAAAATGAGTCACAGTTGCTATAGGCATATTTCTGCTATGCAAACATTTGCACATTAACTTTCATTCAGCACCACTCACGTATAAATTTAGAGTGAATATATTAATATTGATGTGTAAGCACTGAATATATGGAAAACAGGTGCTAAACTGGAATTGTTTCTGGCTTCCTTCAGTTACCATTGTTTTCTTGGTTATTATAGAAGGAACACTACTTACAAAAGTAAAAACACATAAAACAGAATCACAGAATCACCCACTAAAACAAGTTTAGATAAAATGTAAATATTTTCGTATTAGAAGTCAGTTTAATCATTACTGCCACAGCTGGAGCCACCAAGTAGCATATCCTGTAACTAAGCTAGAATTCCTCTTTGCAAAAGGCAAAGTATCCTTTCTTTGGCATTAGAAACCCTGCTGAATTGTTTAAAATCACGTTTTAAATCTGCAACATTTTATGTGTAGAAATATCTAATACAAAAACGAACAGTCAAAAAAAGCAAAAACTGAGAATACATGCATTTTAAAATAAATGAAGAAATCTTGATTGTTGATTTCATTTTTTTTTTTTTAATTACAAACATTTCATAGAAAGTAAAGAGTGCAAAGACAGCGCACATTTATTTTTTAAGGAGCTCTAAGTTCCATCATAACTTTCAAGTACCACTGGGGGAAGGCATAGTGATGAGCAAGGCCGTAATTACCTCCTTGGCATCACCCTGTGGGTCCATGAAATCCTTCTACACATTGCTGTGCTCAGCTCTCCAAACGCATCTGGATGGGGATGACCTAGGTGCTAGAACTGAAATAGATAGGAGAATAATATTTTAAAAATTCTTTAAAAAAAACCACAACAATTCCTGGTTGTTTACCAGTAGTGAAGACTAGTCTTTGGCTGGACCTGCCCCCCATCTCTGCGTTAGAAGGTGGGGAAGGTATCTCAGGCCCTGTATGCCCAGGAACATGCATGTGCCTGATCCTTCAGATGGTTACAGCATGCTTAAGACCCCTTTTAAAGTCTTAAGTATTGTCTTCCCCTTCTCATTAGAAAGAACAACAGGTTTGGCGGATATGTTGTATTTCTTTCAGAGGTGTACTAACAATTTCACTCCATGGAGTGCGTGCTGGAAGCAGTTATTGTAGTAACAGTTTTGAAGGGAGTGATTGAATTGTACAAGCTCTTCTTCTAATGTGTTTTAAGTAATAAAGTTCAGTGCCAAAGGAACTTATTGGCAAGATGAGATCATTCAAGCATGAAAATCCCTTTGAAAAACATAATTACTTCAACTCTGTCCTATATACTCACTGAATGCTGTTAAATCCTTCTAGTTAACAAAATAAAAAATGAGCAAACAAATCAGGCAGACAAGGGGGGGACAATAAAAATGGAAGCATTTTGACAAAAACCCAGTAGCAAAAACACAACAGGAAGTTGTTTTCTGCACAGTTGGATACATTGACATACCAATGTAGGAGCTGGGAAATGATTTCTTCAGGTTTTATAACCCTTTTTGTGGCTTTGGCTATATTATACAGAAGCCACCAGATATGTACACAGAGTAGCTCTGTGCTGTATATGTAGTTAAAATAAGCAGGGGTCATGGGGCAGGAGTAAAGGAGAAAGAAGAATCCTCCAGCCCCATGTTTATGTTGCCCCTGCATGATTTGGTAAGTGGCAAAATATATCACAATTTTGAAGATAACCTGAGTCATGCCACAAAAGTTGTATCACTGCTTCGGGGACAGTATTTTTCCTTATTATGTTTCCTTATTATAAACACTTCTGTTTGTTCCTTCTCCTGACAGTTCCCAAATTCTTGCTCTTCGACATCACAGAGAAAACAAATGCACAGTCCTGGCAAATGAACCTGTGGGATAGAGGAGTACAGGGTCGTGAATACGTCAGAAAGCTGACTGGACCATAGTCCATCTTATCCTCTGCACTGGGGCTATTGCCAGTGATTGAACATCCTTTGGAACAACCACAGTTTCAAGTGTAATAACTTTCTCATAGCTAGCAACATTAAGAATACCAAAGAGACCTATTTCATTATATTTTTCTTTTAACTTCTCTGTAGTGATTTAACTTCCCTTTTTTTTAATCTTGGCTGTTGAAGGTTTGTTACAATCTCCTCCAGCATCCTACCTCCCACATCTCACAATCTACTTTTCTTAATGACTTCTTTCATTTATTTTTCTAGCTCTTCCTGCACACAAGATTAAAATTCCCTGCTGCAGCATTTGTTATCTTCTCTCATTCTGTTTAGTGTGATGCCCAGAAAGCTGTGTAAGTATATGTACTTAGGATATCTGAGTAAAGGTAATTAATATAAAGCACATTCTCATATCATTTACTAGGCAGGGACTAGTTTCTATGAAGTACTGACCTCCAGGACCTTATTTCATAATATTATTTCCATCCTACCAGGTTGACAGGAGAGATAGTGATAGTACATGCACATATCCTGGGCAACAAGCAACTCAGAGAACTGATATTTGCTGCCCACTGTTGATTTTATCTCAGAAGTCAAGTACTCCTATGCAAAATTGGGCTAAAATAAATTACATCTGATGAATCATACTGTCAGCACCACTTCCCACAAACATATTGTGAAAGTAATGCTATTTTAATATTTTAAGTGTCATCATGTTGAAATTCTAATATGAAGTTTTTGTGTCTGAGATCCTAGATCCAAATTAGCTGTTCTAGAGAGATGCTCCTGATGTTCTTTACTGCAGCACCAATGCCTGCCTCAGACTCACTTGTACTTGGGAGCATCCCGTGCCTCTGGTAATACAATAGGGAAGAGACTGTGACACTGCAGGCTGTTTGGGAAAGCCGCACGGCAAAAAGGCTATTTAGGTCTTATGCACAACAGCTTGGGAATAAGTGGCTTAAACTATCCAAGGCCACATAGTCAGTCCTTAAATTGTGTCTTCTGAAAATAGAAACAGAAGGGTCTGCTGCTTTGCTAGCACACCTCAAATTCACTGCTTTCCTGTGGAATAAACTAAAATTAAATTCAAGTAGACACACACACACACACACACACAAAAAAAAAAACAAACTCTAATCAGATAAGACTTAAATTTAATCCTCTTGAGTTTAGACTGTTATCAGTATGGTCCCATAAGACTGAGAGGGATTTCTTGTGCTTCAGGACACATTATGTTACGTAAGGCCCTTCATAATACATCCCTCAAAAATCTTAAGGAAGATTTTCATGAAGCCCAGTTCAGACTGGGACACTGTAGCAGACCCAGTTTGGGCAGGAGCCACCTGAACTACCAGCAACAGCTGCTTCTCCTGCAGACAAAACTCAGGGCAGGCTGCTCAACCTCTGGACATATGTTCCAAAAGCCTTCAAAAGTCCCAGTTCACTCAGCAAATACTTTCCTATTGTTATTTTCAGTAATAGACTGCCAGCTCCTTCTCAGTTCTCACCTTCCACCTGCCACCCCCCCTTTTCCATCAGCACTGTCACTCAGCTGCAGCACCACTGTGAGCTACTTAGATTTGAATTTCAGCCTTCAGCTTCAGGGTCCTTAAATATTACCAAATATAATGCAGATGTGTACTTATGTATACTCACACATACATAACAGTAAAACTGGAAGTGCAGGAAAGGGAAAACAGTAAATATTACACTCTCCTACGGCAAATCCACTTTTACTGTATAATTTGTAATATTTAGGATTGAGAACTATCAACAAGGAATTGAAAATTTAATTTGTTACACTACTGTGCATTAGTTCAAAATCCAGTCCTGTGATTTCAAAGCTTTCTTCAGAAGCAGCAGCAGATAATTCTTCCAATGATACTATTTTCATCGAGGAAGATGGCTTTATCCTTCCAGAATCTAAGAATCTTGATTCTGCTCTTCAATAGACTAATTTACAATATGGATGTATGTTCTTGATAACCATGACTGGCTTTTTTTTTTTTTTAATAAATTGCTTGTGCCTAATAAAGAAAAAGAGGACATTTTAGAAATAGTCCATGTGTTAGAACACAGCTATATGTCAGTTTTCATTTTCTGTTGTAGTTTAAACTTTCCCCTCAATTTGAAATTGTAAATTTCTAACTGAAAGAATACCATGGCCCCTGCATTCTCTCAACTTACTCAAAACACCCAGCTCTTGAGATGATGCTTTAACATGTCAGTGACAGTCCTGAGTCAGACTTTTGGCGCAAAAGCCAATAGGGATTGAGAGGCTTTTTGGCTGCTAAGTGCTCTTTCCTTTGAAAATCCTGCAAAGAGTAAACCAGAAAATGTCACTTAAGCTAGTAGATTACAACAGATATTTTACATGGATCATAAACAGACATCCTTGAATGCAGAAGCTGTCATTTGTCTCTATTTTAGAATAAAATGGAGCACTTCTGAGAACATCTGCGTCATACTCAGTTCTCAGATTATTATTTTTTTCTTATGAGTACAGGAAAGGAGAAGTTATGCTTAAAAAAAAAAAAGTCTTAAAATACAAGCCAATCTTTCTTCACCTTCAATTTTGATAATATACCCCAAGCCTTTAAACATCATCATCATCTTCAACTCAGGTTGGTAGTAAACAGAACAAATTTGCTTACAATAATTTCCAAGGTGACATAATAACATCTAACTGAGTCTGGAGAGCTCAATACTATTGATGCTCATTGCTAGCCTTGCTAAAAACATGGAGCTTCCCTCAGCTGGCATTATGAGCACAGCTCTGAGGCAGCAGCAGGGAGACAGGAAATTTGTAGGGCTTTGCATCACCTTGTATAAATCCTTCAAGAAGGACAGCAAAGGCTATCAGCACTTCAGCCTGCTGTTAAAAAGGGCAAATATTGGAAAATCAGCAATGAAGCAATGTTCCTGGTTACCTACCAGGGAAAGCAGAAATCCAATAAATTCATTTTATACAGGCAACAGCCAGTCTAAGTGGGTTTAAAACCATGGCCTGCTGATGAAGGACTCCACACAGCAGACTAGAGCAAATTTTGTTCAATGAAAGCACAAGTGAGTTTTTATCAGAGTTTTTATCTCTTGTGAACTTGAAACTGGGGGATTTTTCATCATCATGAACAGGCAAGTGATCAAGGGGCACTTGTGCTCCAATTAATGCTCTCTCTCATTATTCTAAGGTACGTCCTGGGTTTGCAGCCCAAGCCAGAGATGTGATGGCTACAAGGCAGCACCCTGAAAAAGAAGCCCAAACTATCACCAGCTGCCTTTGTCCTTTCTACTACAAGCTTCTTGTTCTTTTGAGTTCCTGAAGGATCAACTTACATCTGCATATCTTAATAACTGCCTGCAATACTCTGTTGAAGTGTAAAATATACTTTTAAGACATTTCTAAGATTAGTAGGCAACTACTGTAAATTGAGCTTTAGTCTTTGTTTGTAATAGGCTGAAGTTTCTCCAGATTCAAAGTCCATGAAAATATGAAGAGCAATTATGGGATCTGCTGAAAAATTTTAGATCCCATCTAACTACATAGGAATGTAGGATTCTTCATCTATTTCAGAGATCAATAATAAAGGTATGTTTGCAAATCAACTTTTTTAACTAATAAAGTGGAAATGTCTATAAGTCTTAAGGAGATCTAGAAGCAAAATATAAACACGCAGCAACACATATTTGCCATCCATGATAACAAATACATCCATATATAACCCACCTAAAACTTCAGAAAACACGAGCTGTTATTTCATTAAATTACACACCAGCTTTATCAAATACACATATGTATAGTCAATGAATATAAAGATGTCATAACCATGAAATAAACAAGAGAGTTAGGCAAAGCAGATTATAACAACAAAAAAAGAATAGATGGAAAGCTTACCTGCATCCTGGGCTTGCTGCAAAACTCGAAAGAAAAGATCTCCAAAAGAGAACTTCTCCCCCTGGCAGTCAGCTCTTAAATGGGTCTAGGAGAGGTGGAACCAGGCTCCACCCCTTCCGGCAGCACAGGAGAATTGCCTTCAGCTGTGCTCCCGTGGCTGACTCATTGCTCAGGTGATCAATCAGAGGTTCAGGCATACAACGTATTACTTATTCATTTCTTAGTGACATTTTAAAGGAACATAAAAGTCATCTTGATTTTTAAAGGCTTTAAAGTAAAAATAAATAAATAAATAAAAATAGTTACTTCATAGTTCAGACTTTATTTTCAGCTGCAATCTTGGTGCTGTAGATGGCACTGTAGGCCCAGCAAAGAAATCATTGTCCTTCAGCATGATAACGTTCAGCTGATCCCCTTCATTCCCAGAGCAGGAGCTCAATTAATTATTTAAATCATTAAAACCTACAATAGCAAATGATAATTCTTATATAAAAATAATTTATTATGGTTTTATGACAAGCTGTTACACCAGACATTTAATTAGTTTTAATTAACTGTGGAGTTCCACATGTGTTTTGAAAGGTTAAAAAAAACTTTAGTTTCCCTGGATTTTGAATTCTAAGAACCTAGATCTTCATTGAAATATCCTAATAAAAAGCAAACAATAATTACCTCCACCTATTTGCATGGAGAGTAGATGTAACAGTAGTTTAAATAAGGAGGCGGCTTGCCATGTCTTGCGTGCACTTGCATGCAGCCAGAAAATCACATTACAGTATAACAGTAGTTACTTAAGATGGAAGAGAGAGGGCGTTATAGCTTCTCTCTTTGCATGCTCCTTTTCCGTGCTCCACGAAGAGTACTTGCTTTCTAAATATTTTGTAGTCCATTTTGTTTCCTCTTCTGCTATTTTTCAGCATTGCAATCACTTCAGCATACATACATATGTGGAAAACAACTGACGTTAATGAGACCCTGTTCTTTTCTAATCTCTAGGCAGTGTTGTGAATAAGCATGAAAAGCTCATCAAAAACAACGTGACCTGAAAGGGTGATGTTTCATAGAATCATAGAATCTTTTATAGCTTTGGTTCTTTTGGTGTTTTTTCTACATATTTTTCATATAGTTGATTCATAATTATGTGGGCTCATAGAGTGGTAAGCTAGAGACTCACATATGTGAAATGAGTGAGATCTGAGGAAACTAAGATCCAGAGAAAAGAGTAAGAGTTTGCATTCTGTGAGCCTGTTATCCAGAGTATAGCACAGGCTAAAGAAATCACATTGAAGAAAAAAACAAACAAACAAACAAACACAAACACGCAAGCAGTAAATGCATTTATGTGGATGCAACTCTTCCAAGAAGCACAGTGATCAGATAAACTCACAAACTGCATGTGAATGAAGATTATAACATCCCCAGAGGTACAAAGATCCTTTTTGCCTTCTGACAGTTCCACTTTAATGAAAAGCAGCTACCATCAGTACTTAGCAGCAAAGATGTTCAAGGGAAAGCATGTGAAGGTTTTTGCAACTTCACTGATACATTGAAAAGGCTATCTAAAAGGTCTGTACACCATAAATTGCATGACAGTGTAAGAATCACTCTGTATTTTAAATGAAATGCTTGTCTTTTGCAAACCTTAGCCTGCATGTGAAGTTCAAGGAACAGAGCAGCAAATTAGACAATAAAATTAAGGCTTTAAAAAATGTTATCAGCCAAGCGTATCTATTCTTTTTTGAAAGTGAGAGCATTTTTGAAAATGTCACTTCTAGTTTTTTTTAAGAATCATAGAACCATTAAGGTTGGAAAGAACTCCAAATATACTTGAACCACAAAGAGAGCATTAGTTAGACCAGTACTCACAAATCAAGAAGAGAGGAATACCCCAAGTTACAAACATAATTTAAGTGTGACAGCTCTGAAAAATACTTTCAAATAGTAATTTTCAGTCAGTTTCCAGAATGAAAAAAATAAAAATAAATAAATAAATAAAAATCAGTAGCATCTTTTATCTTTCCTTCATAAACATCACTTTACTTTAGAGGGAGCCCAAAACCTTGTTAGGACTCCAGATACCCTAACAGACATTAACTGCCCCATCATGAAGGACTGAAGGGGACAAGGTCAAAGCCGGATTTTGGAAGGAGCTTATGGATCTCCCTGAAGCATAAGTCCACCTATCTCTGCCACATCGCTCTCAAAACAGAAAAAAAACACAAGTGAGTGAAATTCTGGAACGTTACCTCTAAAATCATACTAGCTTTCTCCAAGATGGATGAGTTACTTGACACCCCCATCTCCAAGGCACTTTTGCCTGCAGCAGTAATATCTGTATACTGATAACACAAGCTTCAGCTTTAGAGAACTTGTTTCTGCCCCTGAACCCACTCAGCTCTTTCACACATCTATAGCTTGCTTGCCCAGCTTTTCCAGGATGCTATTCTCATAACCCAGTCAAATAAAATCAGAAACATCTTTGAAAGGTAAGCAACATACTCCTAACCAGTTTTCACCAAAAGCGAATAGGTTTGGCTTTACAGAAAAACTGCTGAACTATTCAACCATCTGTCAAAGTAGATTATTTTCATTAAGATCATTTTCCCACTGTTGAAAAAGTCAAACCAACAACCAATAGCCTTGAACACCACAATCCCTGTAAAATCACCCAGTTTTCTGAGCTTCCCTCCTGAAACAACCACCTAGATTCTCTCTAACATCAGCCCAGCTTACATACCCCATCCCAGTACCTTGATCTTCATCCAACCCAAGCCAATCTATGATTCTATGATCTTGCAGAAAGGCAACTACTACACTAAGAGAAGCATTTTCTTTACTCCAAATTAGCACACAAGAAACTCTGTTACCTCAACAGCTGGTGTAACTACAGGCCAAAAATTATCCTTGCACTTCAGGAGATATCACATGTTCTTCATCCAAACCATCTTACAACAAACCATTCTTCAACAACATGGCTTTGTAAGGTAGGGATACATACTGAAGTTCCCAAGAACCCTGATAGAACTTGATGGCCCTGACCATGCTCACCTGGGAGCCTCTAGCCCTGGCTGTGTCCCCAGGACAATATTGAAGTTCAGGCTAGGAACTCTTTCTAATTTTCTAAGCCACAGGTACATTTTTCCCTAGTAACGCCTCTTGCTTTTACCTGTTTGATTTCCCTGAGTTATTTTCCCATTCTGGTATTCAGTGAGGTGCTAGTAAACTCTGTCTATTCTGTCTTCCTTCCTACCCTGCTGTGGGGCTATGCTTTACTGGTGAGACATTTTGTGGCTGTCTCAGCTCCCAGCTTGCTCTTCACTGTGAAGTAACCTCACTCTTACTTTTGACCATGTTCTTGTTGTTTGTTGTTACCCCATGTTTTGAGGGGTTGTGAGTCCAGGGATTGTTCATTCACATAGGAGTGAGACAGAGACAAGAAAGCTGGTAGATGAGCTTTCAGTGTTTGAATTAGTCTATTGTAGATCAATTTGGATGTGAATTGAGGTCTCTAGCAGCCTCCCTTCCCAAACTTGTTGCTTCACATGCTCTGATTATGAAGCTTGTGCAGCTAGCTTCCACCTTATAGATGAGGCAGGGGTTCTAGAGGGGAGATATAGCAATTCTTAGCTGTGGCTGTTGCGGTGGTTCTCCATGCACTGTGCTTAAAGGGGACTCTGAAAAGTCCCTTCCCCAGATAGCCACGTAATGCCAGTTCTTCATGTGACTCCATAATTTATAGGTCTGTTGAATTACCCAATGCCAGAAATCTGCCACTGCTTTCTCACATAACAAAAGGCATAGTGTTTCATGGACTGGTGCTGAACTGAACTGAGAGCTTTGCCTATTGAGTGCCAGATGATAAAAAGTTAGGTGCAATCTGCAAATACTGTGAGGTATCCCACTTAGCTGGCAGCAAAGTTATCCAAGGCTGCAGATCAGAACAGAAATGTGCTGTGAATAGGGGCATAGGGGAATTGGCTTATCATTTGATTGCAACACATATTTCTGGAAGATGTCAGTCAAAGAAAATACTGCTGTGTTGTTTTTCATTATTACTTTAATTGGAAAAGGTTGAGATGTAGAGCTGCCTGCTCCCGCACATGAAGAACAAAGACTTAAGAAAAAGAAGGGGGGCTTAAAAAATGGGAAAAACAGAAGAATGTAAAAATTGAGCTTACATCAATATTTTAAAGTATGGAAAAGGTAGTAAAGCAAATACTAGTTTTCTTCATTACATTCCTGGTGGTTTATGACTGTTAAGTTTCAGTTAATTAACATACCTAAGCAACGATGTAATGTAAATACATTGTTAGTCTTTTAAGTAACATGTTGAAATTACAAACAAGAAAGTTGCTAATATTTGTGTAGCTAGGTTTATTTTATCCAAACCATGTACGTAGTTATTATATCCTTGTACCTTGAGAGCAGTGAATTCTCACATATCTACTGACTAATTCTGAGTGGCATGGGAGGATTAATTTTCTGGCAGTGGCAATTTGGAACACCAAATTTATTAGGTAATCTCAGTGCTAACATTTCTCGTACCCTTTACCCCACAATAATTAATTGCAATGCTAACTTGACCTAATAGCACAATTGCAAATGCTAGTCGGGATATTCCACAGATTTTTCTTCCAGGACTCAAATACTTGTGGTTTTCTTCAGAATGTCCTGGAACAAACATTTGTGGCATGTCTAGACCAGCACTTAGTGCTGAATTCAGTTAACTCAAGTTAATTGGTAATCAATTAACTGGAGGAAAAATAGGACCAAAACCTCTACTCTTGACATATTCAAATCCAACAGGCAAAAAGAACTGGAAAAAAACAAACAAAAAAAAAAAAAAAAAAAAAATGCAGGCTGACTGCATGATCCTCTTATTTTCTGTTTAAGATAGATTGAAAAACATTAGCATTTGAAAGTCAGCAGGAAAAAAATTTATTTGTGCAGAAGCCCTGTATCTGTCTGTGGATGCAGTGTGTGTCTGAAGAGTAACTGCCTCCACTTACAATGATCTCCAGAGTATATAACCAAAGCTTTTGTAGAACCAGTCTGCAAGCTATGAAGGAAGCAGAGCAGCAGAGATGCTCAGTGGAGATGCAGCTGTGTGCAAATGCACATTGTGGTGGCTGGAGCTTCATGCTGAGGGCAGCATATGTCATCCTGTTCAAAAGCCTCTTCCCCTACTATGTGGCATGAGGTGACTGCAGCATCAGTCATTACAGAGGGTGCACCACGGGCAGTCAGGTGGCTGCTGTTGGACCTGAATAGTTGCAAACAAAGCTCAAAGTTCTTCCTGGCAATAGCTCCTGACGCTTGTGCTGTCAGTGGTTATTCAGGCAAAACATTCTCTAGAATGTGAGGTCTCTGGCCATGTTCCCCTGAAGACGTTGGCTGGGCAAGTAGTGCATTTATTACAGCAACAGCCATTGCATTTTCTTTTAAAATACCACTTTTCTGCCCAGGATCCAGTTGGATGTTCCTTCACATGTCCTATAGCTTCTGTGACAGATACACAGTGCTAGCTTTCTGATCTGGAAATGATCGTACTTCAGTAGTATTTTTGTTTATGCTTACAAAGCCTGCCAAGAACCTCAATCTTTATTTCATCTCTTTAAAAATGAGGCAGTCTAATTCTCTTGCTACCTGTTGTGAGGGCTGTGTTCACATAAACTGTAGCAGTGCAGTTTACATGGTATATACACAAATGTAATGTCACTGCAGACCCACTGACAGCAGGGTTTTTTTTAAGATTAAACTGGTCCTTTCAGCACAAGTGGAATAATCACACTGCTGTGAATCTCCTCAATAATGCTACAGCTGCTTACACAAGGACCTACTCGTGCTGCTGCAATTAATTTGTTTCAAAAACAGTCACATGCAAACATCCATTTGCATAATAATTGAATCTCTAGAATTTTCCATCTGAAATACTACCCAATGTATTCTAATCACTAAAATCTGTTCTCCAACCGCTTGGCAGGGTATTAAATCAAATTGGTGTTTACAAAGAGAGACAAAGAGCCATACCCAGCAGTCAAAAGAAGCTCTGTGGGTTTGCGCATTTGAGCTATGTGCCACAGGTACAATTTTATTATTGGATAGCCAAAATGAGTTTCAGCCTCTGATAGTGAGTGGAGCTCAGCCTGTGTTAGTTCTTCATTGGCAAACTTCCTCTGGCCATCAGTGAAGGGGGCTATGGTATAACACAGTGGTTTCTCATGTATCACCCATCTGCCAAACCTCATGTTGTTATTTTGTTAATGCATTCAGCTTTGTTTTTGTCTCTGCATGAAGAGAGCTAGGGCTGCCTTGATGCTCATTTCCAGACCCTCAGGAACCTTCACCTACTTTTCAATCATCTGCAATAAGAGTTTCTAACAGCCAAGGCCATCAAAGCCTGAGATTAAGCTCCTAGAACTATATTTAGGCATTTCAACAGGTGGCCTGAAGTATGAAAGTGCTCAGCCTGCAAGCTGCTGCTTAGCTACTTAAACACTGAAATCCACTGACCAGCTGAGAGGTCAGGCCTGAGAAATACCCAAACGTGTGCTAAGTGTCTGAATGTGTTAATGGGAACATGGAATAAAGTCTTTTTCTTCAGGGTTGTTTTTTTTTGTTTTTTTTTTAATTCTCTTTCTGCTTTTAAATTACAGTTTTTCCTAGGTAATGTTTATTCTCTCTATTGTCATAGAAAAGCTGTTGTCTGATATCCCTGATGTTCTGTCTTAACTCACGCAAAGGTCAATTAAGTTCAGCAGCCAGAGTTCACGCTTAATGAAGAGACAGCAGCTAATTTCACCATCTCATTTAAAAATAGATGCTAAAATTCAGTGACGATTGCCTGTTAGTGTTAATTAGTTTCATTAGCAAAAGATAAACAATACCGTATTCTCCCTTTGTGCAAAATAGTACCGCCATATGGGGATAGCTTATGGACCACTGCTCAATTTCCAGACAGGTTCTGAAGTCTGAGCATCTACTTTGCAAAAAACACATCTGATAAAAAAGAACACCTTGATCTTTCTAAGAAGGTCACATGTGGTGTGATAGATACTCCATTTAGCACTGATATCTGTATGAAATGTTTCAGTGTTGATGGAATGTTATGTTTTAATGACTTAAATGTTCTTTAAAAAACAGAAAAATTATTGCAGAATTCCTGGGTGTTTGAATGCATCTGATTTTAACTGTAACATGTTTTGCTTGTGAATGTTACTTCTAAAATTGCTTTTTGATACATAATACAGCTGTTGAAAATTTAGTGATCTTTTGGTATGTGTCAATTTAAGTCATTATACCTCGCAGACAGCTTGTAACTCCTAGACAAAAGCTAAATACTGCTTTATCCAAAGTTCTTAGATGTGGCCATTGCTTGGATCAGAAACTCCCTTGTTTGGTCTAGAGGCAGACTTCAATGTGAACTGATCCAGTGCACAATCATGCTGCCCAGATTCTGAAATTTCATGAACATCTGACTTCGCCTGTAGTGAATAATTAAATAAATGAGCCTAATGTTCCCCGCCTGTGTTGATTTTGGCTCATTAATTGTGTGTGCGATCCCATGACCTGTACTTCATGCTCCACATTCACTGCACAGAGCAATCCACTCCCCAGCACCGTGTTGCTGCTCCCCAGGAATGGGCAGCTTTGTTCTCTGCCTCTGATCAAACATAGCAGTTCACTGTTAGTAGTTTAACTCTCCTCAGCAAACAGGCTCAGGATTAGACCTTCTGTTTATAAGACTAGGTTTAAAGCAAGTTTTTCTTCTCAGCTTAGTCCAGATTAATAAGAGATTGGAATTTTGTGTCATTCTTTATTAACTATAAAGCCTGTTAGGATGTATTTCTCGCTGTGTGATTTCACAGATGCTACAAAGATGCTCTGATCATCAACCTAGATATAAGGATTATATATTTAAGTGCAGTGGATTCTTAAACTGTTTTAGTATGATATATCTATTTTATCATTTTAAAATTCAGTTGACACTTTGACTCCATTTTAAGAATTATCAGTTGCATTTAACCCACAGCGTGTAAGGCAAGCATAGGAACTTATTGGTGATAAAACATAATTACTTGTGTCAGAATAAAAATTTATATCCATACATTGATATTACTATTGTTGCTGCTGCATTGCTCTAAAGTGAACATTAAAGCTGTTCTGTACTTCGCTTGAGCTTTCTAACTGCGTAACCCTTACCAGAATTTCACAAATGATAGATTTTTTTTTCTTTTGGTGTTGAATTCTGGTGTCGTGAAATCTGACTGCAAATTTCTATTGGGCACGAGGCTGAGATTGTGCTGTAAAAAATGAAAGCAAATCTGTTACCTTTTTAACACCATAGAATCATATTCCAAGCTTTTTATTTTCCAGTCATGCTTGAGTTTGGAAGGAATAAGACCACATTAAGGAAAGTACTCCAAACTATATTTGATTAAAACCCAAAAGATGGACTAATCAGAATACTACAGAACGGAACAGTGGATAATGTTGTGGGTATGAGTAGCAGTCCCACCACTGAGAAGAAAACAAGCTGTGTATCATTAGGGGTTTATCTGTTCTACTGCCTGCCATGATTTTTGTGGGACTGGTCCTTCACAGATTTTAACTGTTGCTGCAGTGTTTGTTACATAGTCAGTTCATGTTATGATGAGGACAGAAAGAAGGGAAAGATGCCTATGATATCTCAAGGAAATTCTCAAAGATGCACAGATTCAGTCTAGTTCAAAGAGCTAAGAAGCACAGTCAGTAACTCTGCTCTCTGAATTGATGAATACCAACAGTTTCTTATCAGCCATCCTACCTGCTGAGCCCTGCTTTCCTCTCTGCCAACACACTAATTTACATTAAACCTGTATATGGTCCAAAGTGTCATATTTCATTATCTGGGTAAGTCCTGGGATGGGCAGAATGCAGCGGAATACAGTGCTGGAGGAGTGGGGATGCGAGGACAGCCCTCACTATTAATGCAGAGCTGGAAACAAGCAGCTTTGGGCTGAGTCTATCTGCCAAACTCATAAATTCTGCTGGAAACTAGGAATTTCCCCCTCTTTCTCTAGATCCCAGCTGAGCTTCAGTGCTCTGTGTTTCTCTCTAACAGGAAAGCTGTCTGCTCTCCTCTGCCATCTGTGCACCATCCATATTCTTACATGTGACTTACTGTAGCTGCAGCCTCATTAACTTTCAATACTTGCAGCCTAACACAACTTAATGTGGGGGCTTGAAAGGAGAGGTAGGGCACGGTCAAGTTCTGAATCTTGATTAAATGGTTTAGTAGGAGCTGCCCAATCTGTTTGAACATAGAAGTCTCGAGCAAAAATTCCCTTTGCTACTTATCTCAGGAGAGATCTACAGGTTATTTACCCTGTTTCAACAGCATTCAGCAGGTTAAGGGGGAAAAACCAAACATGAAAGCTTTCCTACAGATAACACAGGGGAGCACCTTTGTACAGTGAAATAGCTAGCATAGGGCAGTATTCTCATTTCTGATGGAAATGAGATCATTCAGTCAGGGGACACTTACAATATTAATGGTACGTAACTTCACAAAATATCTTGTAACCTTCCAATAAGTATTTTTTAAACAATGAAGATAAAAGGTCCCTTATCTTCCTAAATTAGAAAGGAGGAAACGTGTCACAGTACAGATTTTGACGCCTTCTGACTTGCAGTTCTAGTAGTTTGTATTGGTATCCAGAAGTTTAGGATTACCACAAGCTAAAGAAACAGCTCTTTCAGGAAGATTCCTTGACCTTACTAAAAAATTCTGCAACTGTATTACTTTCCAACATGAAGTCTTCCATCCACATGAAGTGCTCAAGTGGGTTTGATTTTGCTATCACTCCTGCTTGTTAGGAGATTAGTTTTGGTAGCACTGATCCTACAGGCATCGCACCTGCATTTAGTTCAGGCCCTGTGTACTTCACTGGGTTAAAAAAAAAAAAAAAAAACAACTTCTCCCATTAAAAAAAAAAAAAAAGTGGCTCCAAGTTTGGACCCAGTGTTTATAAAAATCTTTCTGGAGTCTCTAAGAAAGATGATGTTTGACCTCATTTGCCCTAGGGAAGAACTGCAGTGAGCTCTTGGAGAAGAGCCTAGTTGCTGGGACCAGCTTGCACTACAGACCCATCTGAAAACACTGTTGGAGACATGAAGTCCTTTAACCCTCTCTACCTTGCACAGTGCAAGGAGAAACACAAGCAACCTCTCCGCAGGGTTCCTGCACATTTCTATTTACCATTTAGTGGAAGTCCAAATAACTAGGCTGAAAGGTAAAACCAGAAGGCAAACTCCTTAGTGGCTGGTGTCAAGTGGCACAGGTCCAGGGATGAAGCCTGGAAATTCAAACCAGTAGAACAGGTTTCTGCCCTGCTGGAGTACCTGGGGATGCCTTCCTGTTTCTTCAAGGAAAGAGGAATTTTCTGAGCTGAATGCAAGAAATGTAAGCTACAGCCTCAACAGATTTTAAAACAGCAGAACAGAAAAAGCTCACTGGTCCAAAGGCAACAGGATTCTTGTTCCATTTAGCTCTCAAGCAGTAGGTGTTAACCAAGAATACCAATAAGAAAGTTTTTGCAAGTCATGAAAAGCCTGTATTCAAAATGGCAACCTGAATCTCAAGAGAGATGTTTAATTATTCCCATAAGCATGGGATGTAAATGAGCTCCCCATTTGCCTGTGCATACAAATATTTAAGATAAAATTCTCGTGCACATTGACTTACACAAGTGACATGAGTTAAGACTCATCTTTCTGACAAGTTCCCAGGTGGGAACCTTAAAATACTCTGTGTATCTGTGATACATTGGAAAAGCCATCAAGCATCTGGTACACTTTCTTATTAGGTTCTATATTAGCTTGCCAATTCTGGGAAAATATTTTACTATGAAGAGTTAGATGGGAGTCCACCTCTGTGTACATCAGGAACATGAAAGGCAAGAAATTCATAAATAAAAATAATTGGATGAATAAATATAGGGATGAAAACTAATACAGAAAACATTACAGTAGCTTTATGAGGTTTATTTTTACTCTTACTATTTTCTATCCAATTCTCATTCCACTATCAAAAACATAACTCAAAAAGCATATTCAGAAATAAATGATAGAGGACTATAAAATGTCCAGTATCCTTCCTCTCTTCGTATGGACATGTTCCTATCACAGAGGAAGAGAATAAAAATGAAGATGACAGAGCTACTTAGAACAGTGAATGCTGTGAAAAGGAATGTTGAATGTTAATATCTACATAGCAGCCTTGTAATACAAGTTCTCAAAAAAAACTGAAAATAGGAATTACAAATGAAAGGAAATATTTTAAAATGAATATTTACTCTGTTGAATCCATTGCTATGAGATGGTCATGAGGTCAGGTACAGGTCAGCATTCAAGAAAGGAGTGAGCATTAACAATGAGAAGAGCAATGAGAAGAATATCTGAGCTCAGAAACATGTATTAAAGAAGAAAATGTACAACTAACGAAGTATTGACTGAAGTAGTATGGAGTACAAAAGTATCTGCTAAAGAACAATTACCCTAGAAAATTTACATACAAATTACCTTGCAATTTCTTACGGTGAAGTCTCTTGATCTTCACTCTGGAACAGCTAATATGGATTACTAGCCAATAATCTTCTGATTTAACTGTCCTCCCATACTGTTTATAACCTTTACAAAATTAGCAACAAGAAATTTTGCATCAAGGATGTTTATATCAGCATAGGACTTTTTACATTGAGATAAAAAATTCTGGATTATCTAAAGTCAATTTACATGTTTATATAAACTGACATGAACACTCCCCCCATTTCCTCAAACTACAAATATTTATTCTTGGTCAAAGCTTGAAATACACTTGTTGGATGTGTACACCCTGACTGGGGAAAACACATTTTAAGTAATATGATAATTACTTGCTAACTGACAAAGTGCAAAAGCCTGACCATGAAGACTAGTTTTAAATCCCATAGAAGCTCATCTGGTCAACACAATGACTGATAAACTATCAAGCACGCTTCCAAGCCTTCATCCTCTTTTCCCATAAACACTTCTACTGCAAAGCATGCTTACTATAACCTTCATATTTTTCTTGATCCATTTGTGTAGAGAAAGTGGATACCCATCATAAAATAGGAGGGTATCTTTTTCTCCTCCAAGGTTTATTTCATGGAAGTCACCAAAATAAAACTCAGCACAATATTAGTTATGAGATATAAAGAGATGCAATAGCAAGTACTTACTCAGTAGACTAGTGTTGATTAGATACAAGTTGAGCAAATTTCAGACACTTGGATTTCAAAACAAAGCCTCCTGAGTCCTTTAGAGAAAAGCTATTTTTTAATATTATAATATAATAAAAATTAAGTATTAACAGCCTTTCAGAAGTTCAGTTATATTCACATGCTAGCAAATAGCTGTCACATTCATTGCTGTTGAACATCCTTCTTGCTTGTGCCCAGTGTGATGAAATAAACACATAAATAAAACTTGGAGAAAAACCCACAAAATGTCTACAGAATTTCTGTAAGCATGTTATTTTATTCCCACTTCTTTTTGTTAGTCTTTTACTAACAGAAACTTTCTATACACATGTGAAACACAAGCTTTCTTAACTTAGAACAAAATTCTTTTAAAGAAAAGGAAAGTGGCATAGAGCCCATCTGAAAATACAGTTTCTTTATAATGTAAGACCACATACACCAATAGATACAGTCATTGACGGAGCCTTCCCATTTTCCAAGAAAGACTGATTAGATAAATTTTATGGTAATGGTATCTTACCAGTACAAGATCTTATCTTTGATAAAAATCAATGTGAATTTACATAATAACTCAAAAGTGAAAGAATAAGAAGCTTCTTCAAACCATTTTCACAGCTTTTATGTTCCTTGGTTGGTTTGTATAGTTTTGTTTGTTTTTGTCTCATCTTTCATTTTCCTACTTCAAACTCCCTTTTAAAATGGGTAAGTGGGATAATCTTTGTCCTACTAAAATGTAACTTCTACCTTTCACTGTTGAGCCAAAAAGTCATTTCTAACAGTGCTTTCAGCTGATAGTGCTGTGCAATGAGAAAATAAGGTTGCGGGTTTTGTTTGTTTGTTTTGTATTTGTTTTGGGTACATACAGAATTTACCTAATCAAGACAGACAACTGGTTCATCAGTCTACTCTTTCTTCTGGAAGTAGACTCTACATCATACCCTCTCCAAGTTCTGCAAACTCCTGTAACCACTCTGCAGTTACACTTTAGCAGACAGCATGCATCACAGAAAGATACAAAAAATGAAGAAAGGCTTGTTCTGTGCACAACTTTCCCTAAATTGAACTTCTCAAAATGGAATAAACAGCTTTTCAACTTCGAAGAAAAAATGTATTCATATATCTTCAAGAAGTTCAAAGTGAAGAAACACTCATAGCCAATTCTTCCAGCTATGTTCTTCCATTGTGGAACAAGCTCTTGTTCTTGGTTTTATGTGCAGTCAATTCAGTGACTATCTGAGAAGCAGCAATCTTCATAGATTCCACTCTACTCCCCAGTAGGTTTTCTTTTCAGAACTTCAGCATCTTAATTCAGTAATCCTTCTATCTAAGCATAATCTGCAGGACTTGATGTCCTCCTGTGACCCTCACCATGCTGTTCAAGCTATGCAACCTCATCTTCAACAGCTACTTACAGAAAGGTAAGTCTTAATCTTTTGAGGAAGGATAATTGAAAATGGACAGGAAATCTATAGAGAACACTGCATAGTAATGAAAGAGGAGGACTTGAGCTGTAGCTTGAGTTAATTGTCTGATTTTAATAGCCATCATTCAAAAATACCATGTGGTTCCGGCCCCGTTGCGTCACAAATATTGAAAGATCCTGCAAACCCAAATAGGCCTTTGGGCTTCCTTGCTTGTCACCATTGCGTCTCATCTACGTCCTAAAGACATCTTTGTGTTACAGTTGATGTTTCAGCTGGAGAGATCACCATGATGAAAAGAGAAAATGAAACAAACATGGAAGGAATACTCACCTTTATCTAAAGATCTAGGTTCATAGGAAAGACCCCACAGAGAAGGAATCTCCAGAAAGAGATCCTGGCCTAGGGGAGTCGGTCCTTAAATGCTGTCTAGGAGAGGTGCAGCTGGGCTCCAACCCTCCCAGTAACAGAGCTGAATTGCCTTCACCTGTGCTCCCATAGCTGACTCAGTCCTTGCCTCAGGTGATCAATCAGTGGTTCAGGCTGTGATTCAACAGTTCCCATACACTTAGCCACTTTTGTGGCCACATTGACATCCACGGGCTTGGGAGCTTGAGCAGTTACAATTAACTGGAACTTGCTGAAGCATAGTTGGTCCTTGATTTGAGACTAATGAATAAGCAGAAAAAGGCTGTTTCTGTAAGTTCACCTCCCCACTCGCTGAGGAATTAAAAGATGAATTAATCCAGTGTTCTGAAAAATCAGGCAAGAGGACCTCATAATTAAGCCCTGTAAATGACTCCACAGTAAACTGTGAATGCAATGCTAAGATCAGTTATGATGACTTTTTCAAAGTCTCACTGCATGTTTCCTTCTTTTCTGCACAGCCTGGTTATTTGCAGAATATCCATCCAATCTAAGCTGAGGTCACTGGCAGATGCACTTTTGACATGAAGTGTTCTTAGAGGTTTCAAGCTCCAGCTGTGGGCAGCCTGGGCTTGGACAGACAGCAGTGGTGGTTACTTTTGACTTAGTCTCCATTTCATCTGGTAACACTCCATCCATAAAATGAGGGTGAAATTACTTCCTCCCTGCTGTGAAAACATATTGATGAATAGTTGTGAAACATTCATCTGTTATACTGGAGGAAAGTGCTAGAAGAAATTAGCTCTGTCATCAGAGCAGGGTTTAAATGTCATGCAATGGATAAGACAGGGAAAGGTCTTGAGCATGAAACAGTGAAGGTTAAATAAAATGTCTGTGCACACAAACTAATACTCCTTGCCTGTGGGCTAGAGGAGGTAAGAGTCCTGTGAGAGTGCTGTATTAAATAGCACTGTGCTTGTAATGAGTCCATTGCATAAATCTCACAATTCCACCCTCTATTGGTGGCAATATCTTCCAAAGTTGGCTACCAAAGGAGAAAGATTCGCCCAGAAGACGAGGAATTCTGTGTATACACTGCCAGAAGATCCAGCAGGTTATTTCCTGGGGCAGTATGATCTGCATTAAAATACAGTGTTTTTCCCTGATTTGTGCAGGATTTTCAAACATCTATGATCTAGTGATTTTGGAATTACATGTATTGAGCTCACCTTCACCGGCAATGTGCAATATTAGCCACTATTAGCAGTATGGAGTATTACTTAATTTATCAGCCATCCACCAAATGAAAATAATTTTCAGTAGTAACCAGCTGAATTTGCATGTGTGACGCAGCAGTTAAACCAGTGCTGACAATCATCTGGTCCATTACAAGTCCTTACCACCAAAACAAAAAGCTTTCTGTGAGGGTGGGCTTCGTTATTCCCCGTGAAATATGTTTTCTGTGAAACAGTTCTATGGTACCCAATTCATTTTCCACTACAACCACTAGAAAAACACCTCCTGTGAAAAAGGAAAAGTTTATATTAGAACTGTATCCCTGTGCTATCCCTCCTCAGTTTTCCCATCTGCCATCTGCAGGCAAAATTTAATGATAACAAAGTGCTTTGAGATCCTTGGATGAAGGATGCTGAAATCCACAGTATTATTCTTGGTCTCAGGACAGACTGGATTTCACTCACACTCCATATTTTGAAAAGTGTGCTGTATTATTTTCCTGTCCATGTTAACAATGACAATAAATCACTATCCACACTTTGCTGAGAGAACTAACTTTTATTTACAGATTATAGTGTGGATAAGGAAGAAATACTGTTCCCATCACTACAGTAAGGGATCTGTCAACACTTTCATTACCATGCTTTAATTCCAGTGGTTTACAAGCCCACTTCGATTACCGTTAGCAAATAGACTGCTATTTTTCAGCTTTATTAATGTTAAGAGAATAAATCATGGAAGCTAAAATTGCTTTTGTTCTCCCATAACTAAAATTGGCTTGAATTTGAAAAATGAAAATTGGAGAGTGGTTCCACTTGTCCAACAGACATAGGGAAGTTAAAGAGGGGGCTGTTTCATATGCTCGCACTGTAATGTCAAGATCATGTGTCCTAGATCTGTATCAAGACTATGATGTACCAGAAAAACTAATATTCTTGTGAAGCTGCTCCAATTGCTCAGATACCTACTGTATTTTTTTTAAAAAAAACTGCTTAAATACATATTTACATTATCTCTGGGTGGTCCTTGAGTTAAAGAATATGCTTTTGATAACTTTCCATCAAATATATATTTTTTATTTTTTAATAAAAAAGAGGAAATTAAAGACAAAAATCTGTGTTATTTTAACATTTGGGTTCCAACAGTAAAGAAATTCACATTTAAGCTCGACACACTCATTGAACAATGTATTTTTAAGAAATGCCAATAATAGGATGAGTTAAGAAGAATAAAACACCCCTAACTGAAAACTTATAAGTGATGCTTCACTCCTAAAAAATGTGCTTGTGTAAAGGATTTCCTCCTGAAGCTTTTGTTGTAAGAACTTGGGAGCTTAAATCTGTGAAATCTTAAATCTGTATTTGATCACGCACAGTCTTTGTTTTTCAGTAAGTGCTTGTGAGATGGACCGAGGGACCCCAAGGCCAGAGACTCCAAGGCCTTCCTTTGGTGCTTGCCTCTTCCACTATGCCTTTGAAGGTGTACAGGATGCAGCCTGGAATTTGCTGAGGCCTCTCTGAAGCTGCTGAATTCTCAGACTGGTTTTGTTCAGCATGACCAAGAAAAACCACCTTGCCCTCTGAGAAGGCCTTATCTTCTCTGAAGAGAAATGGGGTGTGACAATCACATACCCTGTTCTTGTCATGTCCCTAATTGTCTTCCCAGATGCAGTGTCTGTCTTGCATCATGCTGTGTGCCTCTGACAGACAATATCTAGCTGTTTGGTTGCATTTTACTACGTGCTAAGTTCCTTTAAAAGCCACCCATGCTCATTCAAAAGGCTGCAGAATTTAAACAGTGCATCTCTCTTGCTATAAGCACATACGTACACTGACCTTGTCAGGTTACTCTTGTTTGACAAGGAGATCTGTGTTTCCTCTGTATTAATTCAAATTCTAATAAAGTTCAACTTCTGATATCCAAAGATATCTAGAGTTTTATTCAAAGATATCTGGAGTTTTGGGGATGTTTACGATAAGGAAAATGCACAGGTAGACACACCTCAAAACTCTGGCCAATTCAGGCTCCTTCCATTTTTGCAATCTCTGCTTTCTTTCCAGAAATCTGCCCACAGGCAGAACCCACACCAGTCATGTCATATTTGGAAACTGAATTGATCTTCATGATATACAATGTCTAACTCTCCTCAATAGGATTTACGTTTTGTGGCTAGCTGTTCTGCTGTTGAACCATCTGACCTCCATTGGCTACAAGGATTATGCTCATATTTATTTTTTCATTTTCTGGTACTGGAGCAAAGAAAGCTGACGTTGTCACATGGATGCTGTACAAAATCTTGGCTTCTGTGATTTATTTAAAAGTGCCCTCTGAGTGCAAATACCTCTCTAATGAGATAATATAGTAAAAGTCAGGATTAATCCAATGAATGACAATCTTACACTGCCTAATACTGATCGTAGATTAGCAGCAGATGTATATTTGTTTTATGATAATGGAAATTTAATATAAATGGCACATAATTTAATTATGACTAACAAAAAAAAAAGTATCCTGTTTAATCTTGACTTTACAGAAGTCAAGAAGACTTGTGACAGAAATATATAGCATAAATAAGCAGGCATACAGACAGTAATACTGCTTTTTCTAGGATCTAAATACACAATACATAGGAAATTATTTTCTTAAAATCTGAATTTTAAATCATTTGGATACAAATAAAATAAAGGATTCCTAAATATTCAAAATAAAGACTTCCCAACACATAACTTCTGGTGGTTCATGAGGATCACAACAAAGATTAGAAATGGGGAAGAGAAACCATATGCCCTTTTCTTGTCCAAGCTGAGGGAGAAGGAAAAAAAAGTGGATAAAACATTGGCTGTGAAAGACTTGAAACAGCAAAATAGTTTCTGAGTTTAAAAATCCTTGCTGATTTCAGTAATCTTTGTGCTAGATGCTCTTTCCTGAAAATATGTGTAACTGTAGGCAAAACCATGACAAATAATTCCTGCAAATATCAAGGCCAGTGGGACAGATAGTTTGTGGACAGAAATCCCCTTTTGTCCCAGAGCTGGCAAATATTCCCAACCCAGTAAATTTGGGCAGGAAACAGTTGCTTCATCAAATTGCTATGACCTAGAAGTCATGCTTTCTTGCTTAAGACAGTTCATTCTGCAAAAAAATTCCCCCATTTCTCACAGCATTGGCACTCCTGTCCTGCTGCCCTCTCACAAAGGATAACAAGGCAGAGAGTGGGGAGTAACACTATAAAACTCGGTGCACCCAGAGTGCTGACAGAGATGGGTCTGTGCTCAGTACGTGGAAACGCAGCCAGTCCATGGTCCAGGCAGGCCTGTGGATTTGGTTATAGTACAGGCTCAAGAAGATGACAGTTCAGAGTGCAGAGTGGCTGTGTGCTGCATCTGGACTGGAAGAAAGGAATTAAGGCAAGTGAGACTGAGGCTCCCCAGGGAAGTGATGGAATCACTTCACCAAAGGTCTCCCAAGAACAGTGTGGATGTGGCACTGATGGACGTGGTCAGTAGGCATGGTGGGGACAGGCTGACATTTGGACCAGATGATCTTAGAGGTCTCTTCTAACCTTCATGATTCTATGAATTGCTCCTCATGGGTGTGGGGGATACAGCCTGGGCTGTGTGTTGGCTGATAAGCCAAATTAGCCTCAGATATATACAACCCCAATACCCAGCAAGAATTCCATAAGAATACAGAGACATCCACCCAGCACAGTTGGTCTGACACCATGTTTCAGGCTAATTCCCATCCCTCAGTTTTTAAGCAGGCATTATTTAACTTCAGTTATCTCCCTTTAGAACCACAGTAACACCACACGAGGGATTTAGGCGATCCAGTGGTGCAGTGCTGAGACCCACCCCAACCACGGGGGCCGACGTGCACCTCGACGCTATCCCTCACGGAGGGGCCGCCCGGAGACCCTTAACGCTTCTGAGGCGGCCTCGCTTTCCGCCCACCTCGGCCCGGGCGGGCTGTCGGGGAGGACTCCGGAGCGGCGGCGCCGCCGCCGATGACCGCGAGGGGGCGCCCGCCGCCGTCTTTGCTAGGCTGCCCGCGCCGGCCGGAGCCGCGGCGGTCCCGCTGCCCGCTCGGCGTGCTGCTGCCGGGCATGAGGGAGCTGCTGCCGCTCTGCCCGCGCCCCGCGGCTCCGGCGCCGCCTCCTCCTTCTCCTCCTCCTTCTCTTTCTCCTCCTCAGTCGGCCTGAAGCGCTCTCGCACTCCGGATCCCGGCGGGGAAGGGGCCATGGGCCGCCTCCCCGGGGCGCGGCGGCTGTGAGACGGCCGGCGGTGCGCGGCGTGCCGCAAAGCGGGGAGCCGGGGGCTGCGAGCCGCGGCCGGGCGGCGGGCGGGCACGTAGCGCCGCGCCGCGCCGCGCTGCCGAGGGGGCGCCCGCGGCCCCCTGCGCTGCCCACTCGCCCCCGGCGCCGCCGCTTCGCCGGTGCATGGATGCGCCATGGCCACGCTGGTGTGCCGGGTGCAGTTCCTGGATGACACCGACCCTTTCAACAGCACCAACTTCCCCGAGCCCACCCGGCCGCCGCTCTACACCTTCCGCGAGGACATCCCGCTCGGCACGCAGCTGGCCGGCGTGCACCGCCTGCTCCGCGCCCCGCAGAAGGTACGGAGGGATTCGGGAGGGGGGGTTCGGAGGTAGGAGCCGGTCGGAGCCTCGGAGACGGGACGGCAGCGATGCGGGGCTGCCCCCAGCCGCGCTCCACGGGCATCCCCGGGGCAATCCCTGCAGCCGCGGTCGGGTGAGGAAGCCGGGAGGCATCCAAAAATCCCACCGCAACCCCCTCGGCCCCCCGTTAGGTATCAGCATTGGCCCATCTGAGTGCCTCGGGGCTTAGGGACAGCTGAGCTGCGGGAGGGATCCGAGCTGGGCTTGGCAGGGCTGTATGAGCCAGACGGTTACAGCAAGGGCTTGGGTAAAAATAGCAGCCTGTCTGCTGCCCTTGAAACAATTGATACAGCTCAGGAGCTGCGGCGTGTCACCGCCACAGCCCTTGTCACATCTTACCTGCCTCTGCTGCCTGCTTCTTGGCGTGTGCTGGCACCCGCATGCTGCCCTTGAAGCCGGACAGCCAGGCATAGGGCTCGAATTTTCAGATTTCAAAGCAGTTCCATTGACTGACATAATAATAACGGCCTTTCACTATTATCTTACATCTGTACATTAGTTCTGCAGGGCAGACAGAAGAAAAAAAGGGACTTTTTTTTTTTTTTTTGTATTTTTTTTTTTTTTTTGTTTTTTTTTTTTCCCAGAAGAAAGCAAGGCAAAAGTTGTAAAACTTTTATTCACTCTCTGATGAAGTGGGAGGAAAATACTCTCTTAACATTACTTGTTGCATTATATCTTGCTCTGGGGAGCTTGCAGGGAGATGACAAAGGGCTGTGTGTGCTCTCAGATTTAAGGATATCCAAAGCCCAATAAAAGTATTTCAGAGAAAAGCTCTTGGAGCAGACAGAAGTTTTGCATTTGTAGAACAGTTTCTTGCATAATAGTTGCCAAGGATACAGCATCCAGAGAGCAGAGCTCTGCCTTGCACACAAAAACGTTGGGAGTTCTTGGTGCACTGGGTCAATTCTGTTTTCATGTGCTCAGTGCTCCCTCATTCAGAGACTGGTCCCATTGTTTCCAAGGGAGGCTTTTTTGGGAGTCAGAGCTAATTAAAAGGACAGGGCAGATTCTGACACCTCGTAAAGTAAATAAAAAGATCATTTTTAATCTGGATTTACAGTTAAAGCAACCTCATTTTCAAGAGTATTCCACTGTGTTGTGTTTTGCTATTACTTCCCTTTCAATGCTGTCCGTGCATTTCTTTATAACCCTTTTCTAACTAAAAATCCCCAAGGATTCTGTGCCTGAGGGGCCACCCCAAATCCACAATCACTTCTATGTGCTTAACTCCTGCCCTGCATTTCAGTGTACTGAAATGTGTTTCTGGAGCTTACTTGATGTTTGAAAGCTGGATTTCCAGGCTTAGGATGAAAGATGGCAGAAGTCTCTCGAGGTGCTATTGAATGATAGCTGCTCAGCTAATGGCAATGACTTGTTAATCTGGGGCTCTGACTATTGCAAACATTTGTTTCTGCTGTTCTAACTGTGTGGGTAGGCTCGTGGGAATCTGCTTACACGGTTAAAGTTACCTTTGCGTTTGCAAAATCAAGGCCTATTTATTTCTGGGGTGCCTTAATTATTATGTCTCTTGGCATTCCCTTAGCTTTTACTAGAGAAAAAAATGCAGTTGGTTAGACTTGTTTACGTTTACTGAATGCATGTAAAGCTTAATTCTTTGTGCGCACTTGCTGTTAGCGCAGCCTTTCTGTGTTTGTGATTAGATCTTTTTGTGTGTTGATGTAGTTTTGCGAGTTAACTGATTTCTGTCACTTTTTAAGGACAGGCTTCCCACTTTCTTTTATGGTGGTGGGGACGTTTTTTTTTTCTTTTCTTTTCTTTTTTTTTTTCTGTGTCTTTTCCTCCGGGCTGTATTCACTGGGTCTCTAGGAGGTTACCACGTGGGTTGACTGAGCAGGGCTCTTCCACATTTGTCCTCAAATTTGTCTTGATCTCTGTGATCTCAGAGGAATGCATCTGTCAAGGCAGAGTGCAGCTTAAAATTCAGTTGTCAGCTCAATCTGACATATTTAAGGTTTGACTGATTAATTAATTACTTTGAAAATTAGTGAGCTAATGGCTAAACAGACTGTTTAATATCTTGATGGCGACTAGTGCAAAAAATCTTGAAACAAACTTAGCAGTTTTTAGCTGAAATACATAGTAACACCCGTCTATATCAGTTCTGATCTCTTCTGAGTGGGAGGCATGTTTGCCACTGAGTTCTGCAGGAAAGTGACCTATGTTCTTTTTTCCTTTAATCTGCTTTCAAGTTATCAGCTTTTGATTTAGATGAATGTTCACATATTCCTTGGAAACACGGTGCCACTTGGTGACTTTGGACCACGAGCTGCAGAGTAGTATGCACATAAAGAGTTAAAACTTGTGATTGTTGTAGAAGTTTTGTAGTTAATACTAGAGTAACTTGTCACTGTAAGTCACTGTAAGTTGAAATATTGTTATACATTACCAATACACCCCCTTAAAATTTAAATGAAAAATCAGTCAGCTGTCATAGAATTATGGTATTGGCTTTTTGTAATGAACAAATGTCAGAGTTTGTCTCCAAGTGGCAATTCAATTCTTTGGAAATAAAACAAGTGAAATCAAGAAGAATTTTCCTTTTAAGGTTACACTTAGGTTTGGAAGCAAGTTTCAATCCGTAAAGTGTCTTCCGAATGGCAGTGTCTTTAGATTCCTGTGGAGGAGTGCACTGAAGTTAGATGACTCGGGTTCATGAATGCTGTCTGGGATGGGATTTACAACCCTGAATGCTTTAAGTATGTGGATGAGGTGAAAAATTCTAACTGGCTGACTGGGAACTCTGAAAAGAGAAGGGTCTGCAATCCTGTTCCCCTCTAGAGGAAAGAAACCTCCTCCTTCTCCCTTTTTCCTGCTTCTCTCTGTGCACGGCTTTCCCAACGGCCATTCCTTTGGATGAAGCAGCTCACCCTGCACTGTAATGCATTTGGTTCTGCCTAGTGTGCCTGGGGCAGATGTGCCAAGTCCAATTCCATGGGGCACTGTGGTCAGGTCAGGATTGCTCACCAGGAAAGCATGGTGGCTTAAGATGCCTTGATGCTGATTTGACTGAGATGATGACATGTGTAGATACAATTAAGTACCACAAATTCTATCACAGTATTTCTAGTCTTGTCTGCAAAATCTTGTTGAGATTACATTACAGAGTTTTTGTGGGTTGCTTTTATTGGTTTGAGTGCTCAAGGTGTTATTTCAGATTTGGCTTTTACCCCATTGGTTTGGAATATTGTTGTTCTATCTTTCTCGTTGTCCGTAGTACTAATGAGAACTGGATCTAGTCTGGACTGTGAATTCAGATGGCCCTTTTGCACATTTCTGTGAACGTTGAGAAAATTCAGGACTGGATCTAAATTTGTGGCTTGGGCCCTGTGCCAATAATGCTCTTTGAATCTAATTTGGTACTTTGGGTTTGTTGGTTTTGAATTGCTTTGAGTTACTTGATACTTCTGACTTGCTGACACAGGGTCATTCAGGAGAGTGGATATATATACATGGCCAATGTCAAGTGGTATGCTTTTTTTTTTTTTTTTTTTTAAGAGATCTTATTCATATAATTACAGTGTGCTGAGTATGTTACCATATTCCATTCTCATATTCCAATGTGCTGTTTAGTGTACTGTTTAGGGCAGCTATGTAGGAATTGTATGTTCATAATAGTATAGGAAATCACACTGTTCAATTTATGAAAAAACGTAATTTAAATACTTCATTTGATAGGGGAAAACAAAAAAAAATTTCCTTGTGCATGTGGTGTACTGGTTGTCCAGGTGGAAAGGGAGAGGTATAATGTTGTAACAGTACGTAGTTACACCTCTTGTTCTCTCTTGGGGAAAAAAAAAAAAAAAAAAAAAAAGAGGCAGCTTCTCCAAGATTTTGTAAATAGGAACAGTGTCATTCAAAAAGCAGTGTTATAAGCAAATAAATGCAGTTGGCACTAGAAGAGGGATTGTGGAGTTTCATTCATAAAGAAGAAGGAATTTAACCCTTGATTAAAAGCCATGGCTAACTCAGGATATGGTGTGATGCAAACTGACAGCAGGGACTGTTCCACAGGGCCGTGTCCTGGCATGAGGCTCAGCTTTGGTGCAGAACTCAGTGCCAGAGGATATAATCCTGCCAGCACCTTCAGGTTTTCTTACAGCAGCAGACCTGTGAGCTGCCTCAGTGGCATTAAGAAATGACTTGGTGCATAGAGGCTATTTAGAAAGAGAAAAGGGATGGTTTAGATTTTGATCCTGGAGAGCAGAGCAGCCGTTCTCTGAAGAAAGCATTTTTGGTTTGGCTCCGCTATGCTTTTCCCTGGATCTGAAGAATAGAAGACAAAATCTTTTCCTATTTGTATCTTGGAAAATCACAGAATCATCGAATGGCCTAAGTTGGAAGGGAAAGATGAAAGATCGTCTCATTCCAATCCTCTTGATGTTGGCAGGGCTGCCACCCACCAGATTAGGCTGATGGGGCCCCATCCAACCTGGCCTTGAATGTCCCCAGGGATGGGCAATCCATAGCTTCTCTGGACAGCCAGTGCCAGGGCCTCTAGCCTAATTTTCACTTCTTTTAGTTTAAAGCTTTGTCTTATTACTATCAGACTGTGTAAAAAGTTTGTCTCTCTCCTGCTTATGAGCTCCCTCCAAGTGCTGAAGGGCCACAGTGAGGTCTCCCCCAGAGTCTTCTCCAAGTTAAACAAGCCCAGGTCCCCCAACCTTTCTTCATAGGAGAAGTGTTCCGCCCTATCATCATCTTTATGCTCTCCTTTGGACCCAAAATAAGCACACAGACAAAGGAAACTGGCTGATATCTTCTTCAGGTATCACTGCAGAGGATTGGAATGAGTTAGCTGAGGAATATATCAGTCAAGGGCCATTAAGATGACCAGGTCTTTCAAATTCTTTCTGAGGCTGGTGAACATCTTCGATGTTCAGGGCTGGTGAAGCCCTTTCTCATCCTTTTAGAGAAGAGAGTTTAACAGAGCAGTTATTTCCAGCAGGTTCCAGATTTAACCAAGAGTTTCTAGAGTTTCCAAAACCTCATACTTCAAGAGATTGACCCCAGAGTGGTTTACTAAGGAAAACATGGTAGGATCAGGCTCTGTTTTTGACTTGAGAGCATGATCTGCATCAGAGTCCTGTTTGGAGCATGATACTATAGGAGAGCATAAATATACTTGGAAGCATAACCACAAAAACTACCCAGCGTCTGGCAGCTTGTTATTTTCAGCAGTATTGGCCTTCAAAGAAGCTAAGATCCTGGTACAGCAGGGACAATTTGACTGTAAAATGCTGGATTTGGACAGTTTAACGTATGAGGTCTTTGAAATCCTTGCAAGGTTCTTTTGTTCAGTGATAGTTTTAACAAGTTATAGTTCAGTTTGGCTTAGTTGTGTGATTTAGTCTTGAAAAGTGTATTGCAAAAGCAGTGGAGCAGAACAATCTCAGAGCTCTAGGGGCTGAACTGAACATTTCTCTTTTAAGTCGCTTAGCTGCTGATGGCTCGAAAGTTTTTGTAGTTTTAAGAATGATTGGAAAAAAGCATGGTGTCAACTTCATAGATCTTATAGTGCTGTTAGATTTTGAAATTGGTTCAGTCACATTCTGTGTATGAAAATTTATATCACTGTAGGATATTTTTAATCAAAGAAAGGAGGAGTTAGACCTTGCTGCTGTAATTCCTCAGGTCTTGTACTTGCAGTTACAGATTTCAAAGTTTTCTTCCAAATCTAGTTGTAGATAGGTCCTTTCTTCCAAACTCTTCTGAAAGAGCTCTATGAAGATTGCTGACAGCTTCAGTTAGCAAGAGACTTAGAAGGCTTCAGTCTGTATCTGTGTTGGTGAAGGAAAGATCAAAGAAAGATGTGAAGTTGGTGTGCTGCAGTCTACTCTTTTGCTGTCCCATATAAGAACAAGACTTCTAAAAACTTTTTGGAGTTGTGTTCTCTTTACTGTGCTTGCACAGCTATCCTATCTTGTAAGTAATTAGGGTCTTTTTTTTTTTTTCTATCTCATCTGGCTTGCTTGGCTGTCCTCCTGTATACACTGCCCCATGTAATGCAAACGGGTGTTAAATTACCCTTCTATCACATTCTCACCTATGATGGTTCTCTCAGCTTTACAGTCCACCTTCTTGGCTGTCGAAGCACCCACACCTCTCTGCAGCACCTGTTTAAAAGAACCACAGAACCACAGTTGACTGGAAGAGAAACTTGTACCCATTTAAAACTTTAAAGTAATGCAGTCAGTCTGCCTAGAATTTGAGGAGCACAGGTTGGGACCTCTGTGTTTCAAAAAATGAATTTTTCAGTGAGCCCAAGTGGTCTGAACTGGGACTGTACACTTCTTTGATAAACAGTGCGTCAGTAGGCTGTACCTATGTACTGGAATATTACTTCATTACTGGCTCAGAGGAAAGAGTGCCAGCCTCTATACTTCTGTCATCACTTTCCACACCACCTGGATTGCATTATATTAATATTAACTTTATATTGTATTACAGTTATTAAGAAGACAGCAAGGAATGTTGTTACATGTTTTTAGCACAGGAACAAGTTGGGACAAAAGTAGCAGTCTATTCTCTGGTAGGCCCAGCTACCTAGAAACATCTGCATCTATCTGGCATATGAAATTATTGAAGGAGAGGTGAGTGAGGCTTAGAAGTTCACTTTCCACGTGTCATCAACTTAACGCATATGTATATGTATATAAAATGCATTGCAGTTTACAATTCCAAACACTTATAAAGAAATAATTCTTTAATTACAAGCATTTTTAAGAACGCTTTTTTTTTTGAAAAAAAGCACAAAACCTTAGACTTTTTTCTTCATTTTCAGTGTGACTGTTTGACTTTAGCAGTCATACTACTAAACTGTGAGAACAATATTTATGTGAATTACAAAGTCCTGAAAAACTCTTAATTTTCATCCTGGATGCCGAGTCACTACAAGCCAAAGCATTATTATTAATCTCTTGGTAATATCAGTCATGATTTTATGTCTTAGTAGGCTCTATAACACAGAGTGAGGCAACTGAAAAAGTGGCTTACTCTCCTTTAGTCATAGTACTAGAAGGTTTTTTAAGACAAAATACATATTCTTGGAAAAACTGGACCTGGTGTTGCTGGGATCACTAATAGTTAAACTCTTGATATTGTTAAGGTGAGAAAAAATTGTCATAAATAACTTGTAATACACAACCAGAGTGAGTTGGTGGCACTTATCTAGCTGTAGGGCAGATGAAAGTGGGACTTTTCTAGGATTCAGAAAAAATTGGTATCTTATCTAACTGCTTTTTATTACTACACTGCAGCAGCTGCCCCTGCAGTGTGACTTGTGGCTCCACAAAGAGGGTAGAGTTTCTTGTTTTGTTTTCTCTTCATCTCCAGCATTGTGAGAGAGTTTTGCTTGCAAAGAGTTGTTGTCCTCTGCTCTACTTATGGGACATGGTGAAGTCTCTCGTGGTGTAGACTCCCCCAGGTTTGTCAGAGAGAGAATTAAGGATGCCTGTTGCACTTTATTCCTTGCACCTGAGTAGTTCAGCAGTCTTGAAGGAGTGGGGCAATTAAAGGCAATGAGCACCTGGAGAAGTAGGAGTGATCAGCAGTATGGAAAAACAAACAAACAAACAAACAAGGTGATTTTCTTTAGTCTTTGGGGGAAAAAAAAAAAAAAGGAAAATTCTGAAGTTGTGAGGTTCATTTATGCAGTTAACTTTCACAGGTCGTTGGGATCTTTGTGGTTAACTGCTTTCTGTCAAAAAAAGTAAGTGAATTTGTGGGATACTCTTTCATGGCTTTTTTTTCATTGGAAGAGGTGAAAGGACTGAGAAGCCTTGTAGTAGTTGGTGCTAAGGAAAGGTGGTGAGCTGTGTCTGGTTGCAAGAATGATGGTTTGAAGACTACCACCTTTGCTACTACTTTCAGTCTTAAAGACTTTCTATCATGAGGCAATTTTCTTCAAACTTCTTCCTTTAGATGTCTTTACAGGTATAGTGGAAATGCTAAAGCAGGGCTTGAAACATCGATTGAGCACCTGATAGGAAGGTAGGGCCAACCCAGGGGAGCTCAGGTGTATGCAATGTACCTGAGTGACTGGAAGGGGTGAAGCCAGGATCCACCCCTTCCCAGACCTCATTTAAGGGTTGGTAGTAGAGGCAAGGGTATCTTGCTGGAGAACCTTGCATACCTGAGGCCTTCTAAAGGTAAGCAGCTTCTTTCTTTTATTTCTATACCTGTGGCTGTTGTATTTGAGTAAGTCCTTACTTGCTGCAGCCTAGGACCTTGCTGCTCTGCTGCCATTGCTGTACTTTATGCTGTATTATAATAGGAAATTAACGGGAATGTATGCTGAATGTTTTTCGAAAGCAGGTAAGGCAGTCAGGTCTGAAGAAGGAGGGGCACTGATAGGTCAAATGACACTATCTGTGCTTTTCTATCTCTGCACGTGACTTGTTCTCGTGTTCATTGCAACTTTTTTTTTTTCCCCAAAGTATTCTGTATTACGCTGTCAGGTGAGTCAAGCTTTTCTTATAAATGTGCAAGACTTACAGCTTTTTAGTGATCACAAGATGTTCTGGCTTAATTTGCAGTGGAAAAGAAAGGTACAGGAGAAATATGTACTTAAGGTAGATGTGTCTGATGTGATCTGTTAGATCTGTTGCCTAAATGACTTGCATCTTGTAATGGTCATTGCTAGTCAAAGTTCAGAGACTCATAGAATCACCAAGGTTGGAAGAGACCCACGGGATCACCCAGTCCAACCATTCACCCATCACTAGTAGTTCTCACTCAAACATGTCCCTCATCACAATGTCCAATTCTTCCTTGAACATCTTCAGGGTTGCTGACTCCACCACCTCCCTGGACAGCCCATTCCAGTGCCTATTTACTCTTATGTAAAAATATCCTAAAGGATAAATGATGATGTTGTGGTGTTTTTTTTTTCTTTTTTTGTTTTTTGTTTTCACAGTCTCAAAACGTTAAGTCCTGAGTGTTTTAGGCCCTAGGTTTGAAGTTGTTCGTTATGCAGGAAATGTACATGTAGTTACAAAGGGAAGGCCTAAGAACATGACTCCAAGATTAGCAAGTCAATCAGAGCTTAGCGTTTTAACTTAGTAGTTAATACTTGAATGTATGAAAAAAACAAATACATTGAGTAGCTTGAGGAAGAAGAAGCTTAAAATATGTACATGTATTTTTTGGCAGATATTTTAGAGCATCCTTGTAAAAGCCCTTTAAAAACAGGCCCTTCACAAGCTACTCTGCACAGAAGTTAAAGAGTGTTCAGGGTGAGGACTGTGTTGTTTCATGCTTGGGACTATTTTCAGGGCAGGACTGAAGTGGGCTACTTCTGTGTTGACAGAATTAAGTCATCTGAACAGCTGCCAGTAAAGGTAAAGAATATTGATTTTCAAGGTTGCCAAAATGTTATCTTTCTGTCATAAGCACTAAATCAAACTGTAGGGGACTGGAGTAAGACTATCGTTTGTTTTAATGTTTTCCTTTGTGGGCTCTTAATTGAGACAGGCAAGATAAAAGCATTCACTCTGCTAGCAAATGCATTTGCTAGCATGTAGCAAGTGTCTTCCTAGTGCTGTTCCTCACCATGCTGACTGCTGAGCATGATCATGTTCCTGCAGCGTGTTTCAACATGTAATTGCATTTGGCCTATATACAGTAACTTGGCTGTCTTGGAGCTTTAATCCCAGTCATTGTAAGAGTGCCAATTGAATTGCAGCCTAAAAATAGCCTGCATCCAGACATGCAGTTTGGTGCTAATATGACATAATTACAACTTGACAAAAGCAATAGGCAAGATGCTGTTCAGTGACTTCTAGGACGTTATGCTTGACTAAAGTGATATCTTAAACTGATGAATATTGCTAGTGTGGTCACACCTCAAATAAATGGCCTACTTTGTTAACTTCTTTGATAGTTCTGTTGGGCTGCTGAAAGAATGCCTTTACCTTAAGGCCATTCTTTAGATGGATGTTACTTCTGTGGGAAAGCCACTAGTAATAGGCCATAGCATTTGGAAATCAGTAATGCAATATGTGATTGAAGTGTGTGGGGGGGGGGGGGGGGGGGACAGATTAGAAATATTTTTCATTGAAGTGTAAATTAAATTATGTTTATTCCCTTTGTTTGGTATGATTTGTTGCTTGTATTCCAGCAAATAGTTGAGAAAGAAATATGCAGCCAACAGAGAGAAGAGCCTGCTATCTCACTAGTAGTTACCAGCTAGGGTTATTTTAAGATGTCTCAGTGGAGACTGAAATCATGCTCCCATGTTCTTTATCCACCAAATTGCACATCTTGAAATAAAAACTGTAAACTAGATCTCCTGAGATAATTAAGCATCAGCTCATAAAATATACTTTGGAGAAATAATCAAATGATTAAAGAATTCCTTATTGAATTCTTTAGAAGGAATTGCCATGGATTTCATGCTGCAAGGTAATCCATTTATGTGTTCTTATGCTAAAATCAAGAAAAATGAAATTAAGTCAAATTAAACTACAAGTAATTACCATGAAACTATTTTCTTGAATTGTGTGTATACATAGTGGAACTTAAAGCAGTTTTGAATCTGCCTCTGTCTTCTCAAATTGGTTACATCTAAGTAATTGAAGTCAGTACTGAAGTATATTCTGTAGGTGAGTCATGGAAGGTTAATATTGAAGATGAACTCATTCCTGCATGTTACCTTTTTAATGAGCAGTGTGTTTGGCTATTTAAAAATAAATATGACCTACTACTCTTACTGCTATTTTTTATGGTCCCAGTTGTTTTTTAAGCCACCTTCCTACCAGAACTGAAGGCTGATGGATTTGAGGAGACTGTGTGTTGGGGGGAGGGGAGGTCTGTATTAGGCTTGGAAACAGAAATATAGCAGTGAGCAGGTTGTTAGCCAAATTTAGCATCTCTCTTAAACTGTGTTTTTTATCAGTTGTAACTTTTTATATTAGGTGTTATGATGAGACTTGTTTTCTTTGCAATATAATCTATTTTGCACTGTATCGGGAGGTGCAAGCTCGGTTTACAAGGTGAGGTGGTTTGCAGGTCACTGTCAGTCAGCTTCCACTAGCAGGTTTTTTGCCCTTTGTAGTAACTGTTTCTGATTGATTAAACCATGATGATAGACACTGTGTGGTGGGACAACTGTCTTAAGTGTGTGTAACCAGTGCCTGCTGCTTTTGTTGCTTACGGTAGGTGAAGAAAGAAAAGTGGCCCATAGAGTGACTGTATTTATTTATTTATCTTTTCTTCAAGAAAAGTAGTTTTTTAAAGCCTGGAAATCATGGCATTGTGCTCAAGAGCAAATGCTTCTATCACAGAACCGTAGGGGCTGGAAGGGACCCCTGGAAGTCGTCTAGTCCAACCCCTTGCTAAAGCAGATTCCCTAGAGTAGGTTACTCAGGAAGGCATCCATGTGGGTTTTGAGTAAGTCCAGAAAAGGAGACTCCACTGCCTCTGTGGGCAGGCTGTTCCAATTGTCTGTCATTCTCAAAGAGGCTTTTTTTTCCCTCCTGTTCATATAGGACTTCCTGGGTTCCAGTTTATGCCTGTTGCCCTTCGTCCTGTCTTTGGGTACTGTAAAAGAAACCAGTGTTTTCATTCTCAGTAGCAATTCCTGAAGTGCTGCCTGTGAAAAGGGTGCTGTCATAACCTGCAGTGTAACAGAAGGAAAAGCCAGTCGTGGAATTGCACTAACACTGTGCTTTACAATCTCATATTGGAAGATTTGTATACTCATGCCCATGTTCTTATTTGCAGTTGGAAAATGTGTACCGCGAGTTGCAGAGATGCTTGCACTGGGTAATGCAAGGCTGACTTGTAATTTCTTGGAGTCTGAGTGAAGAGCTTGTGTCTACAACTGAGGAGGTTTAAAGCTTTGAAGCCCTTTATGTGAGGGTATATGCTGTTGGAACTACTCCAGTGCAAAAGGAAGAAACAAATACACCTTGTCCATATTATAAAGGTTTTAACTTGCCCATGGATGCATGAGTACCTTTGTGTCAGAATAGGGTATGCCAAATAAATATTTGGTCTTGTTCCTGTGATAACTATTGGGTGATAGCTGTTCCTTCTTTCCAAAAAGATGAGAAGTTTTGGAGCACAGCCCTTTAGCTCATTGGAACGAGTGTGGGTAGATAGAGGAGAAAAGCTTTTGGGATTCCATGAGAAGAGCTTTAGCTGAATGCTTCCTAGTTGCAAATTGTTTAAATGCTATTGTTGCTGCCAGCAGGTATTAGAGTTAACATTCTACTTAAGCTGTTTGGATATTACATTGTGCTCTTAACACAGCCTCCTAAGGCAATACAAAGCAAAACGAAGCACTGAACTGATGAGTAAGCTTTTTTTTGTACGATGTGTTATTTTCTTTTTCTTGTCCTGGGGAAAATAGATTAACACTCCTCCATCTCCAAATTGTAATATAATAGAGTATTAAATTTACTGCCTTTAAACTTCCCAAGCTTCTGTAAGTCAAAATAAGGTTAAAATATGCTTGTTTTGAACAAAACATTCTTTCCAGCCTCAGTTATTACTATATGCTTGAGCCAGCCCCTGAGAACTTTTGAAATTCATTTCGCAAAGTGATATTCAGCTATTTTATTGGTCCAAGAGAAAAACGGTGCTTGTATCTCATCAGTATTGTAGTGACAAGTGCTTACATTTGCTGTAAGGAAAAAGATTCAATTTAATGTATACCAGATGAAATGTGTTATAACTTCAGTATGCCATTTCTTTGAGGTAAGTAATACCTGTAAAGCTACATCTGAACTGACTTTGTTTCCCCAAGTATAAAGCTTGCATGGTATGGTCAGAGGAGGCATTTTTTCTGGAATTTTTAGTCATATGAAGTGAATGCTATGGACTGGTGAGTCACGAATATGGCCTTAAAGTGCAGCTCAGCAATTCTCTTGGACCTTCTTTGATAAAGACCTTTTGCTTTATAGTGGAGGACTGCCTTATGAAGTAAGCTACTACGGTAAGCTATTCTTGAGCAAGTTAAAATAGTTTTTATTATCCGAAACAAGATGCTTCTTTCAACTACAGAATTGATACTGTTTGATTTGACACTTAAGTGCCTCTAAGCACGGCTGACATGTCTTTTATCCTACCTTTTTTGAGACTATGTACTTCTCTTGCCTATTGCTCCTTCCTTAGTGTACTTTGATCACTCTGTCACGTTATTTAATCTTAATATAAGATTAAATGAATTTTAGTTTTAATGTGTCCGTTAAATTTGATAATTATACACTTTTTTCTTTTTCCTGGAAAACTACATCCTACTTTGTACTGGAATGATTATGTTGTCAGCAGTCATATTTTAGGCTTGTATTACAGTCAGCCAGTAATCGCTGATAGAATTTGTTGCATTTGTTTTCATGTTGTTATGGATTTGAAAGCTAAAGAAATGCAGTTCCCTCTGTGATAAGGGGATACCCCAGACAGTAAAGCCATGTGAAACGTGGTGTGCTTAAGGGTAACCCAGTGCATTGGTTTGTACATTGAAAGTGGTCTCAGTGCAAATTTGAGTGCACTGTAATGAGTATAAATTCCTTTCTCTTAGCATCCTATTGAGGTTTTGGCAACTATTTTATCACTTCCAACCAAAGAAGGGTCAATTCATTATCGTGACATTGTTGAGCAATGACTTGTCTTTTTGGAAATTACTGAATTACTTGGAATATTAGCATAGTATACCAAAAATAATGGGAATGACTTGGGAAAGGAACCTGTTGAATATTTTGTGCTAAATGTACCACGCCTCTGAAATGTAGCCTGGGTTATCTGATACTCAATTCCGAAGGAGGTCGTAGAGGAAGAAAAGCAAGGAAGCCTGGGTCAGCCCCTGAGAATCTGCAGACCTACATGTTATGGCTAAATTTATGTGCTGAGGTGCTTTTATGCCTTCTGTGACATGACAGTCTGTGCACTAAAGCTGTGCGTAATCTTTGTTGTCATCAGTTTGCTTTCTGATTTTTTTTTGTCTCACCAAATGGGGTGACTGAGAGCTGGGTTCTGTCACCCACACATTGATTGTTGTCTTCGCTTTACAAGGCACTCAACTCCCATAGCTCACATTGCCATTCACATGCACAAATGTTTAAAATCCACACTTATGCTATTGGTAATGCCATGTTAAAAATGTACTGCTCATGCTTAATGTCTGAAATATCCAGTCCACTAGTGCTTTACTACTTCAGAAGGGTTCCAGATTTCACTTGTAGCACTGACCTCTGATTTCCATCTGCAAGACTTGGTTGGCAGTCTTGGGGAACTGCGTTGGGTGTTGTGGTTCAGCTGCTTGTGTCTTACACTCTTGTCTCATGGGGTATTTCAGTATCAGGACCTGCCTATGTCAGGTGCTTGGAACTAAATCGTCTTTTAAGTCCTTTCCAAACCAAGCTGTTCTTAAATTCTACATTGCTTTCTATTTGCTGCCTTTTCTCAGGAGGACAGTGGCTGGCTTTGTAGCCTGGCGCTGTTTCCTGTGGTTTGATCTTAGCCCGAGATTAAGGTGATAGCTGCCCAGAATACCTCGTGTGAGGCCCGAGTCATGAAGGTTGCTTTGGGGACAGGAACTTTGAATCTGGTGCCTATGTGGCCAAGATTGCAAAATGTATGTAGGAAGTTGTTGGTTGTTTTTGTCATTTTTTTTTTTTTTTTTTTTAAATTTGGTTTGGTTTTTTCTTGTTTGTTTTTTTCTCTTCCCTGATTGTCAGGAAAACCAGGAGTGCCAAAGCTAGTTGGGGGATGCATAACACTGGAGTTAACAGACATGTAAGCATAAATAGCAAAGCTTTGCTGTTGGAATTTGTCTTGTGTACTTCCAGCATAGCTGTATTTTGTATGCAACACTGAACTTCATGTTTTGTGGTTCCCCTCCAGCATAAGGACAAGGTTACCACTTACATAACAATTGATAAGTACGGTGGAAATTGACTGCAGCTCTGTGCTGTTGACAATCTCCGTTAATTGTTTAGTAAGGACCATGGTTATTCACTGCTAATCAATACTTTCACATGGTTCAAGAAGGGCAGTCAGGACAAATGAACTGTGCCTTTGAGCTTTTCAGTGGGTGCATAGACTTTAGCATGTTTAAATCCAGTTATTTGTCAATGTGATTTCTTACTGTAAACATGTCTAACTGAAAAAGGAGAGGAAAAGAAATAGATTTCATTCTTATATGAAAAATGTTACATGTCCTGGTTACTATAAAAGAAATTTTAATTTTTTGACTGTGATTCAAGACATGATTTCTTCCAACAAGCCCATCTTTAATTTTATAAATGTACTGCTGTTACACGTCATCTTCTCTGAACGTAGCTAGGCTGACACAAGAGCAAACTGCCTTCAGATCTAAACGAAATTACATGCTGTAAGCAAATCTGTATAAAGTAGATTCCCAGTGCTTCTTTAAGGCACTGGAGGTGATGAGAACAACTGTGTGTTAAGCTTTGTGAAAGAGCTGGGCTTAGGGTGAGGATTTTAAGTCAGTATGACCATGATTATGATATGGTTCCTGTCACTCCAGAGGGGTGGGACACCAACTTGTTTGATTGCTCCTAGCAAATCAGGGCCTTCACATCTTCCTGTTTGATATTTCCTAGTATACCTTTTTGCAAGCTTCAACTTCTGGGTACAGAATCCGGCTATCTCTATAGGTGGCCATGCAGACTCCCAGTATCTTCCTCAGAAATTGTGCCTGAGTGTGTACCAGGAGTAGCAGATAGTGCCAGAAGAATCAGACAAGGCTACGCTAAATAAACCTGTGGACTCAATCTTAGATCAGCTGCTACTTTGGGCAGCGCTATGCATTTCCTATTTAAGAAAAAGCATGTAATATTCATTTTTTCTTTCCAATAATGGTTGTTTAGAATTCTTGTGCTGCTGAGAAAAGTCTAAAATAAGCAAGACAAAGATACAAAGAGTAGTAGTATTCTTTTCTTACATAGTTATGTGAACCTTTCCTCGGGTTTGAAATACAAACTGGATATCTCACTGGCTTGAGTGCTGGGAACACCTGCTGGTCATTTAACTGGATCATGTTAACACTAAACAATTACAGAGAGAAGATGGCTGATAACTGCAGTACAGAGACAAGGTTAACAACGGTAGTTAGCTCCTGTGGTGGTTGGGGTAACGAGACAGCAGTTATTGCCTGTATGATATTAGGAAGTTACCTGTTGATGAGGAAGTACAGATGAACACATGAAATGCCAGCTACTGGAAAAACATTATCAGGTGTTATGCATTTTAGCGCATGCAAGGTGTTTTATGGGTCTTTACATCATTAAATCCACAGTATGGCCATCCATTCAAAGTAGTCCTTTACAAGTCACTTTATAAAAATGACAGCAGGCCCTTATTTTGACCTATTTCATTTAATTGTAATTAGAGCTTGTATTTTGAGCTTTAATTATATTCATTCTGTGAAATATTGCATATCTTAGTGTTCTGAGCAAGAGAATGTGGAAGACTAGGAAGTCTTAATTGCTGCTCACTCTGCTAAATGATCTGAGATCCTTCAGCTGTAGCCTGTACCCTTAACTCATAGATGCGTTTATTAAACCCTATAACAATCTCACCTCATTGGAGAAAGAATATTCGTGGCTGTCGTGTTGGAAAAAGAAGTTTGGACTACAAGATATCTGAGACATCTGGAAGGGCCATGGGTTTTCCTGGTTAAAAAAAAAACCTTCTTGGTGAAACATCTGGGTCTTATTTCTCTAGCTAAACCAAATAACCTGAAAACTGTTTGAAGCATGTATTTAAACATAAAAGCTAGCAGAATGTTTTTTTTTTCCTACCAATGAAGGGCAATGAAATGCTTCAGGGGAAAAAAAAAAAAAAAAAAACCAACCTGAAATACTCCTGCAGTAGAAGTTAAAGTATCATTTAAAAAAAAAAAAAGAAGGTGGGGTAGAAATGGCTTCATGTATGCATAGTTGCTCTTCATACTGCAGTAATGCTTAGAGAAAATGTTTTCTGATTTTTGCAGAGGAAAAGGTATACTTTTATTTTCTTACTTAGAACTTCATGCGTGGCAGAAAGATGCATTCCTGTTCTGTTTAGGATGGTTGAGTCAGCTATTCCTTGCCTGGTCAAGCTGAACAGCCATAGCTGTTGTTTTCTTTTAAAGTGGACTTGGTAGCGGCTTTTGGATCGTTAGAAACTTCCTGCTACTCAGATTTTCAGCAGTTTCCTAATCAGTGATTATTTTTTCATTCATAGAATCACAGGATGGTTTGGAAAGGGCCTTTGAGATCATCCAGTTCCAGACCCGTGCTACAGGCAGGGACACCTCTCTGTAGACCAGGTTGCTCGAAGCCTCATCCAGTCTGACCTTTAATGCTTCCAGGGAGGGAGCATCCATAACCTCAGCCTGCAACCTGTTCCAGTGCCTCACCGCCCTCACATTAAAGAACTTTTCTAGTATCTAGTCTAAATCTACCCTCTTCATTTATTTACTTTCTCCTTGCTGGACCACATCAAACAGAGGCTTTCTTTAATGTTGCTGCTCTCAGTTTTTTTTTTTTTCTCTCAATGTTTTTGTGTTCCTGGAAGCAAGAACTCAGCAGGAGCAAATAGAGGCACTAGTGGCATGTGTCTCCATGGCTTTGGGAGTGCTTTGAGTGCTCACACTTGCTACAATCTGGCTATGGTCCGGTACCACTGCAAAATGGAGAATTTCAGTATCCCTTCCTCTTTTGCTTATGGCCTCCTGAATGCATCCCCAATAGTTGGTCCTTTTCACTTTTAAATAGAGTGGGTCTATGTTTTTCAATAGGGAAGAAGGCTTGAGCACTGAAAGGCAAACAAAAGGTTTCCTCTGCCTTGCATGTTGAAAGGACCTGTTTCTTATTTCACTGACACGGGGTTGGAGATGACATCATCCCTTTGGAGCTGATAGAGTTACACCAGTGGATAAATTGTGAGATTAGAATGGTACCAAAGACCTTCATACTTTGCAATCAGCAATTGGTTTTATGTTTTTTTTTTTTTTAACATAAGTGTTCAGGTGTTTTACATTTGTCCTTCTACTGTGCAGTGTAAGACAGCATAGTCAGCTACTCTTCCCACTTTAACAACTATTTTGTAGATTAATTGACAAACAAAAGTACCATGAATAAAACAGAGCTTTGTGCTTTGTATTTCAAACTTTTTTGATTGTAGCTAGCTCCCAGTAGAGTTTGTGAGCTATATGAGCCATTTACCCTTAGTGAATGGAACTAGAAGGATGAATAGCGAGAGCTCTGAGGTAAAGTTCTCTTATATTTTTATTTGTTATGGCAGTTAAACTCATGCTGAAAAGAAACTAATTCTGGATGCAATTCATAATATCATTACTGAAAAGAGACTAATAGCTGTTTTTTTTTGTGACTGTTATTTGTGTTGTAGGATTGTGGCTTTTTTTTTTTTTAACAGTGAAGACTAGCATGATTTTAGAGGTGATATGAAAACTAAGTACTATGAAAGGTAAGTATATTTTATTTGCTGTCATTAACTAACACGGTGCTTTGCCTAGCATGTAGCAGTATTCAATTCTTATGGAAGAAGAAAACCTGTTCTTGTTTTCAGAAGGTTGAGAATGCAGCAAGTACCTAAAGGCCTTGTTTGGAGTTGGAGATGATCTGGTGATAAACTTGAACTAAGGATTGGAAGAATGTTTGTTATTTTTTCATGTGACAAAAACTTGCTGTGTGACTGCTGATTCTCTTTAAGTGCGACTCTTATACTGTTTTAGATCTATTTGTAGCTTTGTTTCGAACTGCATGTGTTGAGCATGTTTCTCCATGTGAAAATCTTCACTCTTTTCATATTAAAGATGTCACTTCCTAATAGCTGATGAAATGATTGCTTTCATTGACCACCTTCACATTCTCATTCAACTCTGGGACATAAATCAGTGTGTTTGTTGAAGCTTTGTTTACCAAAGAACAGCCCTCTGCTGCAAAGTTGGGAAGTTCCTGGTTTTGTGTGGTACAAGTGCAGTGTTTCTGTGCCTTCTAGGAAATAGCTAACCAGCTAGTCCATTCAGCCTCAGGATGCATGTGTGTGATAGGGTATTCCAAGTGACTGCGCTATGGACAGCCACAAGGAACGCTTGAACTCAATGAAATGGTTATCAGAGCTTACTTGTGATACAAAACATTGTGCCACATTCTGGAAATAAGGAGTTGTCTAGGCATTTTCCTAAATGCCATTTCCAGCCAGGTGCTCCCGGACTGTTTTGATAGTTTGGTGCTTGGAGATGTTGCAAGGAAACCCAAACAGTTAGCAGGAGACAGATCATCAAAGTGGTCTGTGTTAAAAGTAACCCATAAGAAAGCTGTTGGAAGTGGAGGACAGTGGACTAGGATATGTGGTGGTGATATGTTAATAGTTGGACTAGATGATCTTAATCTTTTCTGACTTAGAATTCTGTGATTCTATGATATGTGGAGTTACTGGCTTTAAAGGTGACAGTTACTAAGGCCTTGACTTCTGACCGCATTTAGACACAAAGCTGCTGTGTTTGGTCTTGTATGAGTAAGTGGAAATTCTCAACATCCCTTCTGCTGGCAGTTTCATTTGTAATCAAGAAGCTAGACATCTGGAAGCTTAATTATTGAGCACCGTGAAAAACCTGTTCAGTTTTAGTGGGTTTAACCCTTATTAGCTATCAGAGTTACTGTTTGGGTTTTGATTATTCAAAATTTCTTTCTAAATAATAAAACAAAGTATAAGGAGCAGGCAGTGGAAACAAGGCCTCCATGTGGATTTGTTTAAGGAGTTTTTATGCATACAGGAAAGGAAAGGCATGTTGTGGTTCTTCTGTGTACAGAAAAAAAGTGATAACTATCACAGCGATCTTTTACAGTAGGTAGTACCAGATGGTTTAGAGGGATATTTGAGCACCACCATAATGGGCAGATTTAAATAATAGGTATTAGATTACTGAGCTCTTTAAGCATACATGTTTTATATGCTCTTAATTGAAAGTAGTTTTCTTATTCCTTAGAAGCATTTGATTGTATTTGATCTCTAAGCTTTGAACTCAGGAGTGTTATTGGCCCACTTTGTACTCTATTTCTGAAGTCTGACTTAAATCCAGCTTCATAATTTTTCATTTATTCTTTTTTTTTCCTTTGTTCTGTAACAGTCTTAAGAGTATAATTGCCCTGACATCCCTTCCTCCACCCCCCCCCCCCTTTTTTTTTTTTTTCTTCAGTACCATGATCCCTCTCACTCTGCTCTTTCTGAGCTTTCTCAGTCTTTTGTTCTCTGTTACCATTTTAGAGCTTGTTCACTTCTGGGGAAAAATAGATCAGGAGTTGTTACTGAAGCCATTTGTTTCTAGCTGTGTTCTTTGCGTGCCTTTTGAAACAGGGCAATCAGAGTGTAAATAAGGAAAGAATACTTTATATGTGGCTGGTGATAATGCTACATTCATCCTTTCCCTGCATACTTGTTTTTCGCTTATGACTGAGTTGGAGTGTATGGCTTTCTGTTTGAGGATTGTTAACAGAACTACTGCATTGATTGGGAGCATAACTTTTTTGCTTTCCTAGTCTAGTCCAGACAACTGCTTTGAGTCTGGGGATTGAATCTGCTGCTTGGCAGCTAATCAAATGGAAGGAAAAAATGGACAATAAAAAACCGAAGTAGGTAAAGCTCAAGTGACAAAGAAATTCTGCTCAAGGGTAGAAAATCTGACTTTTGATCCCTTTTGCTTTTATAGATTTGGAAGTAAGAGTTGAGAGAGTCTCCAGTGTACATGAATCTTTACCACTTGTGTGCTGTTCTCATATTGAGTTTTATTGTCATTAACTTTGTAATCATTCTCTTTTAATGATTTCTCAGCTTCTGTAAGGTTTAAATCACAAAGCTTTTAGGAGGCACTCTTAAGTATTGGGAAGAGCTGATGACAGTAATCATTAGCATAATTGTCAATAGACAAAATCTTTCACCTGAACCTCCAGGATTCAGACTGTCTGAAAAATGATTCTGTTGACAAGTGTGTGATGTTCTCTTCAGTTATCCTGCTGTGCTTTATTTTCTTTTGTATTCCACATATACCTTCAGTGTTGAATGTGTTTAACACAATGCATTTTGGTGTATATTGAGCAATGGGTTTGTGACTATGAGTTTTTAATTTTTTTTTTTTTTTTCAAGCTTTTAAAAAGCTAACCAGAAACCTCAGTTCTGATTCTAGTGAAAGGCAGTTTGCCTCAGAACTCCTATTTCACTAGTGAATCTGTCTTTGTCTCTTGTTAACTCCAAATCTCCCCTGCTCTGGACAGAAGTCTGCCAGAACTACTGTCAGGTTCTTTCCCTCTTAATCTGTTGTCTTTTTCGCAACTCCCTGCTCTGACTTTCCATGTGGCCTTGCAACTCATCTTTTTCTGTGTTTTCCTTAGCTTTGAGTTTTTTCATAGAGAAAAGGATGCTAAAGACCACCTGTATGCTCAAATACTGTTTTAAAGTACTTTTATCTCAAGACTGACAGTCTATCTCCTCTCTTTCTAAGGAGATGCAGGTGTGGGTCATGAGGCTGGAAATACAGCATGCTCAGGAGGTTAAAGATTAGGCTCTTGCTTTTCACTGTATCTTCTACTAGATGCTAAACTGCTGCATCAATAAAACCACTGCTTCTGAAGATGAATTGCGATTTACTGCTTACTGTGTTCTTGACACATCTCTGTAAACTGGATGGTGGTGTAGCAGTCAAGTATTTTAGTTCTGTGATTAGGATAAGCGCAGCATGTTAATGCGCCAAACGCAATTAAAAGCAGTGGTGGAATTGTTAGGCCCAGCCTGTGTTCTCTGAATGGTTGGGTGAATTGAAAAATGCTAATAGACAGCTTGTTCTTAGGAACACGTGTTAGAATAAATCATTGATTCATTCTGTGTCATCTCAAATATATGTTTTTTTAATCACAACGCATTTTACAGCTTTCAGTTTAATAAGAACTACAGAAAAAGTTGAATGAAATGTCACAAGTTAAGTGTGATTTTTGCTGTCTTGGGCTACTTGGTTTATCTTTAACTGAATGATTTCTGTGGTTTTAACTCGATATTTTTCCTACACACACGAGTTTGGACAAAAGATTCCTCAGATGATACACTCCACTGAAGCTAATCCTTTTCCCTCCTCCTCTCCCTTTTTTCACCTATCTCCTTCTTAGAGATTATTTCCATTTCCTTGGATACTTTCACAGTAAGTCCAACCAAATGATAATGAGAGCATGTCAGCTGTAGGTAACCCCTGTGTATCAGCCAAAAAGCTGTGTATGGTTCTAAAGAAAGCATCCTGTTCCTATGGCTGCTCTCCCTTTTGTTTGGCTAAAGATATACTTAACTATGAAGGCTAGAAGAGCTTGTGCTTTGTATTTGTAGTGAAGAAAAGCTGAGCGAGGATGAGTTGAAGTACCAAAAAGTTAACAAACAGAGGTTAGGTTATTCTCATCGTGTATATTCATTATGTTTACCATGAGAAAACTAGAAAATGTGGTGGTTTTTTTGAGTTAGAGAGCTGGAGAGGTTTTTGGTCTGAACCCTTTCACTTTGCTGAGCCCTGCTGCTGACTGTTTGGTTTGTGTGTTGTCTCAAATTTAACTGATTTAACTTAAAATGATTGAATTGGACAGGAAGAATGTGTGTTAGTTCCCATGTGGAGTGAAATTTTGTATAGTTATGCAGAAATGCAGTTATTCTTAGTATTTTTTTTTTTTTTTTTAGATTTTATTTTACTTTTTAGTAATCCCTATCTGTAGATGAGTTTGATTTGCTTTCTTGTTCCATAGTTGTTGACGTTTTGAGCACTCACACTTTCGAACAATGCTCATGTGGCTGCTGGTGGAAGCCCTGGTGTCATATTTGGAAACAGATACTCTAGTAAACTCTGAACTGCTCCCTGTGGAGCACTGTGTTAAAGAGAATCGCCAAGCACAAGGTCTGGCGAGCCAGGGGCGTAATTCACTGTCTAAGAATAGCAACAGGTACATATCTGTGCATTATGCTTTCACTGTGATGTGTTGCCTGTGTTTGGGATCCCCGAAATTGCACAGTTCCAGAATTTTGAACTCTGAACTTCCTTATGTTTTTAAGTCAAACCCATAATATTAATGTAACAGCTTTCTGTGTTTGTTTTCAGTTTCTTTGTTATTTCAGTGGAATATTTGTATTGGCAGGGTGTTGTTCCAGTGGCTCTCTAGGATCTTGTGGCATTAATGTTTTGCTTGGTGTGCTGTATTACCTGACCCCAGTAGTACTCTGTGGTGTCAGCTGGGCCTGAGATAAAAGCTGCTGTTTCAGACTAGGGCTGCAGGCTACACTCAAAATACCAACACTTTCATATGGAAGTAGCAAGTTCCTTTCAAATTGTGCTCTGACTGCCTTATGCCTGGCTGTGCAAACCTGCAGCCTGTACTTTGTGTAGGTACTATTCTATCAATGCAACTGTTTGTGCAAGCTCTACAGCATGTGTGGAGTTTATCAAGTGGTTTGATCACTGGGCTGAGAATATATCAGAGAAGCTTTAGCATTAATAATCCCACAAATCATGCTGCTTGCTCCTGAAAATCAGGGAATGATCTTGCACATACTGGGTAACTTGTAATAATGTAAAGTTGCTGATCTAGAAAATGAATTTCTTTCTCTATCCTTTTGAGTATTGAGGAGTGATTTTTGCTAAGCTTTAGAAACCATGTTAACTTTTGTGAGCAGGCAGGTGCCTTTCTCCATTACTGGCTTCTGTATGGAGCCTGCAGCTGACCTTAATTTTAACCAACTTCCTCAAAGCATTGGTGTTACTGTAATTAAAAAAAAAAAAAAAAAAAAAAAAAAAAAAAAAAAAATACTTGGGAAGAAAATGGACTGAAAAAAGAAAAATTACAGGAGAGAAGAAATTTTGTCAGGTGCTGCTGAGAGCGTAAGGACTTCTAGATCATTGTAGAGTGGTTGCGTGCCATGCTGAGTGGTGGTCAAACTGGAAGATGAGAGCAGTTTTTAGCATACTCTGTAAATTTTGCTTTCTAACGTCTGGCATACAGATTACTTGCTTACATTTAATCTCGTTGATGTCAGGCTTTCTACCTGAGGTGGGTCATGCAGCACTGCTCCGGGGCTGGGTGCTTCAATATCTTTTATGCTGTGTTGCCTTAACTGGTTGTGACTGGAACATTCACGTCCATGAACATTCTGGTTGGCTCTACTCACGCAGGAATGAGAGAATTAGGTCCTTAGCAAGAGGGCAGTTGGTAGTAACTCTAAAAAACATAAGTGTTATGGGTAGGTTGGCTGTGGGATGCATATTAAATAGGGGAATAGTCAACTGCTCTGTAAGAACTAACAGAGTTAGTGATCCTGTTATATTTTAACGTGATATTCTGATATGCAGAAAATGTATGTTTGGTGATCTGTAATAAAATTTCAAAAACAATAAAATATGATGCCCTTTGAGGATACTCAAGTAATTCTCTATTTAAAGCTCTGCTGTGGATGAAAGAACATTAAATACTGGCTTACACCATTTTCATTTGTGCGGTTTTCTTAGAAATATGCAGTAAATTTGGTAAGCAGGCAAACCTGTTCTTTTTTCCACCTTTTCTCCCCTATGGAGGAAGAGAAAAATCAAGTTGTTGGGAAGGTGCAGTAAGGAGGTGGCAAAGCAAAGGGAAAGCTGGTGTTTGTAGGCCAGCACTAATAAGAACAATTACCACCAAATGATGTTTAAATGAAAGATGAGCTAAGACACTTGTGTAAGATAAGGATTTTTTTGAGTCTGTGCCAGAAGAACAGTTGAAGAGGGATTTTATTTCTGCAGCTTGATGCTGGATTACTTCAACTTATTTTTATGTATTTCCTTTCCATGTAATTCTGGAAACAGCAAAATGAGCAAAGTAATCTGTCCAGTAACTCCAGCTGAAATTACTAGAAATTTGATCAGTTTGTGCTTCCGATGGCAGTGTTGAGCAGTTGTAGCTTGTGCTAACACTGATAAACAAGTTCATCCTATTAAGATAAAATCACAAAGGTGTTTGGTTAGTTTTTGTTCCTGCTGGCTGTTGACTCTTCGACACATTCTTGGAGTTCAAGAGAGATGTGAACAGCCGTTTGTCCAAAATCCATTCTTCTGCATGGATTCTTGGAATGGGAGTGGAGGATGAGGAAAGAGCAGTTCTCCATGAGTTGTTTTTTATAAAAAGTAAAAAATTGCATTTGTGGTCTTGGAATAAACAGCAAAGAGATTTTTCTAATGATTTGTGGTTCTGCTGTTAGCTTTCTGAACAGCAGGGAGGGTGAATCTGGCATTTCTACCCCCTCTTAACCTTTGCCATTCTACTACTGCCTTTGGACAGTGGGGTTTAAACATGCCTAAGGGAAGTTTGCTAAGTTTGCTTGGGGTGTGTGTGCTAACTCATAGCAGTGTCTTATGAAGGAAAGCAGACTTCAACAAGTTTCAGTTGGCATGGCACAGTGTCTGTTGACTTTGTGTTATTTACCCACAGTGCTTCATGAGCATAATGACCAGTGCATGCCTGCAGGAGCAGACCACAGTGCACAGCCTGGGGCGCGTGTGTGCCTTGTTGTATGTTTCTGTGCTTTGCTCTTCTGGGCTCCACCCTGCCACCTCTTATCTGCAGTTTGGGTGTTGCTCTTGGATTGCAAGGAACTAAGAACAGTAGGTGAAAACAATAACTAAACCCTGCTTTTTTTTTTTTTTTTAATTATTATTCAATAAAGCCTCTGTTGTAGTATCTGAAGGCAGCAGTGGTAACTTAAGTGGCATCAGATAAGTGTCTGATAGTTGTCTTTCCTTGTTGCTGCTGTTGTCCTGTGGTTTCTTGGTCCTTAAGTTATATAATTTGGGGAATTGTAGAACTGTGTGGAATAGTGTACACAAGTAGCACACATCCTATGTTCATAAGAAATTTCAGTGTGAGTTATCACCAATGGGAAGAGCGTGCCAGAACTGGACAGTTTTGTGACCTTGTGCCGTTGGCAGAGATGCCTTCTCACTAGACCAGGTTTCTCAGAGCTCCATCCAGCCTGGCCTTCAACTATCCATGGGGGCATCCACAGCTTCTCTGAGCATCCTGTTCTAGTGCTTCATCACCCTCATAATAAGGAATTTCTTTCTAATATCTGCTTCAAATATACAAAATGGTGAACTTCCTCATTGCGCAGTAACAAGGGCTTGTTTGTGGTTGTCTTCTCAATGAAGAGAAGTAGATGTTACCTCTTCGTATGGGTTAGTGTTTAAAACAAGATGAAGTCATTCCCTGTGTAGTACTATTGAACTATTTCATCCTCTGGAGCTCAATGGCCTCACGATACCAGTTATTTTGGCTCCACAGATTGGGTGACTAGCCACACTGACTGAATTTGGTTACCTGCAGAAGATGTTGTGGAACTGAGCATCTGTCCAGTATTCCTCATTCCCTGGAACCCATAAGGAGCGCTGCAAGTGGTGTGTTTTCCCATGACAATCAGGAAATGTTGCTCCCAGGGCTCCCTAAGGGTTGAGGTGTTGGTGAAGTGAGGGTGACTCAAAGGGATGGCAAAGCTGGAGTTTGACAAGTCTGACCTTGTTTTGCCTGTTCCTGCTGAGGATCAGAGGCAGGATGACCCTCTCTTTTTGTCTGGTAGGGATTTGTGCTGACATGTTGAAAGGATGGGAGTGTGGTAAACTCTGGTTTTAGGTGTTCTAATGTTTTAAATATTTAATCAGTTTGTTTGCTTTTTCATAGCTGAGTTCAGTATGATTGCAGCAGTGTGACTAGTGCTTGTAATCTTATGGTCCTACTATGTGCTTCCTGTTTCTTTCCCTTATGTTTCCCCGATACAATTATCTGTGGGAAAACTCTATTTTGGGATTACTTAAAGAATTTCTAATTGTGGAGATAGATCACTAGGGTATCAATACATTTTCTTCTGTTGAAGCTATCATTCAGTTTCACTTTTTAAAGAGCTTTTGAGTAGCTTTGTGGAAATGATTAGTAGACAGCGTAAGTTTGCACAAAAGATTATACTGTAAGTGTAATTTTTATTTTCTTTTTTGCAATGCAATATACTTCTTGGCTCTTTTGCACGGTGCAGGAAGATGTGAATATGAGTAATGATTTGAAGGGACTGTCAAGAGAAATTTAAAAAAAAGTTTATGAAAAAAATCCCATACCTTGTGGTGTTAGAATTAATGAGCTAGGCTGTTTAACAACAACAGAATGTTGGTCTCAATTTTGGGAGAAGTAGGAAATATCGAAGAGTTAAAAAGAGTTGTAAAGAAGCGGGAATAACTTCTAAAGTGCTGAACGGCTGTCACAGTCATGCAGAACTGCTCAGTTAAATGGTTTATTTTTTGAAAGACTTTTCTTATAAATTTTGCCCTTTGATTGTCCTAGGAGAATGTACGTGCTAATAAGGGCTAATAGGGAATTTTAATGTGAGTTATGATCAATGGGAAGAGCATGTCCTAAATGAGCTAGCTAGAAGCTGTCTCCAGGGACAAGGAGAAGTGATGCGTAGCAGATAAACATGAGATTAACGCTGAACAGAGGGGAGAGACTCGACATTATGAATTGCTGCTAATAAGCACTAATGAGTGAACATCAGTCATTCTTTGTGCTGAAAAAGTCAGACAATTTACTAATTAAAAAAATAATCATAAGATATATTTTCTTTTTCTATTCTACCTATAAAATGAGAGTGTGAGTGGAGTTGAAGATGCACGGTAGCATGATACCCTATCATTCAAGAGTTTATTCCCATAATATTTACTCTGCTTTTGAAAGTGTTGCTTTGCTGCCTTCTGAGTGTGTGCATACAAGTGAGAAAGTCTTTTTGGCAAGATCCCTTCTTAAGTAAGGGAAACAAAAGATTCTGCTTCTTCCATTACCATAACTCCTATTAATGGATACAGTGTATGATGCCTTAAAGCATAAATGAATACTATGCTCAGCTGAAATTATGGAGATGAGATGAAGATAGGTAGAATGCACTATTTTTTCCTTTATCTTGTACATGAAGTACTTCCTGTTCTCATCATGCTTTTTATACACTAAAGTCATAGTACATTAGTAAAGCACTGTTCCTTTTTCCTAATTATGCAGTATAATTGGAAATCGTGGGCAAATCTCCTAATCTCCATAGTGACAGCAGAACATTTATCTAATTAGTAGTTTGCCTTTTGGCATTACTTTGAATAAATTAGCATTTCATTTTATATCCTGGGCTACTGGGAGAAAGTTTCCCAGAGCAGTATTTAGTTTTTCTTCTCTAAAGACTGTATTTTAAATTAGCATAGGTTAATAATATCCTTTGTACCCAGAAAGATGCAGAATAGTAATACTGTTGTTATTCTTAATGTCTGGGAGCTGGGCTTGGAGGTTCTTTTCTTTCTTTAATCCCCAGGAGTTAAAGTGAAAACTCATGTTCGCATTATTTGAGGTGCTCACTCTTTCACCAGGGGCCTTTTTTAAAAAAAAAAAAAAAAAAAAAAAAAAAATTGGAACAGGTTTAAATACAACTTCAGCTCCTTCCTCTACTCTTTCTATTTCTACAGAAGATGAACTTTTATTTCAGGATGTAAGCAGTGCAAAGCACGCAGTGGTGTGAGCTAAGTAAAAAGTTGTGTTCTGTCAGTTACATATTGAAAAATAGCTCTTCTATGGTATTTCTAAGGCAGCTAACTCAGAATAGCCCTCAGAAGATTAACAGTATTGTTTTCTTGCATATATAAATCAGTGATAGGAAACTGGATAATTAATTTATCTGGAAATCAATACCAGAAAAGTATGACTTCCTGGGAATTGCTGGAAGCCTAAAATTTTGATGGGAAGTTAATACAGGTGGTTCAGCACAGATGGATTCTCCCTAATTTACTTTTCTGGTGCTGAAAGGACAACAGCAAGAACAACTACAAAAAAACCATGAATGTGATAAAGGATTATTATTACCTTTCCTTGAGTTGTTGAACTTCTTTGAACCCTTGATATTGTTGTGATCAAGCATGATCTAGTGAATATGGATTTGGGATTGTTAAATTATCTAACACCACCCATTTTCTACTCCCTGTATGTGTTTGCTTTAAGTCTTGTCTGTGTAGATAAAAAAAAAAAAGGGGGGGGTTACCTAAATTAGAGGTAAATAAAAAAAAATATTGCTAAAATCTGATCTGAAACTTGTTTTACAGCTTGATGACTGCACTCTGCAGTTGTCTCACAATGGTACCTATCTGGACTTAGAATCCACTCTAGCAGAACAAAGAGATGAATTGGAGGGCTTCCAGGAAGATGCTGGGTAAGTGTTTACTGAATTTATCTAAATAAGCATGCTTTCCAGAAGCATTAATATTTCAGGAGTTTTTGTGGTTAACTTCGTGCATTTAGGTCAATGCAGAATTTTATTTTCTGTTCCTTTCCTGGAACATGAACATGTATGCCCCTCTCTTTCTGTGGTTAAGAATCTTATCCCCACCTACATTTACTTGCATGCCTTTTTTTTTTTTTTTTTTTTTTTTTTTTTTAGAGAAGCTGTATGAGAAAGAAATGTCAGAGTGACTGTCTTGAGAGGTCTAATCAATTGAATTGTGCTTTGAAACTTGGTGAATGTATTTTGTTACAATTCAGATCTTACTGATTTCATAATGACCGATGTAGAAGATTCTGTCAGTGGTGTTCTTGAAGTTATAAACTCGATTTATTTTTGCCTTGCAATTTGAATACTTGTACACTCTTGAAGAAGGAACTTGTATTGAGTTTTTCCTAAATCATTGCTCGCACACACCTGTTGCTATGGCATGGTTTTCCAAAATCTGTGGTGAGAATCAAAAATTAAAAAAGGATTAGCATCTATTTGTGTCTGTGTATATGTGTACATATGCATGTGTAAAACTTGCAATTTAGAAATATCTTTTCTGGGCCTTTTTAGGTGATTGTCTTGTTAAGGATGTATAATCAACAAGTCTAAAGCTAAATTTGCCTAAAAGATCTAAAGCTATTTTTGCCTTGTTTGTTGCTATATTGGACTACCTAGTTGTTATTAATTGCATGGTTGCCTTTTGGCATAGACTTCATGCATGTGAGTAATCTAGCTGTGCCAGAGAAAATTAACTGCATCCTTAATTGATCAGGGCTTCTTAGGATTAAGGGATGTCACCCTTTTGCTTTTATAGGTTGATCTACCTTTGGTGATAGCTCTCACATCTGATGATTATTTCTTAAAAATTTAAACTGAAAAATTGGGCTAGCCAACGATCAGTTAGTGCTTTTCCTGCTGGACTTCTCACTCAAAATTGCATGCAGCTTTCCTTCCACCTTGGCTTTAATTTGTTTCCTTTGGGCATTTTAAGTCCATGATATAAATAGTTACTGAAACAGGACTCTAATTCTCTATGTAGTGGCAGTTCTCGGGGCAGAATAGAGAAGGACGTGAAAAAAAAAACAAACCAACCCCCAAACCAAACATGTAAAGCTGTGTTTCTTGGAGTTGTGTTTACTGTGCTGATCTGAGCTGAAAATAACAGATTATACTGTGTATTTTACAAGTGTGTGCAGGCTTCCTCCTAATTGTGTAACCAGTTGTCAGTCAAGCAACTGAGTCTTCCATTGGCTTTCAATGTGAAGTCTGCTGGGAGTTCCTTCATTCCTGTGCCAAGATGAATAGAGAGATAGGAGACAACATATTGTGGTACATCATAAAAGCTTGAGATACAAATTACTATTGCATGAGTTATGTGAAATGGAGAGAACAGTCTGTATCTGTTGTCCCATAGCCCTCGTTTTTGCCCGTTCTCTAAAGTTATCTGTCTAGCAAATGTGGATAGATGGAAATACTATGTTCTCCAGCCTCAGCTGCACAGCTGCATGCCTTTAGTGCAACATCAGAATAGAGTGCTAGATGCAGTCACTTTTACTATTGTGACCCCTCTGATCCTGAGGTCTGTTCTACAGTCCTCTTTCAGACCTGCTTTCCTCGTCTTTAAGGTAAATAGCGTGGGTACTGGTAGTTGGGAAGGGCTGTAGTAGTAAGAATGGAGAGAAGGAACATTGAAGTGCGGTCTGTGGAGTAAAGCAGCAAGCAAACAGTGCATGAGCAGGAAGACACGTGCCTTGTTGCAGAAGGAAAGTGGTGAGTGCATGAGGGGATGATCCCATCAGTTGTTCTACTGAGATGACCATAGATAGATGCAAGCCTTATACAACATCTGTTGTATAATCCTAGCATGTGCTTAACCTGCAAGGCTGCTGAATGATGTGGGGGTTGAGTTTCCATTTAGTTGTTGTGAGGCTGAGGGTGTTCTGATTCCATCTCCCTCCACCCTGCATACGTAACTTTCAGGCTGGAGCCCCAAGAACTTATTGTTTTGATTGGATGCAGCACAGTAAAGTACAAAACCTTGTATTTAAGGGCAGGTAAAAGGCAAGCAGGTACTGCTGGTCAGGCAGACAACAAAGTAAAAGGAGTATTTGACTTGTCAGCAGCACTGCAGGAAAAGAGCTGATGTTTTAGGGAACTGGAAGCAGTGCTGATGGTGCTGTGAGAAAGATAAGGTGAGCCATAAGGTAAGACAGGAATGTTTTAAGACAGCCTGTGAAATGTAATGCATTTGCTATCTTCAGTACTGGTTAGGCTTCAGCTGGATTTCTGCATCCTGCTTTAGTCTGTGTTTAAAGAGGGAGTACGATGAAGATGAGCAAGATCAACAACTAGGATTTTAGAAGTCTATGAGGTAGCTTCCTTGTAGGACCCAGTAACTTGGTTATTTTGGAGTAAATGTGACTCTTGTAATGTTATCCAGAAAAAAAGGAAATATTCTAGGTATGAAGTAGAAAATGTAATCAGGAATGTCTCCCTCTGTACCAAGTTTCTGGCAAGCTAAAATCCATTCTAGGGACTTGTGGCTCTGATCTTTTGCTCCTGCAGAGACTGAGGCACTGAACTGGAATGCTGAGCTGCAGTCGGCTGAGGGCATTTGGGGCTTAGCGGCCTGCTTTCAGTGAGAGACTGGCTGCAGAAACCACTTAGTCTCTTTCTTTCTCTCTGGGTCATTTCAAGGTCCTGCTCTTAATCTTCAAAGCTTTTAATTTTCTGAGATTAGGCCACCTCAGGATCTACACCTTTACCATTCCAGAACTGTTGTGCTCATCAGGGTCACTGAAACTTGCTGAACTCTGAATGAGGGATTTAGTAGCTGGATATTCATGGCTTTTTTTCACTGTTATTTTTTTTTACTGTTAGGTCCTAAACTCCTATTAAAAATAACCAGAATATTCTGTTATTAGTTTTCAGCAACTTATCCCAAAGTATTAAAAAAAAAAAAAACCTGCTGAAAGGAGTCTTATGCTGAATGTTTCATTAACTTTAAAGCACAGATTTTTTTTTTTTTTTTTTTATGGGAAGAGTTATCTGTTTTCTCTTAGAAAAGTTGGATCAAGATATCAAAAAACCAGAGGTATTTGTATTCAGAAGGAAAGAAAAGGATGGTGGCAATTAGACAGTTTTATTATGCGTAGCTGTAAGTAACAGGAATAAGAAAGTCATGCACCTACACACAAGTTAAAGGAAGATGTTTTACTTAACAAAGAGGGAGATAAAGCACTGGCACAGGCTGCCTAGAGAAGCTAGGAGAAAGCACCATTCCCTGGAAGTGTTTAAGGCCAGGTTGGATAGGGCCCTGGGCAGCCTAATCTGATGGGAGTGGCAAGTCTGCCCACGGCAGGGCATTGAAACTGGATGCTCTTTAAGGTTACTTTCAACCCAAGCCATTCTGTGCATAAAATAAAAAATATTCTTTTGGGTAGTTCCTCCTCACTGCAGGAGAATCGAAACTTGTATTTAAGGAAGAAGAAAACCCAGCACAAAGGCAAGCTACTTTTAGTCTGTAGGGCTAACTTTGAGCAAAATGCAGGCTGGAATAGGACTCTTTTGTTGAGTTCACAACTTTAGATACTTAGCTATGGGACTATATAAAATCATTTCTAAACAACTTTTGCTTGGGATAGTGAGGATGAACAGCAGTGTGGCCAAGCTGGGGGACAAAGTCAATCAGAGCAATTGGTAACCTCCTTGCTTTTCAAGTTTGGCATGTATTTGTATTTTTTTTTTTTCTTTTTAAATTCATACTGCAAGTTATTTTTTGGCTCCCTAATTGTGTAAGGAGGTAATGTGGAGGTAGGCAGAATCAGCTCTGTTTCTTTAAGGTGCCTGAAATAGATAATGATCTTTTACTCAGTTTACTTGTGATCTTTTAGAATGAGCAAGTACTCTCAAGAAGTGTATGTATTTAAATTAATGTATAGTTGTCCAAATTTTTATGGGCATGTCTTAACAGACACGAATGGTAACACACAAAGTAACACGGTTCTAAATCACAGAATACAAAAGCTCTTTCAGATAGCATGCTGCAAGCAACGGGGTTTTCCTCAGGGAATGTTTTTAAGACCTCTGTTTAGCAGGAAGATTGTTTTGAAGTACTTCTGACAAATCATTTTACTGTTGTTTTTTTTATTTCTACATCTCCTTTTAGACTCCTTGACTCAAACTGATTGGACTAGTTGAACTTCAGTGTAACGTATCTTCTTACCTGCTTAGCCGTTACAGTTAACACAGCTGTGAAAAGGAAATCTTCTGTCACTTTTTAACAGGAAGAAATTGGGGATGCACTTGAAGATTGACTTAACTTTTGTCTAACAAAAATGATGTGATTTGTTTCGTGAAGCCACAGAGCAAACTAGCAGACTGTCCACTCACTTTGTATTATTTTGGACAGTGTATTTTTACTAGCGTACTGATGAAAGAGTCCTCTTTTGTCTTCTGTAGGGTTTCTCAGTTCAAATAAGAAAAATAAGGGAGGTGCCTGTGGAAGTCTGTCATGGTGTTGTTGCAAACTGCAGGGAATGAAATAGCTCATTGTAATGGTTTATTTACGTTTAGAAAAATGCATTTGATCATCTGAGTTTTGATACGTTTTTTGATGCTTAGACATTCCTCTGATGAAATGCCGAATCTGAAGACACTAGTGGATGATTGCAATAAATGCTTGCATAAAAGAAATATTTTCAATTTAAAATACTATCAAGAAAATCTGCTCTTTACTGAGAGGGCTGAAAGTTTAATTAAGCTGATGAGTATCTAGAGCAGGTGGAGTATGGAAGTATCTTGTATTTTGCTTAAGGTGTTCTTCATGTATCATGTAACACGCAGCTGCAAGGAAAGCAGAGGTTCAGAAATCTGTAGGAGCTCAGTACTGCATGGTGCTGACTAACAGAGTGACTCAAATGACAGTCTTTGATCCCACCTCTCATAGACTCTGAATAGCCTGGTGTGCTCAAGGGATTTCCCCAAGTGACCCCTCTACTGTTAATTATGCTCCTTGATTAGAGACCAGATCTATTCAGCTGAGAGGTTACAGTAAGTTATAGAAAATAAGGACTTATTATAGGGTAACAGGATTCCAGTCTGTGATGTATGAGGTAAAAACTGACTGTTCACTCAGTCAGTAAAGCTGAAACTTTACTGTTGCATAAGAAATTGCCATAAAGTTTTCAGTTTTCTTATTAAACTGTTTTTCTGGATGTATAAGTTAGGGCTTTTTTGCTCTCCTTCCTAAAGTTACAGAGCAGTAGCTGTTCCTACCAGTGTTTTCAGAACTTTGAGTAACTTTTTAAAGTCTTACTGTAGTCCTAAGATTGCTTGTTTATCAATTTGAATAAATGAGATGGAATGTTAAAATTAATATGCAAATGGAACTGTAGGTGTTTTTTAATATTTTTTCATAACAGGCAATCACTGCAAGCACTAGAAGTGCTCTGCAGTTTGCTTTTGTCTGATAGGTTGGGTTTTTTGTTTGTTTTGAGAGAGCTTGACTCATGATTTTAGAGCTTATGATTGTCAGTATTGAATCAGCTATGTCTCCTACTTTAGCCAAAGTTTACTCACAGCTGTGCTGTAGGGGGAATTAACCTATAGTGCTTTTTGGAGACAGTTAAAAGATCTGCTCTTTTTCTGTTATCACCACTGGTAAATATGTGGTTTGTAGTACATAAGTACACAAAATACACAAATGTGCTTTTTTGTAGCATTTTTGTTCAAAAACTGTTCAACTGTAAAAGTATTGCTAAAATACTATTGTGCTTAGCTCTTTCCCAGACTGTTGTATACTGTGTGAAGCACTGATGCAAAAAATGTGTTTCTTACAGCTGTTCCTAGGTCAACACTTTCTAAAAGTTTAATTTGGTATTTAGATTTACATACACACATAGCTGAGGAGCCCAATATTTTAAGGTGGAAACTTAAATAAAAGCAGCTTGTGAAAACAACTGGTGCCAGCTGTTCTATTTGAGAACAGTTTGCTTTATTGTCAAAGTCCTCTAATGGCTGCATTTGCACTCTGCCATCCTCACTGATGAGGAGGTTATGAAGTGAGCAGCTCTCGAGGCTTGGAAATGTTTCTCTTAACTGCATGCGGAGGAAATCCTTTCCTTTCTCAGTAAACAGATCATCTGCTAGTAGGGCTGCCAGGAAGGGCTGTAGAGCAGCTCAGAGGTTGACGCCTGCTGTGACAATAAGGATAAATGTGAGGATTCTGAGGATCCCAACTTAGAACAACAGCCTTCAGTAAAATGTTGTATACCCACTGTCTGCTGCTGCAACTGACTGGCATCTTTGCTCAGAATGTACTGACAGCCAAACAAGCTTGTGCTGACTAATTAGTAAAAGCTGTGAACTTGCTATGTGTCCTATTCTGTGCAACAGTTTATGTCCTTGCTTTTACACTATGGTAAATAAAAAGTAGGTTTGTATAAGCAAGTTCACGTTCTCATTTATACCATGAGAGTTCATCTGTCTGTGCAATTGGTGTGTGGTTTTTCTTTTCTTATTTCTTTTACCACTGATTAAACTAAGGTAATAATCTACTTCTGATTAAAAAATGAATACTAATAGTCTTGAATTTAACTTGCAGTGGTGAGCTAACAGCTTAAACCACTGCAAGTCTGGGACTAGCCCAGTCTTCTGTAATGAAGCTGTGCAAGTTGTGATTTCTACCAGGATTAAGACCATGACAGCACAACAAAATATTAATTTGCTTTTTCATGTTTACTGTTCAGTAATTGTTCCTGCGAATGAAACCATTAGTGGCCCAGCAATAAATACAGCCTATTTTCTAAATTAGATTAATATGGAGAAATAAGATTTGGCCTGAAGGCAAAATGTTGTTTAAGATCTTGTGTGTCATATTATGAAATAACTCTTGCCAAATATGAAAGTAGAAAACTTCTAAAAAGCAGACAATAAAGCCAAAGAAGTGAATCTATCATTCAAGGTAGAATTTATAAGCACATGCACTTAGGTACATGTATCCATGTCCTTCTGCAAAGTGGGACAGTTTTAAAATGGTTGTAGCTGATTCTGGTTAAACTAAGTGCATTCTGAGGACCAAATGTAACTGTCTGGTTAAGCTAGATCCTGTTGTTGTCAGAAGCACCAAAGGAGCTCTTTGCCTGAAGTGCCAGCTGATCCAGCTGCAGGAGATTTTTGTTTTACTTTGCTCCTTGCCACTTTGTCCCAACATTCATGGCTGGTTTTTCTGATTTCTTATTCAAAAATCCTGATTGTTTCAAGACATCTGTTGCTCTAAATGAAAAGAGGATTTAAATCAAAATCCAAATGCAACGTCAGCATTACAGTGCAGGTTGTATCAAAGCCAATGACTGGATGTTACTTAGTCTAAAGATGCCTGGGAAAAATCTGTAGCCAGCAAGTGCTACTAGTATGAGTGGGAAGTACATAACTGAAGGCTTGAACAGTGTTGGTCAAGTTGTGTTATTTTTGCTGAAGAACATGATGCAAAGTTGACAAGAAGTGAGGAAATAAGCCTTTTTTATTTTTTTCTCCACAAACAGTTAAATCACTACAACAGTGCTTCTAATGCAAATTCCTTTACTGTTTCCTAATTCAAAATTGTTTTTCTTCTTGCAAAAATAAAGATTTTTAACTTGTAAATGCCATCACTGTTTCACAATGTGACCAGTTAAACTTGCTGCTGAAACAAGTATATGAGGGTCAAAGTCTTGATTAGCTTTTGGGAATGGAAGGGGGGCACACAGCTTTGTGCACGAATAAGGACAGCTCTTGATAAATGGTCATTTAGACCGTGAAGGCAATAGGCAGTCCTTAATAACTTCCAAGGGCCCTTAAAATGTTTGGTTTGATGCATGGAAAATAAGCCATTTAAAACAGAAATAGCCATCATGATGATTCAGAAAGGAGGGGAAGGAGTGAGGATATTCCAGTTTCTGAAATACGTCTGCACAGAAATTTCTAAAAAGAAAAAAATGCAACAGATTTTCCACCATTTAAGGTTGCTGCATTTTCATAGTATGTGAAGGTGATTCATGTTTTTGTAGGGAAAAGATCATTGCTTTCTGGTGAGTTAAGCAGAAAACTCCACCCAGAACTTCATTAGTATTTGCTCAGAATATATTAGTAAGCATTAACATGCATTATTACAGTAGATCACGAAGCATACTTGTTGATTCTCTTTAAGGTTTTACATGACTCTTTTGAGTTTCTAGTTTTCTTCCACTTTGTCCTTCATTTCCATTCTAAAAAGGAATTCTTCCATTTTAAAAGGGAAAGGGGGGGAGGGAGGGAAAGATCTATCTGCATTGTTATTATTATGTATTGAGCTTGTAAAGAGCAGGTGGGTATAAAACATGACACCTTGTATTGACAGTGTGTAGTCCTTACTGGTACAGTTATGCAGTTGGTGAGCCTGTGAAAAACTGATTTTTTTTTTTTTCTTTTGCTGGCATTACAAGATCTTTCTTGATTGGTGTATAGGTTTTTAATAGGTAATGAGACAGTTCACTGTTCAAATGCACGTTGGAAAATACAGAACAATACAGAACAATATTGCAACAATTTGTGGGGGAAAGGAAAAAATGGGCACAAGCATCAACATACTTTGTTCCATTGCATACTGTTGTGTACACTGCTATCTGCAACATCTTCCCTGCCAAATTTTTGAGTGTATGCTGTGTGATTGAGATTTTTATGTGAATTAGTCAAATTAGATTTTTTAAAGCAAAATATGAACATGCATTATCTTTCTACTTATTTTTGTCTGCTCTTGTCCAATGATTGTTGCTTTAGTCAATATGTTATTGTCTAGAAATGCTCTGAGTAAAACCTGTGTGAAATGACTAGGTGACTTGCAATAACAGGCTGCAGATGCATTATGACTTCACTCAAGATTGTGAGGTGGAAAAAGTGAGATAGGGACAGAAAATCCTTTGAAGTCATTTAAAGATGAAATTTGTGTGTTTGCCTCCAAGTGCATGCTGTGCCAGAGAGAGCTGTTAATGTTGTCATCCATCTGTAGAGTATTTGGAATTGAATTTCAGCATTCGATCTTGCTTTTGCCGGTTTTGTCTTGAGCTCTTTTGTTATTTAACAAGAATAATGTGAACTGGAACGTGGCACTTGGATTGTTGAATGGCAATTTGTGAAGAACCTCAGAAAGGTTATTTATTTAGATATAACTTGGTGATAACTTTCAAGAGATTATTAATTTCTCTCTGTGTATGTTTGCTCTCTCTAGAAGACTTAGCTTTTATGCAACGTTTTTTAATGTTTCAGAATTCTTTTTTTTTCCTCCATCTCTTAAATCTATAATAGAATAGAGAAGCCTATCTTACTGAAACTGCAGTCAAACTATACTTCACAGCTTTGAAATCAGAACCTAGGGTTTATGCTGTCTGACTATGGTAGATTAAGAAACACTTTGCTTATTGTGTATGAGCTGGCTTGCCTATCTGTTTTTTTTTTTTTTTTTTTTTTTTTTAAACGAAAAACCTGATGTGAGTGTTTGAAGTCCTGCAAAAAAAAAATCCATCTCTTGTGCACTCAACAAGGAATAGTTTGTTTTCCACTGATGTTGAATAACTTAAACTATGAAGCAACTGATTGTGAAGTAATACACCATTGCAGAAGCGTTCTTGAGTATCTGAAAGATGTGTGCAACTGAAGATGGACATGCATAGGTGCTGAAATAAAAATGTGAAAGGTAGTTGCATAGGTAACATACATTAGAGAAAGTCTGTTGCCACACCTTTGTCTCTGATAGTGTGCTGTTGTTCAAGCTCTTCTCTGAGTAATCAGTGGCTCACTGAGCTTAGGGATTCTTGTTGGAAACTGTTCTCATTAAGTTACTCCTCTTGAAAAACATGGACATGATTATTGGAGGAGATTGATGATATACTAAGAAACCTGAGTGCAATGAGAAGCTGTCAGAAAATATGAAGCATGTGTTATACATGTGTGCTCTGAAAGCTTTCCATTAAAAGCAGTGTCTGTGTTAGGTAGGTTTTCATAACATTTGAATCACTATGTCAGGCATAATGTAGGTAGCAGATGCAGAACTCTTACAGGGTAGGTTGTCAAGTTAAGCTGGCTTTACATGCTGGCCAAATCTTAAAGCATTTTCAGTGTTTATTATTGGAAGATTTACTCGGTTACTAAATTGAGGTTAGTTTTTATCCAGCCTAATGCCATTTTTAGGGTGAAGTGGTAACATTCGTAGCAGTAGTTAGCACTGTCCAGTAATGTTTTGTGCTTGCTTTGCTTGTGTTCATGAAGGATGATGAAGATAACATCTGATATTTCAGCAGAGGCTTGGACAATATAAATGGGTGTCTGGTTTATCTGATACTGTCTGGTTCAGAGTTTGCCTTGCTGTGAGGAATTTACATGATACTAAACCTGTATAATGTGAAAGACTGATCGTGGCCATGAAGGTTTGAATGCTGGAGTGTAGAAAACTTTACTGTGTAATGACAACTGAAATTGATCAAGAAGCAGAATGACAGTAGTGTTTGTCGGTACCCGTTTTCTGTTTTTTTTTTTTTGCCTTTCTCTTCTGTTTGTTGAACCTGAAGAGGGTAAGCTAATGTATACTCTAATGTATAGTTTTATGTATAGTGTTTCAGAAGTTAAACAGTCTGCAGACATGAACCAACTGCTCTTTGCAGCAGTACTCTGAAGCAGGATGGAGAAGCATGGATGTGAGGTGGAAGGATATAAGTTGTTATTCCCTTCACATTTAATAGAGCAGTGGGAAAGGTGATGTTGATACTGTGGACTTCTGGACTTGGAATCCCTTTGCTACAGTTTTCAGTTTGAATTGAATCTTCTAGAATCTGCCTTAAGAGAGAGAGTCAACTTGAGATTTGGGGGAACTGCCACTTCCTAAGTAAAAAACAAAACAAACAAAACAAGAAGACCCCAAAACCAGAAAATCTACTTCTGTAATTAACCTAATAGCAATAATGAATCCAGTTGAAAACTCATATTCTGCTACCTTATTGTAACTTAATTTTCAGGAACCTGATACTAATTTATATGTGTAAGTTACTGCAGCTGTAGACTTGTTCAGTTCTCTTTCTTCCTGTGTTATTTACTGTTTGGTGAAACTTCGTGGAGAAAGGATTGTGTTGCACTTGTCAATCTCAAACGCCTCAGCATTTGATTTTGATAGGACAACCTATGCATTAACATAAAGAACAGTATGCAGTAAAAGTGACAACATTGCAAATGAGCTTTGCTTTGGTTTGAGATCAGTGGGTAGAGTTGTGGTACAGTCGCAAGAGGATTTACTCAACTGTTGTGAGAGGAAATTTTTGAAGTATGACTTGTATTGCTTCAAATTTTCTTGTCCCTTAATAGAAATTTATGGTAGACTTAATGGCTGGACTGAAAGATTCATGCCAAACTAAAGGACTCTTCCTTATTTCCCGCATGCTGTTTTGTTTCTGGCACAGCCTGACTGCTGGAATCTCTTTTGTATTTTGTAGTCTCAACATCCTTGAAACCTGAGTTTTCTTTTTTCTTCATCAACTTCTTCCTGATTGAGTTTCTCAACTTTACCATGGCTTCACCATTATTTCTGGAGAATGGAATTTCAGTTGAGATTTCGATGATGCTTGTCTGAAATTAGATTTTATTTGCTTTATTTCTATGTAGTAAACTGATTCTCTCCCATCCACCCCTTCATCCCCCTCTTTTTGCATTAAGTTTTTAGTAAAATGAATTATTGCCAGGAAATGAAGATTCTACATGCTTACTGTGGTTGAAATTGGTTTTCCTTGCTCAAAGAAACGTGTCCTGAAGCTTATAAATAGCTTGTAATTTCTGTTAAGGTCACTGGGCTTACTTATGCATTTGAAGCTGCATGTGTAAGAAATTTAGTTGCACAGCTGTCTTGGGGCCTTTATGTGAGATGTTGCCTTTGAGGTTGGTATTTTAGATTTCCAACAGCTTTGAATCCTTGAGAGCACATGAAGTTGTTAGCAGTTCTACTGATTGCGTGCTGTATTGGTTTGCTCATTCCTTGTCTTGTAACTAACTGGGTAGATATAACTGCAGCTTGGTAGCTGAAGATGTTTTCATGGAAGTACATCTGAGCCAAAGACCTTGTCAAAACTATTCCCCATTTCCAGAAGATTCAGAAGTAACATGAATGAGGAATATATGTAAAGAGTCACAGCACCTCAAACTTTTTTTTACCTTTGCTGTATGCCTTTGAAGATGCGATATGCCAGAGTGAGGCAGATCCATCAAGAAAGGGTGGTTGAAGAAAAGCAGTTCTCTGGAGTAAATCTGATGCTGCACAGGGGATATAGAAGTAATGAGAAATAAGGGGAGGGGGGGAAACTGTATTATTAGCTGAAAAGTGATGATTTTGTTCTGATTGTTACAGATAGGGAAATTCTGATGGACATAAGAATGGTTGAACCTTGAAAAGGTGCAAAAGGTGAACCTTGAAATCTCTCAGCATTCTCAAAGCACATAGCTGAGGAAGACTGTGCTGTTTCTTAATTTGCCTCTGACTTCTGTGTAGTGTTGAGTCCAGGGTTAATATAACTCAAAGCTGCATCTGAGTTTGTTCTAATAATAGTTTCACTTCTGGCAAGTTTTCCCACAATAAATTATGTCTTTAGTTTCACAGGAAAGAGGGAAAATGTACTGTTGTAAAAGTGGAAAATACTTTTGAGTTTCCTTGCTCTCCCATATTTCATCATGTGAGCAGGTTTGGGTGGAGAAGCAAGGTGCTGCCTATGACTTGATGCCAGCTGACTAGTTCCTAGAAATAAATAATGGTGCTCTTTTCTAGATTGAAATAATACAACTAATAGTAACTCATGAGGAAAACAGATGAGGAATGTAGCAGCTTATTAAGATAATCATTTCATTCATGACCAAGATGAAATTGAAACAGTAAAAGAGAACTCAGTTTTGTTTTGTGGCATGAAAAGTACATCTATCTGTATCATAGAACTATATGATGATTTGGAATAGAGGGAACCTTGAAGTTCATCTTATTTCTACTCCTCACTGTTGGCTGAGTTGCCAACCACTACATTAGATCGTCTTGTCTTCAAGGGATGAGATATCCACAGATCTGATAAACTTTGTGGCCTCTTCTGGACCGGCTCCAACAGGTCATTATATTGGGGGCCTCAGAGCTGAGTGCAGTACCGCAAGTGGAGTCTCCCAAGGGTGAACTTGTGGTGGAACTGCCTCCTTTGACCAGCTATCTGCACTTGTTCACAGCAGTCCAGAATATGCATTATGGCCTTGAAAAATTTGCTCATAACTACTCTGTGAAAGCATGAGCAACTTCTGCCTTGGTATTGAATTTTCTTTTCATATTTGACTAAGTCTAGTTTTAAAGTATTTCTGTGAAAATTAAATTGTGTCGTCACTGGGTATTTCTTAAATACAGATTTACAGAGAATCCTTGTGAGGGGTTGACCTTGTTGTGATTTCCAGATGCCCACCTAGCCACAGTTCCTGTCTTAACGGGATGGAGAAAATACAAGATGAAAGAGCATTTTGTTTGCGGTGTTTTGGTGGTTTTGTTTTCTTTTTTTTTTTTTTTTTTATGATGTACCAATAACTGTAAGGACAAAACGGGCTTATGGAAAAATAATTTATTGCCAATTAAATTAGACTTACATTGTAAGAAAAGAAGACAAATCCACAATACCGCCTCTCATCCTAACCCCTCTTCCCCCCGCCCCGGCCCACCCCCCCCCCCCCCCCCCCAAGCTCAAGTAAATTTGAGTTTCTTTATTGGTTTCATACATTTTTTTTTTCTTCTCTTTCTAGGAGGGGCAAGAAGCACAGCATAATTCTGAGGACCCAGCTGTCAGTGAGAGTCCATGCCTGTATTGGTAAGTGAAGTTCTACATGACTAAAAAAGAGAAGGAATAAATGAAATGATCTCTTGAGAAGCAAATCTAGGAAGTATGTATCAGCTTTGCAGTGTTCATAGTGTGCTACAAAATCTATTTTTTTTTTGTCTTTGCTGCTTGCTAAAGTTGTTATATAGGTTACCCTTTAAGAACGTTAAAGAGATCAGAGATGCATAGCATTTGACAGTTAAGTGTGATGGTTGTGGGTGCTCTGAAGAATCTTGGATTATCTGTTGTTCTGCTGTCTTTGTATGTCCCTAAAGAGGATTATATTCTGAACTGTGAAGGAAATATGAAGTGTTGTTGACAGACAACTAGCTACAGCATTTTAATAGCATGAACTGTTTATTACTTCGGGTATTGTGGATCTTGGCCACTTGATGCCATCATCATAGTGTTGGTGTCTTGGAAGAACCCTTCTTAAAACACTGCTCTCCCAAGGAAAAGTTTGAAGCAATAGTGTGTGTCGTATGAGCTTTAGGATTGCAGGAACAGAGGTGGTTGTGCTGTGATAGGACTAATGTTCTCCTGTGTTCTGTAGACTTGTATAACCAAGATGTTATAATCGCAATATAATCAAGAGAGTAAGGCAAAGCAGACAACGATCACAAAAAGAGAATAAGTGGAAGAGCTTACCCTTGGGTTGAGCTCACCAGAAGATACCAAAAGAGGGGATCTCCAGAAGAGATCCTTCCCCTCTGGTAGCCAGCTCTTAAATAGGTCCAGGAGGGGTGGAGCCTGGCTCCACCCCTTCCGGCAGCACAGGTGAATTGCCTTCAGCTGTGCTCCTCTGGCTGACTCAAGGCTCACCTCAGGTGATTAATCAGAGGTTCAGGCTGTGACTCAGCAGTTCCCATACAAGACTCAATGTTAGTCTAAAGTTAATCTGGAGATGTTCAAGACCTGCCTGGATGCCTACCTGTGCGACCTACTGTAGGGAACCTGCTTTGGCAGGGGGGTTGGACTCGATGATCTCTGGAGGTCCCTTCCAACCCCTACAATTCTGTGATTCTGTGATTCTGTAATGTTCACATTCAGGTAATGTTATGAGAGATGCTATGGGCAGCTGGTTTATTATGAGTGCTATTGTTGCTTGCTTTTTTCAGCGCTTATGTAGCAGATTCAGTGCCCTAATTGTTTACCTTGTTTGGTCTTGCTTCATTAATTTCCAGCTAAGAATTGGAATATAGTCACTTTTCTTAACGCGAAACTTTGACTTCAATTTATTTCCACAGTACTGCTGTTGTCAGAAGATTCAGACTTTAAATACTACAGAACTTCTTCTCCTGCCCCCAGGAAGTATTATGAAATGGCCTTTATGGGAATTTGAATTGAGCAAAAGCAACCTACAGAATTCCTCAAATACCTCTCATTGAGAGCAAACTTTAGGCTGCATCATGCAGGAACAGATTCTCTTTTACTACATTTGATTTGAACAAGCCTACATGTTAAGTATTAGAGGAGAAACAGTGCAGACTCTGGGATGATTTTATAAGTATAAATGAAATTACAAACATTTTAGGGAAACTTGTTCTTGTTGGATCTAGGAATGTCTTTGGCAAAACAGACCAATGCAGTGTCCTGAATTGAGGTTTTAAAAAACACTTTTCATGTTTTATTCCTTCCTGGAGTGCAGGAGTCAGCACAGGGTTTTGAGATTCTATGTGTGGTTGCTTTGTTTTAATCTGTTTGCATGTGAACTCACTGGGGGCAATTAGGCTTATTACTGTGTATGTATTGCAGTTGTTCCTGTATGAAAGCATATTTCTGTTAGGTGCTGTTGTACTCTGGCAGCAGTGATGCTTTTAGAGCTGAATGCATAGGAGCCAGGCTGTGAAGCTCGAGTCCAGATTCAGCCTTCTGGAACTGAAGGGTGTTTGTATGGGGGCTTTTTGGCTTGGTTCATTACAGCCAAAAAAAGCCAAGTCAAGTGCAAGATCTGTTTCTAATTTCTATCCTCTGCTGAAGTTTTCATTTCTAGGCTAAATTTTTGATTCAACCTGTAGCTTGTAGATCTTCTCTCCTCTTCTTTTGCATTTTTACATACCAGATGTCTTATTTTTTTGGTGTGAGATTGATTGAAGCAGTCAGAAACCCTCTGCTGTTTTTAATACTAACCTCGTGATGAACTGTGCCTGTCCATCAGAGCTCTCATGGAATAGGAGGATTGTTTCACTGACAGTGGGCACTTTGCTTCCTTTTGCATGTACTTTCACATCTGTTGCCTGTTAAATCTTTTTTGAAATATATTTAACTTTCAGTACTAATACTTACGTGTTACATGTGGACCAAAAGTCAGGAGCTAGAGGTGACTGAGACTGTTAAGTGTAATAAAAACATCTTGCTTTGACTGTTTCCCTTCTGCCCGTCTGTATTGGAATTATGATTGTCCTCACAATATCCCTGGAAAGCATTGTTTAGAAATGTTACTGCCTTTGCAGTGTCAACACTGGCTAGCTAGGGCTGCTTTCTGAGAAGTCATAGCTTGTCCTGTAGCACCCTTGCCTCAGAGCTTCTTGTCATTTTTGCTTTGAAGGCTTTACTTTGCTTTAGAGAAATAGTTTTCGTGTCATTAAAGCTCCCATTTGGAAGTTGTACCAATGCATTTTCATCTCTCTAGTGTATTATAGCTCTAGATTGTGGGAAGTGCACAAGTGTTTTATGTCCTAATATCCAAGTGGAGCATTAATGGATTCACTTGTCTAGGGAATTCTTTCGGACTTCAGTTTCAGAGGATGTATTAACTGCAGGCCACTATTTACTAAGACTTGAGTTTTTGCAAGTTTCAGGTTGAATCTGTAGTGTATGGAAGTGTTGTGGGGTTTTCTGTTCTGCTTTGTTTTTAGCAGTGCGAGGAAGGAATAGAGCATAACAACCTGAGTGTGAAAGTTGTTGGGAATACTATTTTCTGCTGTATTGCATACCATTCAACTCCAGAGCATTTCAGCTTAATTTAATCCATTGATATACACACACACACACACACGTGTATTTGTCTCAAGTTGAGTTTGTATTATATGCCCAGCCTAAGGACTTCCAGCACCCAGGAATAAATTTTCATAACTCCACTTATTCTATTTTGCCTTGATCCTGATTAAAATGCCAGTGCTAATTTAAGAATATTTTCAGGAATAAGATTTGAGTGTTCCTATACTGATATTTATAGTCGTCTTTCATGTGAAAGGATTTGGCAAAAACAGTTTTGTGTTATCTAACTAATTGAAAACTATAGAGGTACTCTTGCACCTGTTCAGGGTCCTTAGTTAAGGAAGAACAATTCTTATACTGCTTACTGTAAATTGCTGTTGTTTTAAGATTTGTCAACTTTAGCCTTTTATTCTATTATTCTAGTTACGTTTATTGTGAATTAATACTCCATGGGGAAAAGTCTTTTTTTTTTTTTTGGCAGCTACATGACTTTCTTTGTTTATTTAAGACACTTAGCTGTGCCTTAATGTTAATAAATTTAATTTGTAGGTATTTAACAATTACAGAGCTAAGATGAAGCCTTAACATCCACTGTAAATGAGGATGCAGGTCTGAAGTGAGAACACTACAGTGCCAAAAACTTTTGCACTTGAAACTTAATTGAAGTCTTGAGTCAGAGTGACTCTTTGACAGGGTAGTTTTAAAGCTCCTGTGAAGATGAAGCTCTGCTCTCTACTGTGTGGCTGTTTGGACAGCTCTGCTTGCTGTGGCTGCTACTACTGCCTTGCTGATTGTGCTTCACTTGTCTGGCCATTGTGTCTTAGTTGCCTCTCAAAATCCTGGGGAGTCCTGAAGAAGGCAGCACCATTTGTTTTGTGTGCAGTATGTAGCCCAAAAGAGTGCCATGTCTTGTTTTAAAATATTAATGCCTTTGTCTGTGAATCATCAAGTGTGTTACTATCAGAATTGAGGAGGAGGTTTGGTCTGAGACCCATGACAAGGGCTTGGAATTGTTCTGGAAAAAAAAAAAAAAAAATTGTGAGCTTTAGGTGTTAATACAATGTGATACAAGAAGAATGACAGCGATGATGCTTTATGTCATACTGGATATGTTTACTGGCCAGGGATCAGTCAGAGTACTATAGCTTGGAAGAAGAGCAGATATTGCAGGGTGTACTAGATCTTTCTTCCTATCAATTTATTATTAGAAAAAGTGGAAAAAATCTCAGTTCTACTTGCAGTGTTTTTTTGTATTATAAAATTATTTTTCTGTGGTCATAACTTCTGCCTGTCTTTATGCAAAGTCTTGCTTGTATCTTTTGATAAAAATAACAATTTGTATAGATACTGTGAGTATCAAGTGTTTTACTTGAACAAGGTATGTGCCTATACAATGTGCAAATATTGCAAGATTTTTATTAAATCATATAATAGAATTGTAGAATATTTAGAGTTGGAAGGGGCCTCTGAAGGCCAATTAATTCAAGTCCTCTGCAGTGAACAGGGACACCACAGCTTGATCAGGCTGCCCAGGGCCTGATCCAGCCTCACCTTGAAAGTCTACAGGGATAGGGCATCAACCACATCTCTGGGCAGCCTGTGCCAGTGCCTTACCACCCTCACTGTAAAATACTTTTTTTCCTTATATCTAACCTAAATCTACCCTCTTCGAGCCTGAAACCATTTCCCATTGTTCTGTTGCTAGAGACCCTGCTAAAGAGTCTGTCCCCTTCTTTCCTGTGGCTCCCCTTTAAATACTGAATGGCTGCTATCATCAACTTGGAGCCTTCTCCAGGCTGAACAGTCCCAGCTCTCTCAGCCTGTCCACATAGGTGAGGTGTTCCCATTCTGTGGATCATTTCTGTGGCCTTGACATGGATGTGCTCCAGCAGATCTGTGTTTTCTTCTCTAGTGAGTAATCCACATCTGGACACAGCTCTTCAAGGTGAGGCCTCACTAGCACAGAGTAGAGGGGCAGGATCACCTCCCTCGCCCTGCTGACCATGCTGCTTTTGATGCAGCCCAGGATATAGTTGGCTTTCTGGGCTGGGAGGGTGGGCACTGATGGCTCATGTCCAGCTTCCCATCCATCAGTACCCTTAGGTACTGGTGTCAAGCCTCTGCTCAATCTGAATATATCTATATATCTATCTACATTATTTGTCATTGCAACAGTTTTGTACACCCATTCTGTTGGCTTTAGTACATAGGCACTTTGAGATTTGCTGGAACATGATAGAGCTAGAGCACGCCTGCCCTTCCTGAGTTCTTCCATGAGTTCTTGGCCATATATTATTTTCTAAGTATGTGGTCTAACAAAAGCAGCTACTGCTCTGCATGACCAGCCACTGTTTTTGGAGCGTCTGCTTTATCCAGCAAGGTTAGCACCAATAATCTATCCTTTTCACACAACTCTTTGGGTTACCTTTTTTTGACATAATCTTATTCTCGTTATCTCTTGTGGAATGGAACCATAAATATCTCTGAGCTCTTTTTGTCCTATGATACCTGAGGGAAGCCATAAGCTAGCTGTAACTGCAGTGGAAACCAGCTGTTTTTATTTGTCCTTTAATAGCTGAAATATGCATCTGAACCTTTTTTCAATGTACAGTTTTCCCTTCTGTTTTCTATTATGTGGATTTATGCATGTGTTACAGCAGATACATCCTGCAGCTATCCTTTCATATGTTGAACCTTCTCTATGCCCTTTCTCTCCAAGAGCTTGAGCTGCAAGTGTCTTCCCAGTGGAACCGCAGTGCTTTCTCTAAGACAGAATCATGGCTCAGGTCAGTAACTGTGTCTGGCACTTTGTTACAGGGAAGATACGCAGAACTGGTGCAAAAACATGGTTTTCATAAGTACTGTACAGAAGTGTAGAAGAGACGCTGATTCTGGTTAAGAAAATGTGCGAAACTATTGTACCTCATTCCCTGAGACCAGAGTTAAGCTTGTGCCTACACCCCATCTTACAGATACTATACCATGCAGATGCTTCTTTCTACAGGTATGGCAGATGATATATTTGTATGTGTGTGCTGGCAAAGAGTTCTCAAAGCTGTGGAGACCGTGAAGCTCCTGTAGTTGCCTCTCAAAATCCTGGGGTAGATAGAATAATCCTGTAGAAGATGCTGCAGAATTTTCTAATGTTTTAAGAGTGTAGCTTATTGAACCTGATGTAACTCTTTTTTTTTTCCCACAAGTTTCCAAATATGCAAAGTCTATATAGAACACTTTCTTAAAGGAAGCTTAATTGTGGCATTAGGTTTTTCATTTGAGCTCTTCATTTGGACAGGTTGGATTTATATGCTCAAATGGAAGTTTAAAGAAAGAAAGGCACTTTGGGTCGTTTGAAGCACTTCTTACAGTTTTCTGTTCAATGTGAGGCATTCGTAACAGAGAACTTTCAGTTTGAGAGAGAACATGTGGGGAGCATTAGCAGTTCTACAAAATGCACAACTGATTTGGATTAATTTAAAGGGGACAAAAGAGGTGCTTTGAGAATTTGTCGGAAGTGCTGTGGTTTTCAGTTCTTTGCGCTGATGGTAACAGAGAGGTGAGCTGAAATTGTTTCATCAAATATCTTAGCATAATTGGGACAGAAGAAATGGTGATTGTTGGATTTAATGGTGCTGCGTTATGGATCTCTACTTCTGACGTGCTTCCTATGATTCTTGCTGTAACTTGGTTAAAGTCCTGGCTTAAGTGAAGACAGTAATAAATGTGTTTATTGGATGTAAACGGGCTTTCAGAGACATTTCAAAGTCTTTCTAGTTTATTTTTCTGTAAGAAGCTTTTTTTAATGGCATAACAGGAGTTCTAGTTAGAGTAATGCAGATGGTACAGGAGCCTGCTTCCAGATGTGACTGGAGATATCTGCTTCAGCTTTTTTCCAATTTGAGTGAAACACGAAAGAGCTGCTAAGGCTATGATAAAAACACTTTTATTGAGCTTTTTAGGATTATTTAAATTTGCTTTACTGAGAATATGGAACACAGATGCTGTAAGTAAGATCCTGTGGCCCTCTGAACAGATTGCTTTGTGAAAATCTATCCATATAAATAAACTCATGGTTTTGCTCTTAAAAATGTACACCATTATGCTGAAACATTAGACTTCTTTGTTGTACTCCTAATGCATGCTTTTGGTCAGTCTCCTTTTGTTGGATTAACTGCAGCACTTCCTCATAACCTGTTATTTGCCTGTCTTGGTCTCACTAAAATAATTCAGAACCAGTTCTGTATGATTTCAGAAGGTCTTTGATATGAAGCAGGAAAATTTCCAAGAATTCTGTGCATTTCATGTAAACTGCAATTTTTCAAATAGGCTTTGTAGCAAAACAAGAAGCTGTAGAGCAGATAAAGCTTCCATGAGTGATAGGTTGCTGCTTTAAAGCAGTGAATTCCTATTTTAAAAGGGCTTACTTCTGAAAGGACTGCTGTGGAGCGTGCTAGTGGGATGCTTTTCTTGCCTTGGGAAGCTTTGTATTACAATGTTGAAGCTTGTCTGACTTGCACCTGAAAGTACTGCAGAAATTGAATGAGATGTCTGAATTGGGAAGCCGCCTTTTTTTTTTTTTTTAAAGACAACTTAAGCTTCCATAGTAGTTTGCTTTTTTTGCAACGTGTAATAAGTTTGCAAGACTTTTCTTAAACAACCTAAAATCAGGCAGTTATCTTTAGTATACCTTAAAGGAAATCAACTCTTCTTATAGTCTGGAAACTAAGTAGTATGATGCTTTATTTCCTTTCTTTTCCACTGTCACAAGCCAACTTAAGCTTTTCAGATATTAAAAAAAATAAAATAAAATAAAATTAAAGCACCAAATTACTGATGCACAGATTTTTAATGTGCCTAATTTTACTCATGTCTACCCATGCATCTTTCTGAAGATCAAGAAATTCTAACAAAACACAGTATTGCTTTTAGCTTTTGTACATAATTATTTACTCAGTACTTTAAGAGTACTTCTGCTAATGAAATTTCACCAAAAGGAGAATGAAATTAATTAATTGAATTAACATGTAACTACTTGACCATACTGCCATTCAGTTTCTAAAATGTCCTGCCTAAAAGAATGTTGCTATTGTCAAGGCTAGGTTTAAAAGTTGTTGTTTAAAGAAAAAGTGATTGCAAATGTAGCTGAAAAGTGAATGAGAAAATTTTTGTAACCTTTAAAAACCATTTTTCTTGACCATTATTAGCAGACTTAAAAACGTTTAACTCTGTAAATGTGTGGTAGGAGCAATACTTCTTTCTGTGCTGGGTTTTATGGCCAAGAATTGAGTATATTGGTGGATGATCAAGATATTTTTGAACGACGCCCGTGATCTTATACTAGACTTTGAGAAATACTTGCCAAAACTAAATAAAGTCGTCATAAGAACTGTCTCTACACATCTCTATTACGACTGTAAAGTTTTAGCGGCCACGCTTGGCCCACTCGTCTGCCACCAACATACTGCCTAACTGCTGCTGCGGACCTGTGTTTGAGGGGTGAAGCTCCCTTCGCTTCAGCATCACTTGTACTTGATAGGGCTTTTCTGTCCCCTCAGAGATTGACCTCTGCTCAGTCTGTCTCAAATCCCAGCATTTCCAGTACTTGACTCTTGGGACGGATGTGGCTTTATTCCCCATGAATATTTTGCTGGGGAGAATCTGCAGAAATCTTTGTTGCAGTATGCCAGCTAAGCACACGCATGACAAATTTGTTTTTATTTTTAACAGTCCAAACGTGTTCAAGGGAGTTTCCTAAATCTTAATAGATAAAGGTGTTTATGTAGTTATTAAAAGAAAAATAACAATTTTTCTTAATCTTTCATTTGTATAAATGGCTATGCTTGGTTTCAGTATAACTTCTTTCTTTAGCTATTTGCACTCCCCATTGTGTAGATCTTTGTATTGAAAGGCAGAGCAGTTCTTAGTCTTTTGGTGTGCGTGAAGTAAGCTGAACTCATCATGTGATGGACTAAAGCACAGCAAATTCAGGTCTTCAACTGGATGGAGGGAGAGGTTAAGTTCATATTAAATAGCTTTAAATAAATTAGTATTATACGTGGATGAGAACGGTGTGATTTGTTGCTTTTTTTTTTTTTTGCCTGTATCTAAATTTGTTCCATTTCAAAGATAGAAGCCAAATGAGTTTGGTTCAGATTATATAGGTCACTCCAAAAGTAATGCCTTCTATTTATTTCCGTGGAAGCCGTGATAGACATAAAGAGCACAGTGATGCTATTTGATAGAGCAAATTCTCAGCTACAGAACACTTTTTCAATGTGATCACAATCACTAGCTGTGCATTTTCACCAGTGATGAACAAGAGCCTGCATGCACGTTACTTTCAGAGCATACCTGCAGTTCACTGGAAACTGTACTATTCTGTATTTTAAGCTCTGCCCTGCCAAACTTTGTTAGAGATGCATTGGTTAAAAAAAGTTATCCACTTAGAATTATGGAAGGGAAATTAGGAACCACTACTTAAAAACTGTGGATTTGGACTAGGAAATATTGGTATTTCTTTTGGCTGTCATTCTTGCTTCTGCCACTTACTCTTTGACTTGTCTATAAGGCGAATGGAGAGGAGCTAATTTAGCTCATGCTGAAAACAAGTATGACTTCTACCTCACGAAGATGTTCTGAGCTGCGTGGGCAAAAATGGCTTTGGTTTGCCAGTGGTCTCTAATCATGTATGCTGAAGACTGCATTAACGTTAAATATATGGTTTGTCTGTTAGCTTTTATGTATAGGAGAAGAGTGTTTCTTCACCTGAGGCTGACTAGAGAGCCTGTGGAGTCTCCTTGGCAGTCTTTAGAAGCTGGCTGGACATGAGATAGGGCAGTCTGCTCTGGGTGGTCTTGTTGGAGTATGGGTTGGAGCTGATGCACCCAGCATGCCCTGCCAGCCTCAGCCATCCTCTGGGTGTGTCTCGTTCTGTTGTAAGACACAGCTCTGGGTTTCTTTAAGGAGCTGTGTTTTGGGTGCGGCTGTAGTGCAAGTTGTGGCTCTCCTAAAGTTTTCCTAAAGTTTTTGGTTTTTTTTTTTTTTTTTTTTTGTGGTGAGGAAGATATGGATTAGTGATGGAAGTATGGATTAGTACCTCCAGAAGCATTTAGTATAAATACTCATCTCTGGTTCAGGGTATGCCACAAAGAAGTGTGATGAGTTGCCATTATAGCTTTGTACTCGCTTTGTGCAGCCTGCTGGAAGTAATCTCTCATGACATGGATGGAATTTTTTAGGGTATTTCATGTAAGCATTATCCAGTTTAATCTAGAAGATCTTGTTTATTTTACAGTTTTTGCACTTTTCTGGTGTTACTCTGTTACTTCCCGTGTTTTTTAACAATGATAATATCTCATTTAAGTATTTTTTTTTTTTTCCATTTTAAGTCTCAATATGGCACAAAAAAAATTAAGGATCTGAAGAGGTAAAAATGACAGCTTCTTAATTTAGGACCTAAGCAAAGGTTACTGTGAATGGATAGCCTACTGTTTTACATAGTGGGATGTCACAAGACTTGTCAATTCATATTTAGCAGTTTGAGATCCTGGTATGTCTGAAGTTATGTATCAGGCTTCTTTTAACCTCTCAAACATGAAATATTTAGCCCTGGTCTTACTCTTAAAACATGAAGAGGAGTGAATTTGTAACCTCTGTGCTTCAAAAATAAATTTTGTTTCTGCTAGCTCATTTCTCACTGTGGCTGTTGACGAGGATTATATGTCAACTTCAACGGCTACTTATAATTTCAGGATGTCTAAACCTGGCACCACTAGTTAGCTTCTTGCTATGCTGAGGAGGAAAATACGGCAGTTGGATGGGTTCCTTGCTTCTGTAATCCTAAAATTAGGTTCACTGACTGTTCAGGAGCCTGTTCAAAGTCAAATGCCACTAGAGAGATTTGCTTACTTCCTGGCCTCATGTGAAACACGGACAGTTGTGAGCGTGGAAAGCTTCTTGGCATGCTGGGCATAGGAGGAGGCCTGGAGCAAGGGTTTATAGCTCAGCCCATGTGGTTGCAGAGCTGGTTCTGCTGGTGCAAGAGCCTGGTGAGCTGTTCTGCACAGCAGAGAATGGTGATGTCAGCCAGCTGTCAGTCCTTTCCTGTGGCTTGTTGGTTAGAAGAACATGCACAAGTGGTCCCTCCAACAGACTCATCAGGAGGCCTTTCTACTTTTGTCTTTTGCTGATACACTGCAGAAAATCTTGCTAAAGAAAGTGTGTTTGCGTCATACATAATGCTGCTCTGAAAAACTTTGGATAAAGTCTTCACGTGGGAGTGCTGTCATATGTCATTCACTTCAGTGTATTTCCAGTATATTATGAGTATTTTTGATCCGAGAAAAGATTAAGTGAGGAAATAGAAGCCTCCTTATATCTGTGCCTGAATACTGTAATGTTTTGGAGGTTGTGTGCTCTAGGAGACAGGATGGTCTGCAGAGGTTCATACATGGGGCAAGCATATGCATAAGCAGCCCTACGTACCCTACATAATACACAGTGGGACACTGCTAGCAGTCACATTACCTCCTGGGTATTCTTTCAGAGGGCATGTTGCTCACGGGGAATGGGAAGGCACTGGTCTCTGGGTTCATCTTTCCTATAATATGCATCAAAAAAATAATTTATAGGTGAAGCTGTAGTGCTGTATCATTGGTGTGGATCCCCTTCCTGTGGGCCTCTCAATCATTCTTGACATGCAATTTAGCATCTGTTTTACCCTCTAGGCTGCCTCTATCATTGGTAAATGGGGATTGTCTAGGGGGCACTTCAGAGCATCCCAGCTACGTTCCTGCCCTGAGTTGCTCTCCTTCCACTGACCATAAATGGAACAGTGAGGGAGAGGAGCTGCCAGGATGGGAAGCTCATGTACTTGCTGTTGTCTCTGTTTTGTGTTTGTAGAGCCCTGATAATCATTCTAGGGAGACAACAGTTTTTTGTGAAATCTGATTCTTTACCAAGCTTTGTAAATAGCTACAGTCATTTCTTTTTCCTAATTTCTGTCAGTGTCTAATATGTAATAGCTATATGCAAGTATACTTACTGATACAATTCCTGTGTAATTAATTGTTATGGGAACAGTGTTTGAACAGTTACCTAGCGGCAGGGGTGTAGTATCTTTATTTCTGATGTACATTTACTAACTGGTTTTATTCGTTTTAAAATACGCTGGGAAAAAAACATCTGACTTAATTCTTAATCTTCTTCTTTGCTCTCTTCCTAGGTTGCTATGTGTGTATGTCATATCGTCTGTGTTGCACTGATGATATTTATTGTAAATAGCCAAGTGGTGTTGGTAGCACTGCTAATGAGAAGTTCAAATATTTTCTTCAGTGTTATATTTTTATAGCTAGATAAAACTTGTAGGCTGTCAGAGGGAAATCTGAGTATTAATCTCCTGTGTATTCTTGAGTGACCAAACAGGAAATCCCTGTATCAGTGATGGGTTGACATGCCCTTTTTTCTTCAATGAATGAATTTTTTTCATTTTTTACTATCCAGCAGTTGCTATTGTTGCTATTTTTTTTTTTTTAATTTATTTTATTAACGACTTATTTTGGAAATGCTTTATCCTTCCTCATGATTTGACTAGAAATTTCTTCTGGTATAGTTTAAATGCAGGCAGTTCCTATCCTGCAAGAAAGGATCTATCTGTACGGCAGAAGGGCATATGCTTAGTTCATATGTTTGTATTTGTATGCACAGTGTTATACATGCTTATATGCTGTTAAAAGCACCCAATGTCTATGCCATTGCGTGCAACGCATGAGGGAGGTCCTTCTAATAGTGGGAAGAGCAAGGGAAACCGCATTCAAATGTGTGTTTGAGCTATGCTATGTATTCCTGCCTGTTGGAAAAGTTGAGTGTTTCCTAAGTCTGAAGATGGTGCTAGGGGAGTTGTCAGCTTCAGCTTGCTTCACCTGTTTCAGCCTGGTCCCCTGTAATGCCCTCTTATCAGGTAGAACACATAAGGGACTTCGCTTTCTCTTACAGATGTCCATTTGTTTCTTTCATAAAAACAAAATAAAATCTCTGTGGGGGGGAAAAAAAAAAAAGTATTTAATAGCATGTTCTACTGCTGTTACCTTCTGTTTTCAGAAGAATCCCAAGTTTGTATATAAAAGTGTGTGTAGGGGAAGGATGTTTTGCCATTCAAAATGGAGGGGCTGTTAGTGAAAATCTTGATGGCCAAAAAGGATAGAAATGAAGTTTAAGAACAGCTGCACTGAGTAGCATGTTCTCCTCTTTCTTATCTAATGGATACTTCGGTATCTTTGGAAACTCATCTTCCCTCTAGCAAAATTAGCTTCTGCTCAGTGAGTGAATCATGACTACTGTAACAAGGACAACATCAGTAGATATGTTAGGATGACAGTAATGTCACTCAGATGAATGTGTTACAAAAAGAGTTCTAGGAAAGAATAAGAGACATTCAGAGGTCAGGGCTGTGAGTTACTCCCATTGGCTCTAAGAGTCTTAGTATAAATGGATAAATAGAAGGAAAAGATCAGTGTTATTTCTACTGCTGTGCTCAAGTGTTTTGCTAGAGCTGATGCAGAAATTCTGGTTGTTGGAACACAAGTCTTTCTAGGCAGATTCTCCTCTCCCTTGTGAAGGTTCGGGGTCAAAGGTAGTCCATTTGACCTTTGTGAAGCACTTGAAAACAATGGTGTTTTTTTCTTTGATAATTTGTATGAATCTGTTTCCTGGATATCGGATTCATAGGCACATCCCTTCCCAGGAGAAAGAAGTTAGTTTTACTCTAGCTCTCAGCATGATATTTTTGACCAGAGCTTCTTCAAAGCAAACCAAGATCACTGTATGTTTCAGACATTACAGAACTTGCTGTGCTTCATGCAGAGCTGCAAGGACCTGCTTCTGAGGCCTTTCCACATAAGAGGCAGGTTTTTTTTTCTCCTTGTGTCTTTCATATTATTTTAGTTTTTTTCTGGTTCTTGTGAGTACTCTGGCATGTTGCTGGGGGTTTCAGACACAGACGCTGCCTGTCGGCACCTGCTGATGAATGAGTCGGTGGCAGTCGGTCAGGCACAGTGCGCACGCCCTCGTGCATCCCTCCCTGTGAGGGTCAGGTCAGCTGTGCTTTGGCATTTAGCTCCCCACTGGAAAGATCTTTGCCTTGTTTCCTGTGAATAACAAGAAAAAGGAGGGGAGAGGCACTGCGCGGGCTACCTGCCCTCTCCCTGCTGGGAAGACAAAGGATCTATTTTCAGGGCAGCTGCATGTTCTGGGCATGTAAATGTGATATCTTATCAGAGGCTGCTGTGGTGCATGTCACCATTCACCCCTTTCACATCATCTTGTTGGTAGATAGTGAAATGGTGACTTTAGCATATCGTTTCTTCCTTCGTTAGTTGATAATGTGAAGAGCATTACAGTGACCAAACTATGCCCTTGTGACCTAACTGCAGCTCTCAGAATTTGGTACTGCTGTTCTTTGCATGCTTGTGCACACATGACATCACTGCTCTTCAGTCTCTTCTTTCCTTGGTGATAGCATTTCTAGTGCATTACAGCCTCAGAACTTAGCAGGGATACCTTGTTTAAACCAGAAGGAAAAACAGTAGTGTGGTTTGGATAAAGAGCCTGAATTTCCATCCTTCTGCCCTTTCTTTTCATGATTTTTTTTTTTTTTAGGGTGTTAACACCAAAGCTATAAAGGGAAGCTCTTAAATTTTCTCAACATCTAATTTATGAGTAAAAGTAGTTGTCACTACTATTTACTTGCAAATACTTGTTTGCAGCTTTGAAACAAATGCCTCTACAGATTAGGACTGTATTTTGATGCTGCAGTGAAGCAGAGATTAGCTGGTTCCCACTAGCAGAGATCACCCCCTTCAGTATTCACTGCTGGCTTTGCCTGCTCAGCAGACACCACAGCAGTGAAGTCTGTTGCTTTTGCTGTTAATGTCTTGGTCAGTTTAGACCACAGAGAAGGTTGCATACAACTGAGTCCCTGATTACTTAGGCTTGAGACTCCTGAGTCCTAGCCTCCCAGCTTCCTTGTGATATTCAGGAGTTTCAGTCTGACTGAATGAAGTGTGCAGTGGGGAGCAAGGCACAGCAAGGACTCAGTGATAAAAAGTTGTCCCTTTAATTGAGTCCTTAGTTTGCTGTTTCAGTTCTTCCGCTCTGATCCAGTTAGCGTTACATTTCTCAGCTTCGCATCCTTGATAGTCAAATGCTAGAAAATTAAATTTCTTGGAAAAGCTGGTTTTCTTGAGGGTGGATGTTTCAAATCAAAATAGAAAAGAAACACTTGTGTTGAGGAAGCATGGTTTTCTCACTCTGTGGTTTCTTGTCCATTGAACTGTAAACCTGTATGAGGTATCTGCCTGGTACTTCAGCTGCTGTGAGCTCCAGAGTCATGAAGGCAGCAGTATACTGCTTAGTTTTGCATGGAATGAACGAATGCTTCTGTGCCTTTGCAAAAAAAAAACCAAAAAAAACACAAAAAAAACAAAAACAAAAAAAAACATTGGTTATTAAGCACTTGATTCTCCGTATTCCAGCTGTAGAAACTTCCAGTATGGATACCTTTTGCCTTTTCTTTTTGATGATCACTTCCCTTTAACTATATTTTCTTTGACTGTCTCTTGTAACCTGTTTTTTAATATTTCTTTTCAGCAGCTGAATTGTGCACAGTTTTAAGAGGACTAGCTTCTCTTGTCTGGTAACTGGCGTGCATGCAGGAAGATGGGTGTGTAGGGGCAGAATCTTTGTCAGTACTGCTTACAGTAAGTAAGAGGAAGGCACAAAAATGCATTCTGAGGAATGTAAATGAAACCACTTCCTAATCCCTGGTAACTAAGTGAAAAGAGTGATAAGCTACCCAGCCCTTGCAGCATGGCTTTATGGGTTTTAAAAAAAATAAGCAGTTAATAATTTGATGGGAAATAACTCTGACAGGCCTAAGGAAGTAGTTGTTTGTAAAGAAGGTGGGTACACATTGTCATCTTGTGCCTTAAATACTTTGCAGAGACACATTGCCAACAGGTATAATGTAAGTTAAAGAACTATTTTGTTATCCTGCATGATCAACATAAATGATTAAGATGATTTTCCTATTTTTTTAGAGGGTCACCTTACACAAATGTTTAGGTTATTCCTGATGGATGTGTTGTGAAAGATTTTCCTTTTCCTTTTTGCAAAGAGTGGGCAAACATGAATAAGTCCAGAAGAGCTGTAGAACAAAATGTCCTTGCTGGGTCAGATCAAATGTCCATGGAGACCAGTTCTCCTACTTCCTTCTCCAACGGCAGGGAGCAGTTGCCTAAGCAAATGATACAAAAACAATATAAACTGCAGATATTTCACCAGAGTATTTTCCGTCCTCTGACAGTTTTATGCTTTATAGTCTTTGAGATGTTGTCTTCACAATTATTTACTGTCTGTGGATTTTTCTTCCGGAAACCTGCCTAGTTACTTTTAAGACGCCATTCTTGCTTTTATTTTATGAGAAATGTCTTGACTGTGAGTTCCAGCAGTTCAGTATTCTTGGTGAGGCAGAAGCTCTTCTGGGTTAGTTTGGACTTCAAACTTTTGTTAGATAACCTGTGGCCTTCCAATATTTGAAAGGAGCATATAAATAGGAGAGGGGGAACAGCTGTTCTCAGGGATGCATAGCGATAGGACAAGAAGGAATGGTTTTAAACTGAGACAGGGGAGGTTTAGGTTAGATATTAGGAGGAAGTTTTTGACAAAGAGTGCGTGTCCTGGTGGTAATGCACTGGAACAGGTTGCCCAAGGAGGCTGTGGATGCCCCATCCTTGAAGGTATTCAAGGCCAGGCTGGATGTGGCTCTGGGCAGCCTGGTCTGGTGGTGACCCTGTACATAGCAGGGGGGCTGAAACTAGATGATCATTGTGGTTCTTTTCAACCCAGGTCATTCTGTGATTCTAGCTATATTGGTAAAGGAATTCATGATTCGCCATACCTTCCATTAAATTTCAGTAGTGGTCTTTGTTCCCCTCCCACTTCACCTTTTTTACAGGATGGAAATCCCTGACCTGGCAGACCATTCCCATTGTGGAAGCTGGACCACCTTCATTATGTAATGTTTCATTAAAGCACTTCAGCAGTTATTTGCTATATATCAACCTCTTTTCATTTATCTCTTCTGTAGTCCTTTTATGGAGCTTTTGAAATTGGGCGATTAAATCAATCTACTGTAAAATTGTGTACTGGATACACAATTTCTTTAAATAGAGCTTTTAATTATGATTTCTACTTTTTGTCTTCTCTTTACTCCCTAAGACAACTCAGAAGCATTTACAAAAAAATGCTACAGATCAGGTATTTTATGAGCATCTTCTAAGTGGTAAATACTCAATTCAAAGCTTTAACTGTATGAAAAATTTGAACAATTTCTTTTGTCTGACACTTTTCTATATTAATTTCATCTGTCATTTATATCCTCCCATCAGAGTTGTATGCTCCTTTGGCAGTTCTTCTATGCTTGATACTGCTCTTGCTTGTTTTGAGTGGCTGAGCAGTAACAAAACTTGCTCAGCTATAGCACAGGCCCCAGCTCAGCACGGGCCCCAGCACCCATTCAGTTAGCTGGACTTTGAATTCAAAGTTTTGAATTATAAATTGAATATAAATTTTAGCTCTGGAATCTCTAGGGTGTTAATGAAGGCCTTAATTTGCTCTAATGCATCTATTTTGATGTAAAGATGAAGATGTCACTATATGCATGTTCAGGTGTATTAAATTGGTCAAAACTAATGCTTAGATTCCTTGTATCAGGGGAAACTTATCTGAACTTGAATGTGTGTACTCACATTCCTGTTTTTTTTCCCCCTTATATTTAACCAGTACTATTTTCTGCTTATTCATCATTTCTATATTTTCATAGATTTCTAAGAGCTCATCTCAAGAAAAAAGTCAGTATGTTTGGCTGAAATTCAAGATCATTTTTCTATCTCAGTATAATTGATTGAACATGGCCATTAAATCTTAATTAACATTATTTAGTAAAAATACTGACTGTAATTACTTCAATTTGACACAAAGCAGGTCTTTGTGTGAGTTCATTATCCTGTGTGAAATAACATCACTGCTGTTACTGTGCATTCCTTCTGCTTGTTGAGCTGCTATGGAGAAAGCACTTGCAGGATGAAATTCTTTTCTTCCCTGTGATGGCAGATTCACTCAGTCTAAGCTCTAAAAACTTGTGTGTAAATGTGCTGTTTTAACATTTGGGAAGGTGCAGTGACTCACTGAGCCTGTTAATGACTTCAATTATGGTTGTAAGTGCTTCACCCTCTATTTTAATGTCTCATTCCCACAGAGGAGGAAACTGAAATGTACCAATAACCTCCTTTCCCTAAGCCCCAAACTCTTACTATGAGGTGAGTTGGAAGATCCTCCGTATATCACAGATAAGCTAAATTTAGAGTATGATTTGTGTGGGAAAGCACAGTGCTCCTTCCTGTTCCTCTGCCATGTTTTACCCATCCCTTAGCTGTACAGGGACATACACTGGGCCATGTTTTCTGTGAAATCCCTGAGGGCCCTGGCTTTTCTAGCAGTCTGTGCCCTATGATATGAAGGTGCATTTAAGATACGTGTGACTTGAGACATTAGGTGTACAGAATACCTGTGTCCCTGGCAGGGCTGTGGAGGCAGGAAGCTTTAGCCTGATAAACAGGTAGAGACAGGGTTTCTGCCACCAGAAAAAGCTTGTCTTGTGATTGTATCCATAAGTACCCCAGGCTTTCTGAAGGGAGTCAGGATGGTGCTTTAACCACAGTATGCGACACTTGCTGCATGTGTGTGCTGGGTACTCCTTTACTTCTACCTGGATTTTCTGAAATACCTGGTTTGTTCTCCTCAGATGGCAGAGATGATAATTTTGGGATGATTAATTTGGAAATTTTTTTTGAGCTTTCACACATCAAGAGGTCAGTTACACTATATGGAAAGTTTGTGTGTTATCTTAAAAGGCTTTTGTGATTAGGTAGGATTCCACTTGTGACGTTTTTGTTGATCTCTTTATTGGGATTAAGCCAGAGACTTGGCTCTTATTTGAGGAAAGGGGGTGAGTTGTAGGGGTGAGTTGTGAGTTGTTCTTTTGTTGTTGAATGGAACGCTTGCACACGTGGAAGAAAACTCTTTAAAAGTCTTATCTGAAAAAGTAAAATCTGATCATTCACCAACAGAAGAGAATAGGGGGGAAAATGCCATCCTTTCCACTTTGTAATTTTGTAGAACTACTCAGTTTGCTTGTTTGTACTTGTTCACCAGCAGACAACATTCTGATGACTCTAGTTTTATTATTTAGCTGCTTGCTAATTGGGAACTCCTATTTGAAACTGCTTGCAATCCCTGAAGCCTTATGGTCTGTTTTCACGTGTAAATCTGTCTCACAGTGGCACAAAAAAAGTATGACCATGCTGAGGACAGAAAGTGGTGAGCATGGAGGACAGCTGATGAACCCTTTCTGCAGAAGAGATCAATTTATCATTGAAACTTGCAAAAAGTCTCTGCAAATATGTAACACACATCAGAAATGCAAAGAGACCAGGGAGGTATAAACTTGTTTTCACAAGGAAAAGAGATTTCTGCAGTTTTAATTTCTATGCATGAAAGTGTTTATGGATGTTAGTTTGAAAATTTGTGCGTGCTTTCAAACTGTGGAATACTGCTGTAAAGAACATGCTTTGGAAAATCTGTACTATTTTGTACCACGTTATAGCTAGTTTACTACATCATTTCTAGTAAAAATCACTTCAGAAGAGTATTCTACTAGTCTCTATAGTTCAGGGATTTAAGACTGGAAAGCTCATCCTCTGAGACCAGTGTTCTGTTATTCTGCATTACATAATCTCCACTATAAAGCTACTATATAGTATACAGGAGCAATAGCTGCTTTTTAGCTTTCAGTCAGATTTACAAAATGCTAAGCTCATTCTGTAGATACTGGATAAAATTGAATTTCTGCTGGCCATGTAGCAACCTGAGATTTAATTACTGCTGACCTCACTTGGCATCCCAACCTTAGGAACAGCTGTGTGTGCTGAATCAGATCTTCAGCCTGTGCAAAGTAATTCTCCTGTAAGTCAGCTGAGAAGCTTGTACAGTGTGTGTGTGTCACCTCTGTCACGTATAGAGAGGGAACGTTTTGAATTTTGTTGCTGCTCTGTGGATCCTGAGTTCAAAAGCAGTTTCCATGGAGGAATCTCAGGGTAGAAAGAAATCTGCGTAAATGTACATTATAGAGATGAGCAGGGGAGTAATGAAGGTCTTATGCTTGAATTTCAAATGAGATGTTTCTGTTTCTCTGTTGTCCCAGAGGAGTTCTGAGGAGCTTGTTTTGTGCTGAGCAAGTCTCATTGCATTGATTTTTGAGTAGAAGACCATGTTATGTGGCATTGGCATGTGGTTATTGAACATTGCTCAAACACAGACTTTTGTAGAGGTGGAGGAAGAGTTACGTCTCAGCTTTCTGAATCTGGGCAATTTATCTTCAGCAAACTGTGACAGAGATTGCTCCTCAACTCTGCCGTGTTACATACCCTGCAAGTTTCCAAAGGAGCAGCTGGGAAGGCAGGGAAGGCTTCCACTGGTGTTACAGTAGAGTATTTGGCTCTGACAGTGAAATATGAGTATGTAGCTTGAGGCTACTAAGCTAATTGAAGGAAGGGGATGGGGGGGGAGAATAAAAGTCCTCCTTCCCTCCTAGACCCCCCAGAAAGACTTCCAAAGACTTTCACCTGATCCCCAAGGGAAAGCCTGCTCTTGAGGATGAAGAATGTGTTAGTGGATGTATCTTTGTATCAATGTGTCAATAGTCACATTAACCGTTGTATCCAAAATGAACACCTTGATTTCATTTTCTCATTAAGAAAACACTGTCACTGGGGTGAGATGAAACACGACTGGCTCCAAAGTCCTGAATTCTGTTGTAAAGGGATACCTGGATTTAAATGAAGCTGAGTTAATTCAGTACAAGTTCACTGCTAGAGGGTAGGTCAGTTGAGCAAATGTAAAATATTGCTATAATAGACAGATAACTCTGTAAGAAAGAGAGAGTGAAATAGAGTACAGTAATTAGGGAAGTAGGCAAATGTATTGCATGATACTACTTACATGAGAAGGGCTGGAGTCAACAGTTAATTTCCTGAAGGTTTTTGTCTGTAACACCAAAAGGAAAGCATACAAAAATGGAAACAAAGCAACATTTCTATTGTGATTTCTTTTGTATATGTGCAAGGTACTTTCCAAATACTTGAGAAGGATAATCCTGTCTTCAAAGCATGCTTTTTTTTTTTTTTTTTTTTTTTTTTTTTTTTTTTTTTGAATGCAAAAAGGTAGACAGAGATTAGGGGAAGGGTAACTAAATAAGGAATACATATTTAATATAAATACCTAATTGCACATCTAGAAAATGTTTGACAGTTAAAGTTGAGAGGTAAAACCTCTCAAAAAAAATCTGAAGAACACTGCATGCTGTAGGTCACACGAGACTTCTCCCCATCCTGCAGGCAACTGAAGGGCAGCAGTGCTTCATGAAGGATGCATACGTAGTCCAGAAAAGAACATTTTGCATAGAACTGTTGAGGGACTTCAGTAACAGAAACAAAGCTTTGTGAAAAAGACTCCAGAAGAGGAGCCTTGCATTTTGCCAATGATTTTCTCAGTTATTTGCTGACATAAAAAGAATGTTGACATTAAAAAAAAAAACAAAAACAAAAAAAAAAACTTATTAAACTTCAGGTGCTGGAGGGTATTGGTTTTTAAAAAGCACATTTCTTTTTCTGTATCAGTAAGTAGATTTCCTTTCTATCTGCTGATACTACGGGGAAAAAAAAAAATGCTCAGAGCAAAATTTCTCTGATCTGCATGAAATATTTTTTCTTTTTTTTTTTTTTTTTTAATCTTTCCCTGACTACCTCTTTGCCTCCAAGGAGAGAGTCAGCAGACCATATGGCTAAAGCTTGGTCAAAAAAAATAAACAGTGAAGAGAAGGGTCTTACAATAACAAGAATTAGGTGATGTTAACAAGAGGGTAAACTACCAGACTGACTTGTAGCTAACCTCCTGGAGTTCTTGTGGGCCAGGGATGTCACTCAAAGGTTGTGAAGGATGACTGGTGAGACATCTGCTTCCTCCATCAGCAGCGCAGGTCTAGGGATATGATACTCACTAACAATTAAGCAAATGTAACTGAATTTTACTAGCTTGTTATGAACATGAAGGTGATTGGTGCAGTGCATCTCTTTTTCCTTCTGTTCTTAGCACAGTAATTACTCAATGGGATAATTTCTACCTTTTGGTAGCAAGGCTATTCAAGGAAATCTTTATTAAGTAGCATATGCGTTTTTAAGCTGTTTTGCAAGTCTACTTTCAGGATAATAATCAATTGTTCAAGTATCTTTCTGAAAGGAGGCTCTTGCCAAGGACTTTTCTTGGAGGTATGCCATGTGTGATTACCGGTACTTCCAGAAGACAATTTATAGCAGAAAAGTGTGACATTAAAGCAGAAGTACCTCAGTTGAAGAACACTGTAGTGTTCTGTATCAGAACTGTGTCAGCTGTAGTGCTTCTATTTGCAGCTCTGTGTATCCAGTGTATATGTTGTGTGGCCAGAACTCCCTTTCATTCAGGTCAATATCATTTTCCATTCTTCTCTTCCACGTCACCTCCCCAGTGTTCTAAACAAAATCTACAGAGGTCTCTCCTTTGTACTGGTACACTAAAATGACTTATCTAGATGTCTATGTCTTCAGGAAAAGAAACAAGTCTGTTCACCTATTCCTTCCTTTTTTAGGAAATGTTCACAGTAGAGAGCATATTCATTCCCTTTTTATTTCTTACACTTTAGATATCTTACAGATTTAGATATCTTATAGAAGCCTTTGAATGATCTGTTATCTGTAAAAGTCTTGAATGAGAGGCTGAGAGAAACACGATACACAATTGCAACATGATGGTTGCAGGCATTGTGAGGCCTGGTTACTTCTGAAAAGTCTGGTCAGGCTGAATTTGGTTGGACTTTACTATTCAAGTTGATACTTGTGTTCTGCAGTGTTTGCCACGCTTCTCTTCAGTTTTGCCAGAGCATGCGTGTTTGTCACGTGAAAAACAATCCAAAAGAGTAAAATTTCTCTAGATGCTCACATGAGGAAGAATTTTAAAAAGTTAGGTTAAGTTTCTGAAACATTATTGTTATCAGTGATATATGAGATTCACTAAATAGTTATCACTAATATTTGTTTTTTTCTTGAATTTATAGAAGGAAGTGTATGAGGTGCTCTGTATACAGCTATGGCTTCATTTTCCTTGGATGAGTTCATAGATTAGAGGTAATTATACTGTAGGAGGCTGCATAGATAAATGAATGAGATCTCTGATTGACTGAAATGGAAATTTTGGACAGTTTCCTTTGTCTTGCCTTTTTCCTTTTTTGTTTAAAACAAATCTGTGGTTAGTTGAGGGCATCTTAAGTATGAAAGCACTGATATCTGGTCAATCTGAGAGAGATGCAAGCTTTTGCCGTTACCTTCAAGTAGCTTCTTTTGCCTCCACACATTATTTTTGTTTTAAGAACAACAACAACAAAAAAGCAACAACAAAATGTCCCAAACAAGCAAAACCACAGGAACCCTTTGGCTGTAGGGTACAATTCTGTGGGTCACGTTTTGGGAATTTCTGATAGGAAAAAAAAAAAAAAAAAAAGAGAAATAGTAAAAATAGCGTTTCTGCTTATCCACTTACACAAAGAGGTGTGACATTAAGGAAAAAAAAAAAAAAAAAAATCACCTGTTAACATGGGTCTGTGCACACATGCGTACCAGAGTCTGTACATTCCCATCCAGCTCTGAGAGCTTCAGCATTTTAAAGTAATGCACATTGTTTTGGAGAAGGGGAGAGAAGCAGAAAGAAGAAAGGATACGTTATAAACTAAATATCAGTTTTCATAGGAGGATTATACTTGTCTCCTTTTCCTTTATCATTTTTTGGAAGCGGGGGCACTTGAATACTTCTCCTGACAGCAACCACCAAGTCCAGTTTTGTTGGAGGTTTGTCTAGAAGAGATAGTAAGGTGATAGTATTCTGCTTTATTTACTCTGTTTTAAGACAAGTAGAATAGATACAGATTGCAAAAGCATTTTGTACTGAGAGAACCTGATAGCTAAAAGTAAGGAGGCGGTAGCTATTGTAAGTTGAAATTTATAACATCTGAACTCTGATTATCTTTATTGTTTTTTGTTAAATCTGTTGATTTGTTCTTGTATATATTTGAAGTGTAATTTATAGTATATCAGATGAATGCTTGTCTCCATTTTCTGAATTATTTTCCTTTTTTTAAATAGACCAGTATGTGTTCTCTTCTGGCCTACTTCAGAGTAGCTGTGTAGAGGTGTGCCACAGCAGTGCAACGGCTCTGTAAAAACTCAATGTGTAGATTTTCAAAAGCACTGTGGAATTATTTTTTTTTTTCTTGAAGCCTTGTGTTGGGCATCCTAATTAATGAAGTTCAAGAGAGTCCTATTACAGGTAAATTGCTTCTTCCCTTGCTAGCTTTTCAAAAGGCTAGTGAAATATATCCTGGATTAGAGTGACAAATTAATACGACACTTTCTCCTTTGAACCCTCTTGCATTCCTAGGATTTGGATGGCAAATGTAGATAATCAGATTTGGTTCCTTGCTGAAGCATTTAACTGTGTACTACAGGGCTGATCTGTCTGTCAAAGGGAATCAAATCTCTCTTCTTGTGTAAGCAGAAACCTGTTACGGTGGAGGGAAGTGCAATTACAGTTTAAATTGGTTGCAGCACTGATGCTGTTCTGTGTTGTTTTTTAGAAAAGCTTTGCTTTTCATGAATGTTTCCAAGTTGGCATAAGGGTAAATGAGTTGCAGAAAGTGGTGTGCTTTTCTTCATTCGTGCTAACCAGCATGAGAAACTGCTGGGTGCAGCTGCACACCGGTTGAAATGATGCTAAAAAGATAAGAGCACTTGTACTTAGCGCTTGTACCTAGTGGAATAAGATAAAAAGTAGAACAAGATTTTTCAAAAACCAGCAACACATTTTCTCACCTTTCTGAGCTTCTTGTTCAGTGTTATACTGCCCTGAACCCTGCCCTGCCTAAGACTCAGCCTTGAATGTTAAGTCTTCTTTCACTGGCCTTTGCAAATGACTGTCTAAAACACTGTGATAGCCAAGCCTGTTGGAAATCATGGTGACGGTTATTTTGGAATTGAATGTGGGTCCCTGTCCTCTTGAATGTAAAATTCAGTCCTCTAAAAGGACCGTACAAATGCCAGGTTATATTTCCTTCAGATATGTCATATCACTTGGTTTGGGAAACAGCTCCCTTGACAGACTGCAGCCATGATTGCAAGCCCAAGTAAGGAGTTATGGGAACAAAGCAGTCTTGTTGAACAGAAGAATGAAGAGGGCAAAGAATGATGAAATAGTATGTAGTAACCTGTAAGTTATTTGTAATGCTTTCTAGAAATGCTTTAAGGAAAAAAGCACCGCAGTTTGTTTTCCCAGATCTCTCCCTGATAAATGGAGGCTAACTTCTCTTCTGAATTGCTGGAAGGTTCAGGTTTGTCTTCTGTACTGGAGAAAAGTACATGTCAAATTCAAGGGGAATTTTCCTTGCTTGAGTTGGCTGAGCTTTACTGCTTAATAAATGTTTATTTTGTTATTAACATGGATTAGAGAGTTTTGAATGCCTCCAGAAGTGAAGGTTACTCATGGTAAAGAACATGCTTTTGCTGGATCTGGAATTGCTGCTTTCTATATTTTTGTTGCTTTGGATCTGGGGGCAGCCAAACTGAGGCAGCCTGGCCTGGAGTAGAGATATGTGCAAACTGTGAAGTTACAGTTTTCAGTAGCTTTGTGTATCTTCAGTAAAGTTATTTACTTGCTTTTTGATTTTGTTATTTTTTTTAAAAGAAATTTTTAAGAGAGTGAAAAGAAAAATCACTTTCTTTTGGATCCTAGATAGTGACTTACATAAGAAAGCTACCTGCAGTGATAATATGCAGTCTTCACCCAAAAGCCTCAGCCAAAAGCTATCCTTAGTTTGCAAGACTTTCACACTTACTCTTTTCAATTTCTAGTGTGGATTATTATGGTTTTCATGGCTACGTGTGGGGCAGGATGAGAGGGGTGATAGCAGAGGCTTGTGATGTGGGTGGCTGTCCTCAGACACTGCTGTGGACTGCCCTGGTGATCTGTTGGTGGCAGGTATCCAGCTGCAGAAAGGATACATGATCAAGCGTTTCATCCTTCATTTAGCCCAGAAAAATGGCTCAGGGATTCTCTTGTTCTCCTCACATTTCACAAACTGGGGAGGTCTGAGCCTGTGCTTCTGCACTCAGGATGTGTCATTGTGGCGACTTCCTAGGAGGTTCAAAAATGAAACTGAAACTGGAGGATTTGCTGTGGGAATGCAGGGATTGGCTCAGCCAATAATCACTGTTTTTGCTGTTACGCAAATGATCTAGGTTGGGTACAATTTGTTTTGTTGCTTTTTTTCTTACAGCTAAGAATAAGGGCAGCACTATATGTAGAGAAATATATGGAGCTAATAAAAGTAAAAAAGACTGGTTGTCCCAACACTCAACTTTACAACATCAATTATTGCTGGGAACGTAAAGGTAGCAGGCGAACACAGCTTGACCTAAGCTTTGTTGCAGCTGGCATAAAATTCCTTCGATTTGAAAAGTGTTGAGGGTTGGTTCTTTCTGTGGAAGAACTATTCACATAAATTTTGTGCAACTCTGTCAATTCAGTAATGATTTTACTAGATTCTGTTCCCACATTTTACTTTGTTTGAATTCAGAATGTGGTACAAGTAGCAACTCCTGTACCCAAGTGTTCAGGCTACCCATGTGTATTCTTCTTGTGCTGGTGCTTGGGAAGAGGTACTTCCTTCTGCCTGGGAGTTGTAATGAATATCACTTGTCCCATGTGCTCTGTAACTGCGGCACTCTCAGTTGGCAGTTAAGGACAGATTTACTGCCAAGTATTTCATTTTCAGAATGCATAAGAAAATACAGCGCAAGCAAATAAATAACTTGCTTACTGCAAGGAATAGGTTAGGTCTATTCAGAAATAAAGCCTGGCAGCTTTAAAATCTGGACAGTTTTCTTATAAATGTGAACATATGATGTGCACAATATACTATCCCTGACCGTTAATACCATAGTGGTCATTTCACCAACTGCTAAGAATGGCTGTCAGAGACTAATCGTACACCCAAAAAGTTATTGAGAAGTTTGGGCATTGGGTTATATTCTCTGGATGCTTTCTGCAAGTTGATTTTGACCATTTTGACCATTGATGCCCTTGTATACTTAATTCATTATAGTTCTGGGAGTGAATGTGAAGTATTGAAATAAACTTCTCTAGTAGGATTAGTTAAATATCATATTTCAGTATATCCTGTGATATTAAATAGGTTTGTGTTCTACTAGTTTATAATCCTGTAAACTCTGGGGCAAGCTTAAGCAAAACTGTGCTCATTATATCTTGAGTTCTGCTATTAACATCAGAGGGTTTTGGGGCGCAAGGTTTCATGTGAAGCGTGCACATAAAGTAACATAATGTGTCCTGTCTAAGTGGCAGGACTTCTTTAGTTTAGACTTCTCTTACTTGGTCATGTGTATATGTGCGTGTGTGTATGATCAGTCTGGGAGCACAGTAATGGCTTGATATTGACCAAAAAAACTTCCGTTGCTGTATTAAAGATAATATACCTGATTCAGTGAAGTAAAGAAATAAGGCACACTTACATTTTTTACTCTAGATACTCAAAGGCTCCTGGCCAAAAGGAGATCCTGTATCTTTCAATGCCAGGTTGTTATTTCGAGTGATTTTTGGTAGTGGATTGTGTTGGTTGATTGGACACTGGAGTTAGAATTGTGAATACATGAATTAGCATTAATTCAGAACTGACACTTCCTTCTTGCTTAGTCACTGTATAAAAGTATATGATGGCATGTTAACATAAACCAGCAAGCAATAGAGCATTGAAGAAAACTGAGATCAGCTGTGTTCTTTGAGTTATTGAGTCATAAGTGCTGGGTTTTGATGTTGTTAAGAAGTCTTTTTAATTCAAGAAGCAGCTGAGAAGAGTAATTTGAACCAGTTCACTTCCAGAGTACCATAGCAATTTATTCTGGATGACTTGTCTTCAATGACTTCGAACTGTTTGTCTTCTGATTAGTTTTGGAGGTGTTAATGAAGATTCCTGAAAGTGTTATGCAAAATGCTGTGTTTGCTGTTGTTTTTATTCCTTCATTTGCTAAATATATATGTACCTGACAGAGCAGTTCTCTATGTATATTGGTATTCCATATGATTTATACTAATATGGGAGCCTTGACTGCAGTAAAAATCTCAAAATGCTGAATTTGTGTTTATATTTTCATTTCAACTCCATTACTAAAGGATTAAAAACTTGGAACGTAATGTGAGATATTTGTTTTCAGTTTTATGCCAGAAGAAAGAGGTTAACATGGGTTAATTATGGGGCACGAATCTGAAAATTTTTGTTCCAACTGAATTAGTTTCATTGTTTTGTTGTTATTAATTGTAATTAATCAGTGATAATGCAAAAGATCTGGCAGAGTAGCAATGCACTTAAATAACTCTAAGCATGTTAGCTGACTTCTAAATCTGCTCAGGGCTCTTATATTCAGTTGCAGTTCCCTGATTCAGGATCTTGTGGGAGTTAACATGCCTGTAACCTAACAATAATTTTGCACCTCCCAAGAGAGAGATATTGCTTTACAGCATTCATGAATGCCTAAACCAGAAAGGAGGATGGCATACTTCTTAAAAATGATGAATGCAGTCTTCACATTTCCCAGTTCTTTCCTTGTTAGTTGTTTGTGTTTCTTGAGAAGTTTTCCAATTTGTGGATTAAAATGCTCAGTGTACTACCCCTTATACAGTGCTCAATTCTTTAATATACTATGATTATTTGTCTTCAGAAACTTGAAGACATAAAGAATTTTTTTCTTGTTGGTACAGAGTTCTGCTTCATATGGTGTGCAATGGTATTAACCATGCCGAGGTTTAGGATGGATAGAGCCTCCTTGCTGTTGTCAGTAGGAAAAAGTACAAAATAAGCTCGTGACTAAATTCTGAATTTGAAGTGTGAATACTTTCTACATTATCTTTGCATTAATGCCTTTGGTTTCTCCCTGCCAGCAGGACTGTTAAAATTATATTGGGATGGTACCATGTAATTCAGAAGATTGCTACAGGTCTTTTCTCAATGTTGAAATAAGCCTTTTGAAATGCAGACATGGAGTGTAGTTTGGAAGGAGGTAAGAACAGCTGTAGCCACCTGTTAGCCCTTTCCATTAGTGTTGTAATGTAAAAAATAGCAGACTACTTTTCCTTCCCTAAAAAGTTTTGTTTCAGGGACATTAGAGGCCATTGGACCAAGTCCATAGTAAGGCTTTACCAATCACTGTTTGCTTATCCTGTGTATGGCTCCAGTGTGTTCATTCTTATTCACCCTCTCTGTATCTTTATTTTCAGCAGTACCATTCTGAGTTGGATAGCAATTTTTCTTTGAAAACATGAAATGTGACTTTCTGTCCTTCCAAATAGCTTTACTGTGGAGATGCTAATGAATTAATTATGAGGTCTAGCAAAAAAACAAAGTCTTGTGTGCTCCTATGTATAACTATGAATACTTGCAGAGCTTGTCAGATGTATGAACCATTAGTACATTATTATGAACTCAGTATAACCTTCTCTCCTCATTTTTTCTGGATGGTGCTTTGTTTTGCAAGGTAGATGGCTATAAACATATGGAAAAGAAGAAACCTGTTACGTAAACTGGATCCTTCTTCCAGCGTAGGTTAGTGCTAACAATTCCTTTAAGTTTCCAGTCCTGAAAGTACCCAGATGATACAGTTTGCACCTCTTTAGGATTGCGGTCTATATCTTAATAAGCTTATTCTTCTTCCTTTATTTTTTTTCTATATTCCCTCATTCTGTTTTAATGTAATATTTTACTGTATTTAAATACCAGTTATTTTGTGAAAACTGATTTTTTTCATTATGAATTATGAATGAAGCATCTTCTATCCCTTTGGTATTATTTGGTGATTACATACTCTTATTTTTATTGATAATTAACTGCTATTTCTCTAAATACTTTAATTTTGAAGTCATTACCTTCTAATACCAGTTTTGCTACTGAGCTTATGGTTTTAGGAGAGTAGATGGAAAGACATTCCATTTGTGTTGTCATTTTTTCCCTGCTGCTAATCTAACACATACTGTTACGTTGCTTAGTGATTTAGTGATGCTCCTTATTTCTTGTTAATGAAATGAGTTGTTTTAAACTACAAACTGTCCTATTTGCCATTAGTAACAACTAAGAAAGCATGAGCTAAGAACAGAGGTGAGCAATTTGGCCACGGCAAGTGTGTACGTCATCTATTGATTTGTGTAGAAGCTTACATTCTCTGCTTCTCAACTGCATGGAATGTCACATGTAACAGTAGAAAAAATTGTATTTCTGGTCCCTATAATTGTGGGATTTTCTTTTTTTTTTTTTTTTAATTCTCATGCTTTGAGCACTGAAGACACCTGTTTCAGTCTGCAGCGTGTCAGCTAGTAAGAGAGACCAATGTGATTCAGGGGCTAAATGCTTGTGTACTGTGTATGTGACTTCGCATAGTTACACTTGTGTGTTACTACTTTGGATTGTTTGATGCATGTGTCCCTCAGACTATGGATTCTGTGCTGGCTTCAAATTTTCAGGAAAGCAGTCCTTACTAGTTAATGTTTAAAATAAGTGATGCTGAAAATCTGTGCATAACATTTTGTTGTGAATTACAACACTTGTTTATACTATTGTCTATCCAGTTTGCTGGAAAGCAGCTGCCACGCGTATGAGTCAAGCAATACAGTGGAGCTGTTCAGGAGAAACAGGGACATTTCCATACATGTTTTGGATAAATGTGTTTTTGTAATTTCTACTTTTAAATGCAAATGGAAAATGCTTTTGAACATCTTACTTTTTAGGAAAACTGTAACACTTTTCATTTTTTCATCTATCTGCAAACAGTTTTGTTTCTTAGCTGTGTCTTCTGCAAGCCTCCATCAGAATGATTCCCTTGAAGCCCATGGACCTGTGCTGGTTAAATCCAATTGAGAATTGTGTCTGTGGGAGATGCGCTAAGATAGCATGTACATTCTTTATTTTAGATACATATTTAATGTACTTTTGTTTCATTCGAGTATATTAAGAGTGAAGAAGATGCTTTTTGAAATCTGTGTTGAGTGCTTGGTGATCCCAAGTAATTGGTCCTATTTTGTTTTACTATTTGATTTTGGCATAAACATTGTTGAGTAGCATGTCTTGTTTCAGTCCAATGACTGAAAAACAGATTTTGATAATAAATTTTCCCAGTGGCTTTAATTTTTTTATTTTTCTGAGAGCCGTTCTTTTGTTTAAAGTCTGGAAACTCAGAATAGTTGAAAGCTTTTTTTCCTTGTAGATGCTGTGGTGGGTAGGATCTGTTCATGCACTTCTGCTCCCATCATTCCTTCTTTTCCATACTTTATTTTACACAGGCTTTTCCAATCTGCAGTTCACCTAGATTTTCTCCTGTGTTTCTGAGGTGGATGTTAATATCATTATTTAGCAGTCTAAATAAAAGGGCTTTAATTTGCAAAATGGGATGATCATGGGTTCTCCTGGTTAAAATCATTGAAACATGGCTGAGTAATTACATGGTCTCTGAAAAGGAATCTGCTTTATTTCAGTTAATAGTTAACTCCAGAGCCTCCAGTTTGAAAATGTTTCCTTCAGATTGTTATAGTTAACTGGACGGGTAAAATGCAATTGGATTTTGGGTGTGTTTGTAATCGAAAGGAGATGCAGCTTGTCCATGTTGAAAATAGCAGTGGAAACTGAAAATCTTATAAGCTATCTACAGTAGGATTTGTCTGTGAAGGTACACAGCTCTATAGTGCTTGAATGCCACTGGCACTGGTTGATAAACACCAGTATGTGAAGCAAGACTGATACAAGATGGAATCAGAACCTGTAATTATAAGATTTTTTTAGTATTTTTTTTTATTTCACACATAAGATGGATGGAGATATGTATGTATGTAAAATAGCTCAGTAGTTCAGTTTCCAAGCATTTGGCAAGCAGGCAACAGAGTAGTTCTGAAGATCATCTGTTCTCATGCATGGAGAAAAAAACTGTTGTGTCCTGGAGTCCCTGTCTCCAATTCTCCTCACTTATTTTCTTCAGGTCTTTCAAATGACTTCCAGGATGATTTCCTGTGTGCAGTGGTCTTGGCATCCCAGAGATGAAGGCTGCTGTGCTGTGAGCAGGGCTCTTCTGGAAGCCAGCCACTGCTGCCTTTCTCTTCTCTCCTTGAGGTGCAATTGAAATCTCTGCTACCATTTGCATGTAAAATGTAAGCTGGGGGGCCCAGAGCACCCCCTGAAAGGCCTTTGCCACCCCTGGCATGAGGTTGTGGGAAAAGCTCCAGAGCAGTTGTGGCTTTGTGCTGTTCTTTGTTATGGCCTGAGCAGCATCTACGCGACCCTACTGCACTGGGAACAAAGAAGGACCAACTTGAGAATGGCCCCATGCTTAGGGTCCCATCCAGGCGCTCTTTTTCCATGGTAGCATTGAAAACAAATTAACATAAAATTGATTGAAAGGTGATGGTGTTAAAGATGTTGGTTTTTTTTTTTTTTTAATAATTTGTTTGCAACTGCACTTAATCTTTAGTAGCCCTATCTGTAGGTGATGTTAGGTGTAAACCATTTGCACTTAATCTGTTTTGACACAGACAGTAAAACAGGCAATTACATAATTCATTTCATAAATCTTAATAAAAGAGCAAGGAAAAATATTGTATTTTAGATACTGAAATATTTAAAACAAACAAAACCGAAACTCTAGTATCTTTTTATTATTTAGTGCGTTAATCAAGTTTTGTAGCAGAAGTGTGATGTACCTGTCTTTGCCTGGATATCTGCTTAGTCCACCAGAAGACTGTTCCTCCCTCTGTTCTTGTGTTTATCTGGAGTTGCTGGTTAGGCTAAGGAAACAGGCCTCAGGTGGAACTTTCTGCTGAGACTGTTCTTCTGTGATGGAATTTTGTGTTTCTTCAGTGTGGGGTACTTTTTCAACTTAGAGTTTAAGAAAGAGATTGCACCTGTTATATTAGGAAAACTTTCAGCTAGATCTCAAAAGTTTGGTTACGTTAAAATTTAATCAGTCATGAGTATGTGAGTACAGAAATACTTTAACGGTGTCTTCAAGTTTAAGAGCAAAACAGGTGCTTTAAGAGATGATGTTTGTGCAGAGCATTCGGTAGCACTGTTTGGATTTTTGTCATGAAAGCCTGCAGCATCATTTTCCACATTTCTTTGCATTCCTGGGGTGAAACTAATGTTGTGTATTTTGGGTTTTGTCTGCTCCTACAAAGAGCAAAACAAGCATTCTTCTCACTGAAAGCTATTTACTGAGAGCACTTACACAACTTAACACTAGAATCAATCCTATGAACTTTGCATTTGATGTGCTGGCTGCGTCCCTTTTGAATCTGAATAATTAAAACTTTGGGAAGCACCTTAATCTAAAGTAGAAAACCATTTTTAGGAGACAATTTTTAATTTTAATAAAGCACACTTTATCAGCTTTAGTCTCTGTTGTGGACTTCATTTTTGAGTCTGGCCTTAGAGAAACATTTGATCATGTTAGCATAGACAATACTATTTCCTTTAAATGACAGGCATTTAAAGATCATCTTAATAGGATTTTCTGATTCGATGCTTTTAGGGTAGTACTGAACAGTATTGAATAAAGAGAAGCAAGTTCTGGTAGCTCTTCCTGAAGGAAGTTGTAATAATAAGATTTAATTGATTACAGTTCCTGGTTTGGGGTCGTGTTGGACTGTTTTTGTACAAAATTCTCACGTGAAAGCGTGAAGCCTATCAGTGGTGTCGTATTTACAGCTGGGTGTTGTGGGATGAGGCCTCAATGTTGTCCTTGATTTCTTTGGCTGGAGACAAAAGCCAGTTTAGCCCATGCATTTTTAAAGAGAGTGTTTTTTTTCTTACTCTGCAGGTGGAAAAGCCCTTAAAAGGAATATTTCAGTAGACCATAGCAACTTAAATGAGTTTTTGGCACTGCTGCTGTCTTGTAATAATATGTTTCTGAAGGGTTGCTTTTGATCATTTCATGCTTAAAAGCATAGCTGGTGATCCTCAGGAAAAGGTAGAATAAATTTAACTTTGTCGGTGTTTTCAAACATTGCTCTCTCTCTACATTTTAAAACCTCACCTTGCCTTCAACTAACTTCAGTATTGGAAGGTGAAGTAAAGGTTTCTTAATGACTTTTAAGATCACTTATACTATTTATTTTTTTTTTTTTTTTTTTCTGGAAGGACTTAAGAGAGCTGCTTGCCAAGAAAGAAGAAAAGGAGGGAAAAAAATATTTGATATTTTTGTACACTTAAAATTTCAGAGGGAGCAGAAAACTGAGTAGCAGTTTTGTCTGAAGTTTTTTTTGTTTTGTTTTGTGGTGTTGTTTTTTTTTTTTTTTTTTTTTTAGCCCGCTTTTTCAACCAGTAAGATGATACATGCTTTCCTTCTTTTGGTGTGTGTTACATTAAATGTAAGACTAGTGAAGAGTAATATGCAAATCTAATCCAGAAGTTTTCTGGAATCTTCCTACTAGTTTTCACTGGGTGTTGGATCAATCCCTACAAAATCAGCTTTCAGAAAGACTAAAACCTAAGAACACTCTGAAATGCAAGAAGTTGCATTTTAAGATACCCTTAAGACAGTGCCATTGGATAAGAAAGTTATTTCTGAACCCTTTGTCAGCAGTGGTTTGGACTCAGTCTTCGGAAGGTTTGTGATTTCAGAACAAGCTGTATGTAAGAAGTAATATAAAATTTTATGATTTTTTTTTCCTTTCTTGGTTTTTTTTTTTTTTTAAGGTAAAATATATATTTTTAAAGTGAAAGCAAAATTCTCATCTGATTGCTCTATTAAAGGATCTCAAAGAAAGAATGAAGCTCTCTGATTCAGTGGATTGTAAAACTGTTGTTGGCTTTAGGAACACTTTAATTTTGCTTACAGCTATGGCTGTACTAAAAACTGATGTTTGGAAATTCCAAGTTCTTGTTGTGGGAAACATAGGCTCAGCGTATAAGGGAGACACCTATAACTAATAGTATGCTAAATTGAATGGTTTGTTTTTTCTTCTTTTTCATTATTATTATTAATCATAGAATGTCCTGAATTGCAAAGGACCTTTAAGACCATCTAGTTCCAACCCTTGCCATGGTAGGGTTGCCACGTACCAACTCAGTGTGGGATGAGTGGACAGTGAGATGATTAAGAACCTGTCAGGGTTTTATGATTTTTGTTATTAGTATTCTACATCATAATATCATGTACAGCACTGGGAGTTAGAGTTAATGCTCCTCTTCCATGGACCACCAACTTTCCACATACCTGGCTCCCAGAAGAGAACAACTGCATACCTCAGAGGACTTTGCGTTCAGAGGGCAAGATAAAGCTGGCAAGTCACAGGACTCTCTCACTGCCTGGCAGTGTGTGGGTGTGCTCCCCAGCTGTCAATGGCTTCAATTCAGTGTGAAGCTTTTGGTTTCAGACTTATTTGATTTATTGGCATCAATTCCAACTGTATTGCATTGTTTTATCTTGCATTCCAATATATTTAGTAAATTAGCTCTCCTCCTCAGATCATTGTTGCTGTTCTGTTTTTAGTCCCATCTCCCTTCCCCTTTTCGCTTTTCCTAAAGTGTGTGTCTGTAGGTCCCCTCCCATTACTCACAGAACCAACCTGTAAATTGTTGATATGCTCCCCTTTTCTGGGCCTTTGAGCCTGCTGTCCCTGTCATGGACAAAGGTAGATGTAGACATAACCCAATGACAGAACTGGCAGACTGACAGAGCTCAGACGGTTGTGATCAGCAATGCAGTGTCTAGTTGGAGGCAGTGTTCCCCAGGGGTCAGTGCTAGGTCTAGTCTTGTTCAACGTCTTCATCAGTGATCCGGATGAAGGGATAGAGACCACCCTTAGTAAGTCAGCAGATGGTAGGAAACTGGGAGGTGTGGCTGTCTCATCAGAATACTGTGCTGCTGTTCAGCAAGACATCAACTGGAGAGTTGGGTGGAGAGGAACCTTGTGGGGTTCAACAAGGGTGGGTATGCCATATACATCAGTAAAGATCAGGGACTGATCTTCCAGAAAGGCAGTCTGCAGAGAAGGATCTAGGTGTCCTGGTAGACATCAGATAGGCCATAAGCCAGTAGTGTGCCCTTGTGGCCAAGAAGGCCAGTGGTACGCTGAGATGTGTTAAAAAGAGAACGGCCAGCAAGTCGAGGGTGGTGATCTTCCTTTTCTACTCTGTCCTGGTAAGGCCCCTACCTAGAGTACTGTGTCCAGTTCTAGGCTTCTCAGTTTGAGAGACAGGGAACTTTTAGAGATAGTCTAACAGAGGATTACAAAGATGGTTATAAGCCTGGAGCATCCCCTTTATGAGGAAAGGCTGAGAGACAGGACAAGGGTCAACGGAAACAAACTGGAACATATGAACATGAGGAAGAGCTGCTTTGAGGGTGAGTAGGTTACCCACAGAGGTTGTGAAGCCTCTTTCTCAAAAGATACTCAAAACCTGGTTGGTCCTGTGTGACCAGCTCTAGGGACCCTGCTTTAGCAGGGGTTTATGCTATGGGATCTCCAGAAGTGTTTTTCAACTTCTGTGATTCTGTGATATGATACAAAGAGTGAGAGAGCCTATGTGGTGGAGCTTCTGTGGTGGTGGGATGTGAATCTAATCACCCGGCTGTGCCTGAACTGGCAAGCATGCGCTTTGCAACACAGTGTAGAGATGTGCTTTAAATTCTTGCAGTGGCGATAGTGGGCTTCTATTTACAGATGGCTGTTGTATAGTCTGCATTCCTTCCCAAATCCCTGTTTTGCTGAAGTGCTAGTCTTTGGTTGAAATCTTTAGAGGGTTGCTTGAAGAGCTTGCTTGTACATTCTCCATATAATTTTAGCAGCCTGCTCAAATGTTTAGATATGCCAGGCATGATACTGAAGAGCATTTATTATCTTTGGAAACTGTTGACATGACAAAAACATATGGGCTGGAAATTATTCTGTAAGATAATGTTATAAGCAGTTGAAGTCAGCCTCAGATAAAAATGTCGTATCTGTTCTCTGAATAGTGATTTCGCTGGTAAGTATGGTGAAGCTGTAGTAGGCTCAGAGGACAAAATCTAACACATGACTTCCATTATCTGTCATTTCATTTTGTTCTTTCTTGTAATGTGAATCTGTAATAATGTTAAAAAAAAAAAATCAGCAGTTTTAGTGACTATTATTTGTTACTTTTAATTTGTAATGCTGTGAGCCCCCTTTGAGGCAAATGGGAGAATCTTTGCAAAGTTCAGGAGGAATGAAAATCAGGACAATTGTTCTGAATGCTCTTTGCTGAGTGCTGGCCGATTAAATTAACTGTGGAGCTGCAGATGTAGTGATGGTAAAGGTAGGGCAATCTGGAGGAGTCTGTACTAGGCAGGAAGGAGTGAAGTGTCTTCAGTTCCCAGGAAAAAAAAATATCCTTAAATTATTTGTAACTGAAAGTATAATAGTTTGAAATTAAGGGGAGCAAAGCTGGCATAAAATTAGCATCAGTCAGTTAAGGGGGGGGGTCAGAAATGTTGGGTCACAAACATTATTTGATCTAATAGCAAAAGATTTCATTTCTTGGTTTGAGGGCTTGTTGAATTAATGGTTTGTTCTGATATTTACTTCCGTTTCCTCATTTGACAAACATGTAGGATGTACGAAAAGATGAAGGGAAGAATGTGTGCTTGGATGGATGCACCTCATGTTAAATACGCATACAGAATGTGTTACATACAATAAGGAAGCCAGAGTCTTGGAAAGATTAAAAAATGTATTTTGATGTAGTGTTGAAAGAAGAAGCTATTGTTAGAAATACAGCACCAAGTGGGATTTGAAAATACCTTTCTTGCCAGAAACAAGAATGAATTCCATTTTATTTTCCTGCTGCTTATTTCAGTAGGAAGTATTTCTTCTTACTCCCCTGGGGACGGTCATGCTTTTGAACAGATTGGTCTCTCTTTAATTAAGATCTTGGAACTGAAATCACTATCTAAATAGCTAGCCAAAGTTTCTGTTAACAAATCTTTCTTAGAGAAATGATAAAATTGTGATTTTTATTTCTGCAAGAGCTTTTTGGAGGAGGTTACAGTGAAGACAAAAGGTCAACATTGGAATGTTGGATGGAGCTTGTGTTCATAGCTGTAATGGAATAAGTCCATTTTAGTCACACTTGTATATTTCTTGAGTTTTATATTCACTTCATAAACGTGTGAGCAAGCCACGCTTTTTAGTTTTTAGGAGCTTTTGTGAAATGAGATTCTGAAATCATATGGAATTTTCATGAAGACATCCCTCTTAGCTAAATGGGCTAATGGAATAGAGACTGCAGATTGAAGAGTAGTTTTTGCTGTACCATCAATATTGTTGTGGTCTTCGCAGTACATTTGCAGGAATCTTTCTACACCCTTTTTTGCCCCGTAGTTGCTATTTTAAAAAAGTACGTTTGGCTTCCTGGTCAGCATCACAGGATGGTCTTGGAAAATGACAACTGAAGTGATTCCAAAGAGTGTTTCTCAGAGATTAATAGTCTTCAAGAATACTACACTTGTAAGTCATTTCTACTATAACATCCTGTTTGTGGTAATTTTATTGCTCCACGACATAAGGTGCTTACCAAGGGGGAAGTCAGTGTTTGAAATTCTTGGTCTGTTACAAATAAGTCTTTTAGAACTAAGAGTGAAATTGAAATGTTCTTTTTTTTCTGAGCATCAGATGAGATTAGACCCTCACAGGGGCTGTTGGTTATTACATTCTGGCAAATATATGTTTCATCTGAATGTATTTTTTTTTTTAAGCTTTGAAGCATAGGCATTTTTTATAATCTTCTATGAATCCATGCTTTTAACAGTTTTAAAGCTAAATTCTAAGTAGGTAGTATTTTCTCGAGTAGTTCACATTGAACAGGCTTTGAGATGTCTACAGACCTTCATTGTCTGGGCAGCTTGATCTTTGTTTTAAAACTCAGAATACAGATGAAGTCAGAGCAAGAGACCAGTAAGGGATTTACCAAAGATGTATGGAGAGCAGGAGTCGCCTCTGTGGGGCCAGTGTAGTTACATTGCATAGGAGGAACACGTGAACATGAAGGGAAATAACTTCGGGAGCTGCTTTTGGGTTAAGCTTGCTGTTTTCGTCTCTTACCGTACAGCTGTATAAGACTAAAGCGTGTGGATGCAGCCTTTCTGTTGCAGGGGGGCAAATCTCTCAACTGTTTCTCTTACACTCCATTAAAAGTAGGATTCCTTTCATTACTCGAATCCCAGTGGTCTCTCATCAGCTGTCGGCTTAGCATTTTACTGCCTTTAGATGTAATAACCCCAAACCAAACGGCACCTGTCAAAACTACCCCTGGTAATGCTGATATTTATGGGGCTGTAAAGCTTCTGGGTTACTTTTGCATTTCTGGATCCTTACAGTATACTCTGGAGATGTTAGCTATGTTGTCGAGGACAGGACTTCTGCTGTGCCTGATCACTTCCTATCAGAAGTGCCTAGAAAAAATCTATCATGATTTGCAAGAAGCAGGCAGCTGTACTGTGTTGGCTTCCTCTGTCATTCTTTATTTTCCAAGTTGGAATTGTTAATGAGGATTTTTGTAGATAGCTTTTCATAGCCTTGCCTACAAATTCCAGCCTGGTAGCCTTGCAGCCCTTGCCGTTCCCATAAGGAGTTAGCGTGAAGCAAGTGGATAGCAGAAATTGCACTAACTGCCTTGCGTCTCCAGCAAGAGACTCTGACATTTTGAATCTAAAAACTTTTCAGTGAAGAGAACAAGCCTCTCTGCAGCAGTCGGGCTTCTTACAGGGCCATGTGCTGCAGTCCCAAGGGTTAGATGCAGAATGAGAGAACTGTGTGAGATGTACATATTTTCCTAAGGATGTTAAATACAATTAATGTGAGGCACTCCTGGTGACACTTTAAACTTTTTCTCTGAAAGAAAGACAATTCAAAATGCTCTGCAAGCTTGCTGGGTGATTTTGTGGGGTGTGCTTGTGTATGTGTGAGTGTTCAGTGTTACCATCTGCAGAAAAAGTAATGAGTCTGGGAAGTGATTGTCAAGCTTGTGAATGGGCAAAGCAAGCTTTCACTAAATTTACAAGGAACATTTAAGTGGTCTTTTCTTTCGTTGGCCTGTTTACAGATAGCAAAGAACTACTTAAAGGACTCCTGAGTGTTGCTTAGGCTTCCTTATGCAAAGTATTTTGGGAGAGTCTTTTGTTTGCTTTGTTTGCTTGTTTGTTTTCAGAATTCTTTTTTCCTTAATAAATTGTGAATACCAGGAATAATTAATTCCTTGGTTTGCAAGAGGGCTTGTGAGACGATAATTAGGAGTTACTGTTTCAGATGTCTTTTTAGTTCTACTACAGTTGAAGAAAAAATAAGCTTGAGAGATTCATGTTTCCTTTGAAAATGTTAACTGCTAGAAATGATCTGGAAAAAACTCGAATTTCAAATGATTGGGCTAAAATCTCTTCTGTTCACAGATGTTCAGCTTTATCCTTTTTCTTTTTTTCTTGTAATGCCCTTATTTTACTGTCAGGACTTAATTATCAGGACCAGAAATAATACTGCACATCAGTACTGGGTTACCATTTGGCCTGAAATGTGTATTCCCCGCTTTAAGCGTCATACTTAGTACATGCTTTTTTGTAAAGAGGAAGGATTTAATTTTTTAATAATAAAAACTTGACTCAGTGTATTCACATGCAGTGACTTTCTTAAAATAGCCTGGGAAGTCTTTGCTCCCTTTGTTTCTGTGGTGCTAGTCATGAGATACCCTCTGTGTTAGATGGTTGTGGCATCTTCCTGTCTGCAGTAATGCTATGTGGGGATGGGAACAATTCTAAATGTGTTCATCCAACTGGTCTTTTAAAAACTGTTGCATCTGCTTTTCATGCAAATTCTAAGAGAAAATAAGAATTATTTTTTATTTTTTATTTTTTTTTTTTTTGTGTTTGTGTACCACTTCAAGAAGCTCTTGAAATGAGCTTTTCTGTGCCAGACTTTGACATGCAGGAGCTCTGTGGCAGTTGCTCACCTTGTCCCAGTAAGCATAGGAGTAAAGTGGGGCAAAAGGATAAACCATGGATCTGATGATAATTTCTGAAAACTGCAAGAGGGAGTTAGAAGAGGGAATTGAGAAACCCTGCTGAGGCTTCCTTTCCTCTCTGCCAGCCTGCCTGAGGCTCATGATTGTTTGAACCTCCATTTAACTAGGAGAAAAGGGATATTGAGAAATCCTTCCTATCGCCATATCTGCATCTGCTTAAGGCAAACTAATTGCAAAAAAAAAAAATATATATATATATATATATATATATATATTTTTGAAGAATCTGGCAAATAGTTGGGACTTAATGTACCATGGATGAAACACTCTTGAAAGTACGTTTTCAAACTGTGATGGCTCTGCTAAACTCTAGTGCTGCAGCATGTTCCTAGAGATTAGAGGGCAAGGCCTGAGCACAAACTCATGTGCAGGTTTTTAGTTTTTAGCATAGAAGCTTATGTGTATGTGTACATAGGCCACTCTGAAAGTAATGCCTCCTATATATTTCCATGGAAACCATAACAGATACAAAGAACACAAAAGTGCTTTGATAGCAAATTCTCAGCTCCTAAACGTTGTTTTTCAACGTATTCACTACTATTAGTTATTTGTTTTTGCCAGCAATGAAGAGGAACCTGTGTGCCGTGCTCATAAAAATCTGCACCAGTGGAAGTGACCCACTGTCACTGTTGCCACTGCTGAAACACTCCACTCTTTGCTCTGCATAAATGTTCATGAAGCACTGTTTAATTTCAGTGGGTGCAACTTCTTCTGCATGGAGGAATTCAGTGATGCACCTTTGCTTCATCCGCAATTCCATGTCAGGTGCCATTGTCAGACTGCCCCTCTACTGCCACCTGTCACATGGCAGCAACATGTAAGGGGATATTGGCAGGAAGTTTCAACCCGTATTGCCATACCACTGACATCTGACATTATGGGCTGATGTAATAAAATCTGCTTACTTTCAAAGCAGATCTCATACAAGAGAAAAAAAGGAAATTAGTTCTTGGCATTGTTTGTCATCCTTTATAGCATACTTACTATATCAGGTAATTTTTTCATGCTTCTTATTATTTCTCTAACTGCATATACTCGTAAGGAGAAAGAAGGAGCAGCGTTGCACATGCTTGCCATTTGCCATCCCTGTTGCACTGTGCTAGTGTGGAATTATTTCAGTCAAGCAGCACAGCAGGGATTTGCGCAGTCTGTGCGGGCAGGAGCACTGCCATGAGAAGGATGAGCTGACATTGACTTGTAACTGAACATGGAGAGAATGATATACAGAAGATGCCACAGGATACTTGGAAAATTCTTTGCCTTTGGGCTAGCTTACCTTACTTGTATGTGCATTTGAAACAGCTCTTTGTAGGATGCCTGTGAATTTTGTTGGGTTCATTGTCTACAGAATTTATTTCTAGGTATCTTTTCATATTTCTTGAAAAAATTGAATTGCTATGCGACAACCAACTTATACTTTCTGGGGATTTGGGATTCTTGCCATGCAGTTGGTATTCTCATGGCCTGGAGAAATGCCTTTTTCATCTATTGCAAGTACCAGCCCCATCCTCTTGTGGTGGGAAAACTGTGGAAGTAGCGCTAAGCCAAACCACTTGGTAGTGTTAGAGTGATGCAGCAGGCCTTGCAGGAGTTGGGAAACATTGCCTGCAGCTGAGGTCTGTGCTGGCCGTGAGGTGAACAAGGCCCTGCTACCCAGGCAGCTTTCTGTTCCTTGTGTTTGAGACATACAGTCAGGCTCCTGGAGAGCAGCCTGTGCCATCCTCCTGGCTCCCACGTGGTTACTGAAAGGGGTCTGGGGCTATTTAGTTCTCAATCCTTATTATTTGAAACACATGCTTATAATTTAGTTAAATGCTCTGTGGTAGCTCTCTGCATGCCTCTCACTCTACTGTAAATGTGCTGGTTTGCAACATGGCTGCTTGATCTATAAAAAACTGGTGCAGGGACATGGAAGATATGGGATGGGGTTGAAGGCGGGGGCTTGGCACCAACGCAACAGGTGGAATGCTTTTCTTGCCAGCTTCATAGAGATAACTTTGTGAAGTAACTGGGACTTTCTGGCTCAGTGCCTGTTCTGAATAGAGATGTATTTATTTAACCTGAATGTGGGCTATGTGCCTTGCCACAAAACTGGCCATGTTCTTTGGAGCAGGCAAACATTGCTTTCCTTTTCTCTGGCCTCCTTCCTGATGCCTTCTTGATAGAAAGTAGCTTTGCTGATGCAAAGCTTGCTTTGCGAAGACACTCAGTAGTTTACTCTTCCTGAAGTAAACAGGCTTTTGTTTGTTGTTTTTGGTCTGAGAAAGCCCGCTTACTCCCCTTCCTCCTTTTTTTTTTCTTTTCTCCTCCTTTCATGGGTCTGTTTCAGCCCGAGTTCTCTCTCGCTCAAATTCCGAAGCATCTTAAGTTAAATGCAACAAAATACCAATATAATGTGCTCATGTTTTGTCTGACTTTTTGTGAAATGCTATTCTTTTTTCTTTTTTGGTGTGTATTATAGTTTTATAGCTTTTTCCGCTTCATTTGTGTACTTTGATTATTTTTTAAGTTTGTTAAAAGGACAAAATGAGAGACATGTCATAGAGAAAAAAATCTTTATGTTCTTATTCCGGAGGCTGCACGTTGTGGTACATGCTCAGAGCTGCTTGGTTGGAATAGCTTCTTATACCACAAATAGGAAGGTAGTGGGATTATTTACTAAGTTACTAGTCCTTCTGCCAGATCTTGCTTTCAACATGTGTCCTTTATTAGAGTCTGAATTCTTCCTTGTTTTGATGGAGACTGAGTTCCACTGCCATTGTAATTTTCTCCTTTTTTTTTTTCTTTTTTTTTTTCGAAAAACAAAAACAACAACAAAAATCCACCAAAAGCCACATGATTTTACCAAGGAGTTATGCCTGCCAAAATAATAATAAAAATAAAAAAGTAGGGATGAACCTTCATTGTCCTTGCTCAGCTATTATTGCCTACAGTACAAAGGGAAAAAGAAATCTAAAACAAATCCTAGGCTGCTGATGTCTGTTCCATTATTGGGTTGATGGCATTAGTTTAAAACAAGAAAAACAAAAACAAGAGCATGTAATGGAAGGATGAAGGAAAACAATAAAATAATTTGTTTTCCTCCTGTTCTCACCCCACCACCTCTTGAAGTTTCTAAAGGACATTAAAACAATTATTTAAGAACTTCTTTAAGAACTGGTACACAAATGCTTTTTCTGTGTAACTTCACCCAGCAGCTGTGGGCTGAGGTGTGTCCCTGAGCTGGGCATTTCTTTCTGCGAGGGGCGGGAGAGCTTCAAAAGCTTGCAGAAGGTTGCATTTTGCACTGGACTACATCCTGAATTAGGTGCCTTCTGTCCTTACAGTTTTCAGGTGTATTCAAATGTATAAACAGTTGAGGGGTCTTTTTGGTTATTTAATTCAGAGGTGATAATCTTTTGAGATCATACTAGCTGGAATTTCTTTCATGAAATTTTTGTGTGAAGTCTTATATAAGAGAGTTTTCAGGAGCAAGGTGTGTAGTACTGATGAGATCATGCAACAGCTCTGAGAAATACTGAAATCCCAGTATTTTTGTTGTTAAAGTTTTGGTAATATGTGCAGAAAAGAGATCGATCTTTTTTCAGTAAGTTATTTGATCAAATTTGTGGAAAAGCAGTTGCAGATTGACAACTCTCTGACATTAGCTAAATACACCTATCTATTCCTTTCTCTAGCATTCAAACAAACTTCATTGGTTTGCTCGAGCCTTGCCTGGAAAGCAAACAGATAATCTGCTATCGCCCCTAATTTGCAAAAATGATTGCATAGGAAGAAATCGCAGGAGTAGCAGAGGAGCACCATCGAACAGAATATAGAGCAAAATGCTTGCTAGATGCCTTTTGTGAAGCTATTTGTGAAAATGAATTGAATGTTTAGAATATTTAAATAATAATAGTAACGATAAAATAATAAAGGAAGCTAGCTGTGCAGTACTTCAGTTTTAACAGTTTTCTCCTGGACTTTCACCTTCTTACACTGCTATGTGAGATGCACACTTTCTCCATCCTCACAATTAAATGCATTTCTCTTGTTTGTTGTTTTTTTTTTTTGAGTTGATTTTGAATGTAAACCAGTAAACTTTGGATCAGCCCAGGAAAGCACTGGAAATGGTGTGAAAGAGTATTAAAGGGACTTTTGTTTGCCACTTCCTGTGTGCCATTGTATTGGTTTGCTTCTCAGTGAATAGTAGGTAGGGTTGGAAAAGAATAAGCTAAAATAATGGAGGGCAGAAAAGTCCTAAAGAAATGGGTTAATGTCTCAACTCTCTGAATGGCTCAAAAATTCTAGCTTGCTGGTGTCAGTTTTGATTTTCTATGGATGAGTTTTACTTGTGGATCATTCATCTACAGAAGATTGTTTCTCATTTGTGGAAAAAAGTGCAGTGGTAAGTTTTTGCTACTCAGTAATAAAGGTGCTGTTGCTGTTTCTTTAACATTTAATAAACAGCCATTATTAATGATCTAAGAACTAAAGATCTGGTTTGGTGCTTCTTCTTCAGCTGTGTGATGTTGTCATAAATATCCCTAGTGGCTGGCAACATTGCCCAAGGCAGAGGGGTTGGAATTAGACAGTCTTTAAGGTCCCTTCTAACCTGAACTATTCTGTGTTTCTGTGATGGCTTTTTTTATTCTGTTCAGAGTGTAGCTTGGATTTTTCCTGTTTCCAGGTATCTCCAGTGCCATCAAACTGCTGAGCATTGGAATGCAATATTGTAGTATTGTTTATCAGATTTAACTTGAGGCGGTTAGTCCTAAGCTGTTTGTCTTGGAAGCTTGCTACTTCTATTTTAGGCCTGAAGAAGCATTTCATTTTCTTATGTTTCCATGTTTCTTTGAATTGTATCTGTTGTGCAATCTCTTTCTTTGTACAAACACTGCTTTGAACAGTGTAGTATTACTGAAAGAAAAGTAATAACAAAGAAGTCTGAACTGAATGCTGCTTCAAAAGTCGAGAAGTCATAAACTCATTTTCGGAGAGTTTAAGCATTTTTCTTTTGAAAGTCTGATTCCTGTGGGTTTTGTCCCCAAAATTGAGGTGACTGAAATCTCACTTCATTTTCCAGCTGTTGTCATGTCTAGAATAGTTAAAACAGGTTTCATAATGTAAGATAAAATGATGATGCTATCTTCTCAGCACAACAGTTGCCAGTCTAACTTCAGACATCCAAGGTAAAAAGCTGTCAACTATCCTATGGAAGTGTCTGTTTTGACCAATACATATATAGAGTACATACACAGAGACATTTATGTCCTTGTCTAGCACCAGTCTCACAGTTTGTGTCAAAAATTTAAAGATCCTTATATGGCATTGCAGTGATCTCAACATACCAATATAACTACTTAAGCATGGTAAAACCTCTCCAAACGTATATGCAGTTATATTTCAATGGTGAGCTATTCCTTAGTGACAGGAAGTAAGGTGTTCCAGGCATAATTCTTGACACTGATATAACTGACCTAGGATGAGGACATTACTGCAATAGCCTTTAACTTGATTTTAAGAACAAAGTAGTTGGTTACTTAGAATTATTGCTTAGTCAAGAACATATTCTTTTTCAGTACTCAAATATGAAGGGTTGAGCATTCATTTCTTGAGTGACCAAACTTTCCAAATAAGCTTCTAGGATTGTTGCTAGTGGCTTGAATATGGGTTATTGTCGTCATGTTCATCTGTCGATTCACTTTTCATTTTTCCATGCTAATGAGACCTCACATTTTTCTAATTATTTTTTGAGTTATGTTGGTGGTGGACTTGATTTTCTGTTCTTGTTCCTTTCATACACTAATAAATCTTCTGTATGTAACTCATGCAATAAAACAGCTCACACTACACGTTTTGCAATTTTTCTTAGTTGTATTTATCTTCAGTTATTTACTGCAGGTAATGCTTATTCTCTGGTCTTTGTGAGAAATTCAGTGCAAATAGCAGTGTTTCATAATCCTAAACTGTGTTGTTGACCTCTGATAAATCCCATAAATTAGGTGGTACTCTGATCTGTTCCCTGAAGCAAGAGCCTTAGATTTAAGTGCATTAGTAGTCTAAATATTTGTATTTGCTTTCAAAATTATCTTCCGCAGAACTCTCAAAACAATACTTACAATGCATTTTTCCCAGCAAATCCCATCTTCAGTACCATTTCTATGCAACTCAACTGATATAGTTTGTTTTTCTTCAACCTTTTCGAATAAGCATCTTCCTTAATATTTACCCACTACCTCATTACAACTAAGTGTACATATTCCTATTATTTTAACAAAAATTTTCAATCCTAGATGCAGGCAGGGAACAACTGCTAATCTAACAGTCCAACAGAATCCGTGAAAAGCATTCTGTTATTGCTGCCTGCTCCCTGCTATTTCAACTTCAGGCTCACCTGAAGAATTCCTCAGATGTAGCTGCTTCTACACGGGATTTCCAGTATGTCACTTGAATGAAATCATTCCTTTTGCTTTAGCGCATAGCTGGTTTAAGAGCAAAAAGCTGTTGATGTTGAGCTGCTGCAGTTGTTTGGTACTGTAGGTGCTGTTAGTATCCAAAGGCTCTTTCCTAAGAACATCTTGAACCATGCATTCCTCCCCAGACAGATGATTCCTCCTTATTATTGTGACAGATGAATGTTCAGGCATCAAAGAGAAGATGAGGGAAACACAGCGTACCTAAGCAAACATGTGGACAAGTAGATGAAAGCAGTCACTGAATTGAGGCCAAGCTGAGCTTTTAGTTTGGAGGGACTGGAAGGATAGTGTTAGAAAGAGTGAGAAAAGATTATTCCCACTGTAGCTGCTGAGTGTGGCATCACTGCCATGCAGGTGTTAAGCAGAGGTGACAACAGCAGGACACGCTGTAAAGCAGACTTGTATTCTAGGCCATGCAGTTTTTTTGTGTCTGTACATGTATGCACGCCCTCACCTTGCAGGAGCATTTGAAACCAGATGGAACATCTGGTTAGTGTTCAGATCACCTCATAGCATTTTACATGTGGCGTCTTCAAAGCAGGTTATAGTAGCAGCACAACACAAGATCTTACTTAGCTCCATCACAGCTGCAGCTTTGCTTATGATCTGAATGCGATCATGCAGAGTCCTTTGACAGTGAATTAATGTTGACAGTATGATATGTAGAGTTTGCTATGAGTACCACAGATTGCTTGCATCCAACAGACTGCAAGGACAAAACAATGTATATTTCTATGTGTATAAAGAGAGTTAAGTTTAAGTTATAATTCTGAGTACTAAAACAAGATGATTTTGGGAGGGAGAGCAGGGGAACAGGGAGAAACTGAGTTGAGTGCTTTTAAGTACCTTGATACAAAGCCTGCGTGTCTACATCACCAATTTAATGGGTATCTATCTAACTTACCTAGTTGCTGTCTTTTACTGTATTTTGATGTGAACTGATGGCCTTACTGCCTTTGTTAGCCCCTTGGGGGGCTCAACAGGGACTGCTTCAGAACGGCAGTCTGGTACAATTGCTATGAGAAAACTGCTGGTAGGTTCTGTGTAAGATCAAAGAGCCTCAATCAGTAAACTGCCTGGAACTTGATTTGTCCTGTCCTGGGGAATTTAAATCCAGTCCAGTTGAGGGATTTGTTTATATGTGAAGATGCTAGAAATCTCACCTGTTTTGAACCCAGTGACTTCATGCACACGTGAATGCACACATAAATGAAAATACCCAACATCTGCAAGACTGCTGTGAATGCCGTTGGCTTTTCTGAATGGATGAAAATATTGGATCATGTTTTATAGAAGCTTCTGATAATATTACTTCTAAAGAATATTATTCATGTCTGCATCATGCATTTGTTTTCATGCTGTTCTCTGTCACTACAGCTACTTCAAGACTTTCTCACATGAGCTGCCAACGATTAGTCACTGTCCCTGTGACGTTGTACACAACATCTTCTCCCAAGGGCTGAGGATTTTATTACAGTTGCCTTGTGGTGATTGTTTGGGTCAGCGCTTTTGTTGCAGCTCTCTGGAGATGAGTTCCTAGCTTTTGACTTTGGAAATCAAGAGGGTATAAAAAGATCCTGTTGTGGTAAAACAGCAGAAACATCTGCTGAAGGGAGGGAGGGAGGAGGAGGAGGTCGCTAACCACAAGGGCAGCAGCAGGGAGCTCGTGGTTCTTCCTCCTCTGCTAACCACTGTATGTGGCCCTGCTGTAGTTGCGAGGGCTGGCACCACAGCACCAGCTCCACTGGGAAATGGGTCCCAGGTTAGTTGGTTAGAAAAATCGAAACAGAAAATATTTATACTGAAGAGTATTGGAAATGTTTTTAGTTGGTTAATTCCCATCTTCCTCTCCCTAATCCAGTTCAGTTCTTGTGTAAACTCCAGTGGGGGAAAAAAAAAAAAGCAAGGCAATGCTGTGTACTCTGCTGTTTCTGAAAGTAATGTTGACTCTTAGGCATCAAACGTTTGATAAATTTATGGGACAATTAGGGAAAACATGGATCAGAAAATATGCAACTGAAGGCCGGTTTCTAATTGTATTCTGCAGTAACCCCCTGAAATGTACAAGCTTCTTACTTGTTACAAATAAGTATGTGCATCTAGACCTCTCCTTAGCTGACGTAATTGAATTGAATGCAAAATTTGTGTATGTTTCATGATCCTTTCAAAAGCAAGCTGCTGATTAAATTAATGATGGCTTATTGCTTTTGTTAAGACCAGAAGGCAGAAAGTTCTGGGAAAGAGTGAAGAAGAGTGAGAAAGGTTTATTAAGAAATGAGTTAGAATCCTGATCTCAGAAGTTAAGGGTAAGAGTTTCCAACAGGAGCACAACAAATACACCCCGGAAATTGTGTAAGCAAATATTAGGTCATCATACTGAGAAGATTAAAAAACTAGGTGAAAGTTTTAAGTTCCCACCATCTAAGTTAAGGGTCAAATTGTTGGCTTCCATAGCTGTACCACTTCCTTTCAACTTCCTGATTTAATCAGCATTCATGCTGTCAGAACAAAATGCTAAGAGCCAGCACGGAAATAAAGTAGCAGTCTGCATGTTTGATCTTGTGTCTAAAAACTGTTTGCACCCTTAGATTCACAGCTGCATTTCCTGCAAATTCCTATTTATGGGATCTAGATGTGATGAGCATTGGTAGGAGCCGAGCACTTCTCTTACCTATCTGTGACCTGGTACCGTGTCCTGTGAGGTGGAGGGAGATCTGGGAGGAGGTGTTGTGAGAAAAGCCTGGCATCATTCTGTAACCTGTGGGGTGGTCAAGCAGGGCTCTGGAGTGGCTTCTAAAGTTTTTTTTTTGTTTTTTTTTTTTTTTTTTTTTGGTCTTTGCTTCTTAATTTCTGCCAGCCAGAGGTTAAGGATGAAGACGTTTGGTTCTACCATTCTGCTAGACTTGCTGTATGTCACTGAGCCCACTCAAGGCTTCTTGCAAGATTGCTAAACAAGCCAGCTGTAGTGAAGCTGCAAACATGCTTGTATTCTGAATGCTTGCAGGTAAATGAGGATTGGAATTGCTAACACTGGCTTTTTGTAGAATTTGTATTATATAGAAAAATTTGCCTTATGATTTTCTTACCACAAAGCACAGTCCTTATGCAGTCATATTTTGTGGGCTCTCTCAAGCATGGTTGTATCTCATTGGAAAAGCTTCTGAGATAATGTCTCTTAGGTGTGATAACACAAAGCATTTGCAGTGCTGGGATTCACTTTGAAATAATTGGTGTGGGGATGTTTTTTTTTTTTTTTCCCTCTTGTTTTCTTGTGATACTATCAGTTGTGGTCTTATAAACTGTCATACATTGAAGGGATGATACATCTTGGATTAAAACTATCTGGTTTATAATCTTTCATGTTGCCTATTGAAACAACATGCTATAGCCTATTGCCAGATATCACAGGTTTGACAAGCTTTAGCTTTAATCAGTACTGACAAAATGTAGAGCTTATAATTGAGTGACGCTGGACTTTTTGGTTGCAATCAGGTGCACACTTACAGTAAAGTAGAACGTGATATCAGCTTAACAAGGTTAATACCTGCCATACCTGGAATGTCTGTGAATGTTGGTGTCCCTGAGCTGTAAAGGAGGAATCATCCTTTATCCCTGTAATTGGCTGGCATGCTACAGAAGACAGATATTATAAGGAGCAGCTCAGCACTTGAGCCTATTGTTAATGTATTGAAGTGATGGGAGGAATATTTGTAAATGTGGAACTTCTTATTTTGTCACCACTTTCTATCTTTGCAAAAGGTCCTTGATTCTTATAAGTGAATTGAACCTGAACTGCAGAGAAGATGAGAATTCATGTATTTCATTTTAAGGCTATGATGGTTTCCCTTCTCTTTGCTTAAAAAAGTGCTCACAGTGGTTTAGCTTCTCTTTTAAGCCAGCTGAAATTACCAGTCATCTCTTCTTTGTGAAGACATTGTTTAGTCTGAAGAGGAAAGATAATTTAGGGATCGATAATTTAAGACTTGGGTCAGTCAAAAGCCTTCGCACTTTGAAAATTCAATTTAAAAGTTTAAAAACTTTCCTTCTCCTTTGTCTTGCCATTCAGTCAGGAATGCTGAGGAACTGAAGTTCCTAAAACCTCAAATCATGGGATCAAGAGTTTCTTCTACTGGAGATCATAGCTTTAGGTGGAGGAATAAGTCTGTGCATTTTTTTCCCACTTTTTTTTAATAAACAATTTTAAACTTTGGTCTGTCTAAACTGAGTGGAACCCTTATAAGAAACTGAAATACTCTGCTGATTTTTCTTTTTTTGGAGCATTTGTATCAGACATAGGTACCAGTTTGTGATTTTCCCCCTATTGTTATGGACTAGGTTCCAGAAAGCGTCAAAGGGTAGGTTGTTCCTTTCTCATCTCGTCAGGGAAGATTTTCTTCTGCACACTTGTGTGTGCCACTTGAGCCCAAAGCATGCACTTGCTGGCAGTGTGAACACTCTCCTCTAAGTCTTCTAACAAAACTAACTAAGCTTCTCCAGATCATGGACTAAAAAGTCCATCTGGCTAGCTTGGAAAACATTGAATTGTGAGCTAATGGTCTGGGGTATTTTTGCTTGGTTTAGATCCATTTTTGGATATGTTTTACAAATTGCTGATGCTGTGATGCTAGAGCACTCTATATGTACAGAAGCATGACATGTGTAGTCCTTTATGACTCAGAAAGGCAGCTCAGCCTGCAACAGGTTCCTGGTCACTAAAGCGTAAGATAACAATCAAATATAAAAACTGGGAGAGCACTCCTGTAAAATGCTGAGCTTATTTGTTTTCTTGTTTACATAGTTATGCTTTTGTGATAAGTTAAAATAAATGAAGGCATTCTGTCAAGCTGAGCAATGCTGGGTAAACTGGCTGTATTTAATCATTGTGGAGGCACCTGATGTTAAGCAGGGCTTTGATTTGGTAGCAAGAGTTCTGTGAATATGTGGTGCTCTGAGTCTGGTGCAGCACACTCAGCCTGGCTGTTGAAGCTTTCATCTGATCACTCCTTACTTCTTCCTGCTGTGAGCAAGGATGACAGCTCATTTTATCTGCCTTGAACAAACACAAAAGCTAGATTTCCTGCGAGCTCTTTTTTCTTCTTCTCCATGGGGATGAAGGCTCATGTATGAAGAGATGCTGATTATTTCCAGCTGTTCTGTTGGCATGTGAGGATGGGTCCAAGCTGAAGTGCTGTGGACATTCACTATCACTGGAGCCTGAAGCCAGGCCTGGGATCTCAGGCTATGTCTAGTCCCTGAGTTTGAGCACCTCAGACACAAGGTGGAAAATCCAGATCCTGAGCTTGAGCATGTGTCTGTCCAGTCTGTGCTGTGTGTCTAATTTGTGTAAGCATGAATAAGCCATTATAACACTTAACACTAAAATGCTTTTGTAAGAGGGAAACTTTATGACAGAGCAGATTCTTGCAGAACAGGTGATGATACCTGGCTTTCGATGTAACAGCTGACTGGGGAGTTTTTGTACTCTCCTTTTGCTTTGCTTTCATTTCTGCTGCTTTTAATTTTACCCCATCTCATCTCTCTCCTTTCCAAGAAAGTCACCAGCAGAACAACATGTAGAACAGAACAACATTTTTGCAGTAGGAGAGATTTTTAAAAAGCTGTTATAAGAAAGGCAGCTTTCTATGCAAACCTGACTTATTTATCCTTTTCCAAATAGGGAATGAACTCTGAAGTGTGTATTAAAGTTGGTTGGTTTATAAAGTTGGTTTATCGGAAGGTCAGGGCTGAGAAGCAGGGGACATATTATGGGCAAGAGAAGGAGGATTGAATGTTTGACACATTTGTATAATATGAAGAATATAGAATCTGTTTGAACTTAGTGAGAGATATCTTGTATGCTTTGTCTTTCTGATGCACAGTCCGTATTCTAGAAATTTGTGTGAAGTAAATACGTTCTTTGGAGTACGAAATTCTTTCTCCAGCTTTGCTGACAGGTCATTGTTGATACTTGCATGGGTTAATGCTACAGAGGCTGTAGGCTGGGAGCAGGAAACTGACTCCTTGCTAAGGGCCACTGAAGCCTTTTGAACAGCTTTCACAGGCCATGTGTTGATATGTATCTTTGTGTTATCCGATAGTGGAAGTCAGAAAATCAATCAGTGCTCATGTGGAATAAAGCTGTAGACTGTGTACATACCAGAAGGTGCTAGCTGATAACTCCCATCAGTTTAATTTGTACTCAGTCTTAATTTGGCTCAAAAAAGTTAACTTGGTGAATCTCTGAAGTTGGAATTCAGAATCATCTAGTCCAATCATCCATATACCACCAATATTTTCCTGTTAAACCTCTAGCTGTTTCTTGAAGACCTCCAGGGACAGTGACTCACTCCTCCACCTCTTTGGACAGCGTGTTTTAGTGCCTGACCCCTCTTCTAGATAAGAAATTTTTCATAATATTCAACGTGAGGCTCCCCTGCTGCGACTGGAGGCTGTTCCTGAGAACGTCAGCCTTCTCTTTATCCTTGCCTTTATGCATCCTATAATGGATGGAGATTCTCCTTAGTTCTCCTGTCACTGTTAATATATCTGTTAAAAAAGATTTTTGATTACTTTTATTTCTGCGGCCAAGTTGAGTCATAGCTTGGCTTTTGTTCTTCTAATTTTCTTCCTGCATATTTTAACAACTTCTTTGTATTTTCCATAGTTTCTCATTCGTTCTTCCACAGGATATAGACTTTGTTTTTCTCGTGTAGCCTCCAAAAAAATTCCCTGTTCAGCCACACTGGTGTTCTTCCCCACTGGCTGGTCTTAGGGCATGAGGGGATGGCTTGCTACTGTGCTCCTTAAGTGCTTTAAGATTCTTGTGCTATGGAGCTAAAACACACAATGCACAGTACTTATCCTTTCTATGTGGTTCTCCCCCTTACATTTATTTCTAAAATGAAAGATATTTTTTTTCTTTTTTTTTCTTTTGTTTTTATTCACATGATTTGTTATGTCTGAAACTATCAGGAGGGAGAACTGGGGAGTTGATTTGTACCATACAAGACCATTTCTTCACTTTCAGGTTTTTTCTGCAAACTTGTTTATGTGAAAATCAGATGGAGTAAGTCCAGTCTTGAATATTGTGATTGGTTTTTGATGTACACTTGAAATTTGCTTGGGGGACTTTAACATGTCTTCAGCATTTAGAGAAATAGCAGAAGTCCTGTGACATTATTTGATGTAATGTTCAATATTGATATGGTATATGTTTTGAATTCCACAAGTAAACAGTTCTTTTTATAATGATGCTTTCAACTTATTTTTTTGATGATTCCCTTCTGCTGTTTCTGCTTTTCAATAGCAATTTGGCAAACTTAAGAAAAAAGTTGAGTATCTTCAAGAGAAATGTGTTTTGTAATGTGGCAATTACAGCTGGCATGGAAGTTCCTTAGAATTACTGGTTTTATGGATGATCCTCTTGGTTTGACTTTTTTTCCTTTTGAGAGGATTACTCTGAATACTCTTTATTTTTGCCCATGATGTTTACTGCGATCTATAATTTTCTTTCAATTAGATGCTAAGCCAGCTGGATTCATAGTTTCAAAGCAGATTGGCACCTTTTCTTATTTTAAAACTTCTTTTTTAATCCCCTTCTTGTTAGAAATCGTTTAACTTGGCAAGCTGTGTCATCTGATTTAATAACTCTGTTCTTTTGGCTCTGTAATGGCCAAAATCTTTATTCTTTTTGTGGGGATAGAATCTCTTTTAAAACTTGTATTGTCTGTTTTACTGCAGATCAGTTTTGCAGCATTGCAAGTTCATGAAGAAACTTCTCTAAGAAATTTATGCATGCCTTGCATGCAGTTGCATCCTTTGTCTGGTTACCTGTTTTTAACATTGTTCTTTAAGAACGTTTCCTTAGCATTTCCTTCCATCTTCATTTGTGAATCTGCTCTGTACTGTTTGTTCTTTTCTGCTTTATGTATAGCTCCCTGAAGCTTGTTCCACTGCCAGTTAAGGTTTTTTGGCTGTTTTTTCTCCTTGTTACAATATTGAGCTTTATGGATGTGTGGTCTGTCTCTGTTTCTCATGGAGCTTTATTGTGGCATTATCTACAGAATGAGTATATGGGTTGCAACATAGAAAAGTAGATTTATACAGAGCTATGAGAGGTGTGATGTAAATCTGTACATAGTGCTTTCAGAGTCATTTGTAAAGCTCACAAATAAGTCAAGTATGTGCCTCCTTGAAAGGATAGCAAAGACGGTAAATCACTGACATCAGTGGAAGCTGCTTTTAGGGACTTCAGGAAACTTTAAATCAGTTTGCAAGAGAATATTGGTGGGAAAGCACTAAGGCAGTGTGGAAGAAAGAGAGGTGAGATGAGAGAAGGCAATGGGGCTGCCCTTGGGGAAGTGGCTGTGGGCGCATCTGATCCCACCCTGCCCCACACCGACTGCGAGAGGGTGAGGCAACCAGGAGAGAGAAAAGGCATTAGTAAATTTCAGAGCAACATGTTGTATTTGTTGTTGAGTTGCTCTACCTTTATGTACTTAGCTGTTACCTTTCTGTGGGTTGGCATGAAGGATCTGCTGTGTTGGTAAAGATGTTTAAAGATGGGTAATAAGTTGACATGATTGTTGTAGGCAAAGCTTGAGACAAATAAGGCTTTAATAGCTTCTGCTTATGTTTTTACAAATCAATTGCAGAGTTCTAACATTATTTTACCCAAAGAGTGTTTACTTCAGAAAATATTCAATTGAAATAACTTGTTTGTATTAATAACCTTTTAAGAGGGGAAAAAGAAATACAGTACAGTATAACCTGTGGCAGTCTTTCAACTTATTGCAAAATTAAGAATGAACATGAAATGTAGTAACGGAGGTCTCACCTGGGCCTGCAAACAGTAACAGACTTTATGAATTACTAATAAAAATATAGAAACAGAATTGTGAAGTGGCTGTAGCAGGCAGGACTGCTACCTGTGGGGGGAGTAGAAAAGTCGTAAGTTGCTTTGAGTCAGGGGAGAACTATCTTGAACCACGGGGCTAACTTGCAAAACATGGCTAGTTCAGGATTCCATAGCCTAATTCTCAAGGAAGGAGAAGGTATCCAGTGTCATTTCTAAACAAATAGACAAAACAACAACAAATAGCTACATATTTGGGCCAAATTATCTTAATATTGTATATGACAGATGATTTTGTATCACAGAAAATAAGCAAAATACGTTTCTGTATTTGCAAGGCAAAGGACTTCTTCCCTTCCCTAAACCATGCCTGTTTGAGGGAAGGCTGTCAAAAGTTTTTGATTCGAAGATTTTCAGTATCCATGAATAAGGAGTGGCTGCAATATGTAGCATGGCTTAGATGTAATTCAGAGTCCTGGTCTTAGTGCTGGTCATTGATAGCAGCTTTTGCTGTCCTCCTTGGGTGGCAAGCACATCCAGTTCCCTAGAGTGCTTCCCATTCCTTAAAGCAGAAGAGCAGCCTTTGACCTTCTCTGGTAGATGTAAACGTTGGCCTGATTGGAGCATTGCTCACTGTCACTGGAAAGTAGCATCCTTTGTAAGGGAGGCACTGGGTACGTTATCAGCTTCTTGTCCTTGGAGAAGCCCTGGGCTGTGACTCCCCATCAGTCAGACGTTGCTGCCAGCCAGAAGAGTTCTGGCACAGAGGCACTGAGCACTCTGTTTCATTTCCTTTGTCTGGTCACTTTCTGATAAAGTGCCTGTGTTAGTGCAGTGGCAGAAATGCTTTTCCTTATCACAGTAATGGAAATGGAGACTATCTTGAAAGTTTTCGTATGTCTTAGGCAATGTTGATATGAAGTGCAACTTTGAATTATTGAATAAGTAAAGCACCTGATTGTATGTGCTTTGAAGTTTGACTTAGGGTACTGGTGAGTCTGTAGTGTGCTCTTGCCACTCAGAAAGCCAACTGTATCCTGGGCTGCATCAGAAGAAGCAGGTCGAGGGAGGTGATCTGCCTGTCTGCTCTGTGCTGGTGGGGTCTCACCTAGAGTACTGCATCCAGATGTGGAGTCCTCCATTCAAGAGAGGCACTGACCTCTTGGAGCATGACCTGAGGAGGATGGAGAAGAGAAGACTCAGAGGAGACCTGATAGTGACCTTTCAGTATCTCAAAGAAAGGAGACAGACTCTTTAGCGGAGTCTCTTTTGTCAGGGTAAGGGAAATGGTTTCAAACTAAAAGAGGAGAGATTTAAATTGGATATAAGGAAGAAGTTTTTTACACTGAGGGTGGTGAGGCACAGGAAGAAGTTACCTGGAGATCTGGTGGAAGTGCTATTCCTGGAGATGTTTGAAGTCAGGCTTTGTGGGGTTCTGAGAACCCTGATGTGGGTGTACTTGTTCATTGCAGGGGAGTTGGATTAGGTGATCTTTTAGGCTCCCTTCCAACTCAGAATTTTCTGTGACTCTAAGTGAATGGAGTTCTTACTTTCTCAGAAAATACACACTTTTTTTTTTATATCACCCAGTTCCAATTGTCCAAATACTGTGGACATGGATGCCTTCCACAAGATCAGACTGCCCCAAGTCCCATCCAACCTGGCCTTGATTGCCTTCAGGAATGAGACATTTGAAGCTTCTCTGGGCAGCCAGTGCCTCATTGTGCTCTGAGAAAAGCATTTCCTCCTGACATCTAACCTGAATCTCCTGCTTTTGTTTTAAACACATTATCCCTTGTCCTATGCAGAAAGTTGCTCACTGTCTTCTTTTGAAAACTCTCTTCAAGTATTAAAAGGCTGAAATGACAACTCTGGAGCCTTCTCTTTTACAAACTGAATATACCTAACTCCTGCAGCCTTTCATCATAGGAGAGATGCTCCAGTCCTCTGAGCATCTCTGTAGCCCCCACTGTAGACCTGCTCTAATAGATCCACATTTGTCCTGTGCTGAGGGCTCTAGATGTGGAGTTTATCATATGCAGAATAGCTAACATTTGTGGTATAGTTTGGCAATAGTTAATTTGTAGCAGTAGTGTCAGAGACAGTAGGTGTTACCTTCTATTAGTTATGTGGCCTGAAATGGTGGTATGAGGCACCTCTACAGAGCACTGCATCATTGTGAATGTTCTGGAAGATTTTAAAGGCTAGCCACAAGCATACATTGGATGGTCCTGATCCAGGCTGTACTGAAATGCTGTGCAAGAATTTGAAGGTGATACAGCATGAAAAACAACTACCAGACTGGTTGAGCTTTGGCAGTCCTTGATCTGCTCTATGGAGAAGCAGTGAACCCCCGGGGGTTCTTGGCAGGTGAGTGCTTCTGCGTCACGTAGAAAGAAACCATACAGTACTTCCCTGTATGGCATAGCATGGTGAGACATTGCTGGCAGAGCGTGGGCTGCTGCTTGCTTGCTGCCATAAGGAGCTTCTTCCAGGGTCGGGACACCTGCTCTTCAGAGCACAAGCAGTAGATAACCTAGAGTCCTTGTGGATATTTCCATCATAGTTTTCTTCCCTTATGTTTTGCAGTTAATTGTTTTTTTCTCTCTTTGGTTTTGTTTTTGCAGTATTTCTGATGTTTTGTTCTCATTAAAAATGCATTTTAATTACAATAAATCTTGAAGTTAAAAAGCAAACAAACAACCCCCCCCTCAAAAAAAAAACAAAAAAAAACCAAAAAACAATGAACCAGCCTTAAATAAACACCCCATCAACAACCTTAAAACAAATACAAATTCAAAATTTGAGGACTTTTGTTGCAATTTAATCAGGAAAGGAATAAAGATGGAAGGTTGGAGGAAGAAAATAACTTGACCATTGTGTTTACTAAGCTCAGATTTGTGAAGAAAAGCAAAACACAGAATTAGGGTTTTGGAAGGAAGTAAGAGGAATTAATGAAACTTGAGGAGGCTGAGAGGAAGAAGAAGGTCCATACAGAAAGTAGGTCTGACAGTAAGTATAGAGCTTAGGTGAAGTTAGCTTGAGGGGGAAAAAAAAAAAAAGGAAGAAATAACAACAGAAATTATATACTTTTGTGTGTTTTTGACAATAAAAATAGCATAAAATCTGTGCATTTAAAAAGCAAGGCCCATGGATAGGTTACATGCACAGATGTGAATCTTTTTAATGTAAATTGTCTGAGGACGTAGTGCTGTGTATTGAGATGGTCATCATGACGAGTTGTGCTCATGGGATGCACATTGTGAAGGATGGGAATTAAGGCAGGAGAAGCCTTGCACTCTTTTAATTTGTCTCAACGAAGTTAATTTTATTGGCAGATTTAGGGTGCATATAGCAGCAATTTCCTGACATTACAAAACAGCTTGGGAAATCTGTAAATTGGAGAAGGCTAATAAATATTTTACTTGCCATGCTCTTACAAAAGCTTTTTTTCTGCCTGGAATGAGTTCAGTGTGTATATGTCATTTAAAGAAAATCCTCAGATATTTTTTTCCTATATAAAGCCATGATAATGTATAAACACATATTGTTTTCCTAGGGCATTTGATTTGTAACTTAAATAAGTACAAACCAGATGCTTTCTTGACTCTTTTTTTGAGCTATTTTGGATCAAAGCAATATAGATTGTAGAAAAAATAGCTACATTTTTGTCAGGTTGAGTTTTAGTTGGTATCTTTTTGTTAATATCTTAGCTAAAGCAGATATGCCAGTGTTCAGTATTGGTCTTAGTTGTCTGCTATGCTTACAAGAAAGAATCAGTGCAAAAGGAGACGACAGTATACAGCTTATAGAAGCCTGGAAAAAAATTTTCTGCTTGATGTTGCTATGTAAATTTGGAATGGTTTTGTCCTAAAAGTAAAGATAAACCACTGATATTCACAGTAAATTCTTTTAATTTTTTTTTTTAATTATTTTAAAGTAGTGTAGCTCAACATTAATTTCAGTCGTCTTTTTATTTACCTTCAGTAGCTGCTGTCTGGCAGCCTTTGTTTTATTCCTCCTTCATTTTAGCATGTATGCTTTTATGCTGATTTCTTCCAGTATGTCACTGTTGAATATATTTTTTTCCTCTTAATATTTTTTTTTGTTTGCTCAAGTTTCTTATTTTGATGCTCTTGTTTAAGCCTGAGTCTTACATTCAGAAATCTTCATTTGTTTGGCTTAGCAGTGAGGAGAGCTGAAGCAGTATTTGCTATCACTTCTGCCGTAAATAATAAGAATTTACATGTTATTGACAGCATCAGCGTTGCACGGAATCACAGAATGTCAGGGATTGGAAGGAGACCTTGAAAGATCATCTAGTCCAGTCCTCCTGTCAGAGCAGGGGCACCTAAATTAGGTCACCCCAGAGCACATCCAGGGGGGTTTTGAATGTCTCCAGAAAAGGAGACCCCACAACCTCTCTGGGCAGCTTGTTCCAGTGTTTTGTCACCCTTACTCTGAAGTTTCTTTCTCATGTTAACGTGGAACCTCCTGTATGTTCCAGCTTGAACCACTTGCCCTTTGTCCTATCTTTGGATGTCACTGAGAAGAGTCTGACTCCTGACACTCATCCTCTACATATTCATAAACATTAATGAAGTCACCCCTCAGTCTCCTTTACTTGAAGCTAAAGAGGCCCAGCTCATAAGGGAGATGCTCCACTCCATCATCTTTGCAGCTCTGTGCAGGACTCTCTCAAGCAGTTCTGTGTCCTTGAACTGCTCTTGTTCTTGAACTGAAGGGCCCAGAACTGGGCACAGTATTCCAGATGTGATCTCACCAGTGCTGGATAGAGAGGGAGGAGAACCTCTTTTGACCTGCTAACTGCACCCCTTCTAATAAGCCCCAGTTTCAACAGTGTAAGAGAGATTTCACTCTATCCCACCTCTTCTTAATTTCTTACTCTTCTGAAGACTGCAGCAAACAAGATAAGTATCATCACACAGACTTTTTATTTTTTGTTTAACCTCTGCAAACTGAAGTTTTGAATGAATGATTCCTTTTTAGGAACTGCTCCTGGATTGCACTGTTATTTATCTGAAGTGGGACAGGAGTATGAAGCTTGCCACTGGCCCAGGGGCTTTACTTCAGCATGTGTTTGGGGTTGCCTTTCTTAAGCTGCAGCACTGTGGGGACAGGTGACAAAAGTTTTTTTGTCAAAGAGAAAATGGGGATCAGTGTTTGGCCACGCACCACCTCCATGCCGAGTAGGCATTGCCATTCATTCCTCTGGATACAAGTAGCATTACGTAATATAGAATTTGAAACACAGATAGAAGGTACTTTATGCTACAGACAATCCCTCCATTTCTGAGCAGCTTGGAAATATGCTGAACAGTACTTAGCATAATGCATGACAAATAATACTTTTGTCAGAAGCAGACAACACGCATTTGGCGCTTTTTGCTCTTCTTTTTCGCCTTCTTTTTGTTATTTTCTCCCCTCTAGCTCAAGCTCTGTGAAGGAAGCCTGTTTATAAGAAACACAAATTATGCTCAAGTACTGAAGAGGACTTCAAAATTCACTGTGCTTGACTAGTTGGAGTGCCACAGGCAGGTTTCATTTCTTCATATTAAGCACAGTCTTTTATACTTCTGTGGCGTTGTCTAGATACTCATTACCCTTTCAGTAAAGGAAGTATTTATAATTATTGATAAAATTATTAAACTTCGAACTGAAATGAGAAGACTTGGTAGAACACAGGATGTTCTAGAAGTTTTGGCATGCCACAGACTTGCACATCACCTTTCTGAAGCTGCTGCTGACTGCAATCTGAAGTATTGCATTCGACCAGACAGGCAATGTGTCTGGCCCAGTGTGTCTGTTCTTTTTCTAAAAGAGCCAAGGGTAGTTGATACTCATTGGTGGTGGTATTTAATCCTTTAGTAAGGCTTCTTACTTTTAATTAAAACAGTCTTAGGAATGAAGAGACTAGAAGAAAATTTGAGGAGAGATAGAAAATTTTAACTGTCTTGTAGGTTCATGTGAAATTTTTTCTGAATGTCACCATAGGCTCTACTAATTCCTAAATCCTTGTTTTATTTTTAAAATTTTAAGATTTCTGGAAGCGTTATTATTTTTTTCTTTTTTTAATGTAGCTGTGTTTGACATTACTGAGTACTGGCTAGCATAAAAAATGATGAATACATCCACTATCTAGTATTGGCATCCAAAGCCAGAGTAATATGCTGTAACCCTTTGCTAGTCTTTGAGGTGGTGTCCATTCAGAGACAGTGGTAGAATTTCTCAGTTCTAACAGCTTGGTGTGGGGTGAGTGAGCAGTAATACCAGATTTAGCAGCACCAGTACTAATTTATGATAAATCATGTGTTCTCTTGAGTCTGAACTGGCTGTAAACTGTATGGGGTAGGGCTGAGGCTGTGTTATTCTGTACTCCTTCTGCTGAAGTCAATCACTCCCTGCTCCAGCTGTTGTCATTCCTCTGCATACAGTGCTCAAAAGGAGAAAGATGGAGGCAAACAGGGAACAGTGTTGTTTGTCACTCTCATCTTTTAATGTTTTCAGGTGCTTCTGGACAAGCCTAATTTTTTTTTCTGTTGCTGTCGTTCAAGACTAACTTAAGAGGTGAATCTACTCTTTTTTTGTATTCTGTACATTGTATTTTGTACACTTTTGTATTTTGTATTTTCAGTGTAGATCAAGGAATTCTCATTCAACTTTCAGAGTTTGAACTGTTTCTATCCACATTTCAGAGATGTCTTTCTTTCCTTGCATATAACTGAGGCACAGCCGAGACAATCTCTTCTTTATTTCTGCCATTCAGTATTCCATTGGATTTTGACTGCAATGAAATGAAATTTCTCTCTTTTGGCTTTCAAGCTTAGTTATTAGTTCAGTTTAATTTGTATCCAGACACTGTCTTCTGAAAATGATACACTTGAATTGCGTAAGCGAGAGAAATATGATTTGATGTGTTTTCTCTTGGACTTTCTGCTTGTAAGGACTTACTGTGGTCTTAAAAAAAACAAGAAAAGCAACCATATCAAAGCATTGCAATGATTTCAGAAAGTACATTTTAAAAAAAAAAAAAACGCAAAACAAAAAACCCAAACATTTCTATATAGTATTGAAAATGTGTATATTTGAGATTTTTCTGTTTGTTGGCATGGGATGCTTAATGTTATCCTAAGACAAAAGCAAGTGAAGCAATATTAAGATGTTATCTTTTGGCTTACAAAAGCTGAAGTTTTGGCAATCGAACAGCGTATGATGGAAGATGTACTGATGAAATGAAAAAAGAATTGAACCAGTAAATTTGAATGAAATTATCGCGCAATAACGATCTAATGAAGGTATCAGTAAATGCCTCAGAAATGTCATGCAACTCCACTTTTGTCACAGAAGGACAAAAATAAAGATCTACTTCTTCTGAGGTGCGGAGAAGGAAATAGCTGGCCCAGAGTAAAAAGATGTAAAGTAGAAAGAGCTTTTATGTTAAAGTTCAGTCTTTTAGAAAAGCATGGGGAAGAGTAGGTGAGCAGGCCTACGGAGTTTGAAAGTGCTATCCATGTGCCAGAAGGCTTTCTGGCATGTTGGAAAGGGCCAAGTGTGATGGGAAAGTGCAGGAAACACTGGACATCTGTTAGTTGTGTCAAACATACAGATGATGAATGACCTGTACGGAAATCTGGCTTGTAGCTGCTGTTTAGGATGGCATTTTTCATCCATTTTATGAACATTTTCTGGTACAGGCCTGGAAGATCACCATGGCAAATCTTCCAGATGTTATCCAGTATTTGAGAAGAACAAAACAGAAAAACAACTTTTAAATGTGTTGGGTGCCAAATGGAAGCATGAGGCCAAGTGTAAAGCCTGTCAGTTGGGACGGGAGGCTCTGGGAGATGCAGGCACAACAGTCTGTACCCTCCATAGCTGGCACCACTGCTTAATCTGTTTCAGTTACTATAAGCAAAAAGAAACTTCAGTTCTCAGGACATAATGAGTGTCAAATTTAGAGCAACTTTTTTGTTCAGAATTTGAAAACATATCAAGCGTTCATATCTGTTAAGTTTGCAAGGTAGGAAAGGTCTTAAGGATGAACTGGAATCATTTGGTAACTGTAAGAAGGCTTATTGAGATCATTGGCATTTCTCTGTCCAAGGATCCTCCATAGTTTCAGTTGTGACCACAGAAGCTGGAAGAATTTCCGTCTTGATCACGTGAGCAGAGGAATGACTGAGGTATTTGTCCAGTGTTGTTAACAAAAGTTTGTTTAATGCAGAGTGGAATTCTCATCCATAACTGCTTTAATCCGCATTCCTCAGTTTTCACCTAGCCACAACCAACCACATAGCAGCACTCCAATAACACACACTGATTATGGCAGTGCACCTGTGTTGGGTAGTTTTCCTGGCCAACTTTTGTTTCTTTTCACTGGTTTTTATCTTCAGACCACAATTATTCATTGCAAATTTTCTCTTTCAAGGTAACAAATTTCGTTTAGAAGATGACTTTATACAGACTTACATAAAAATACTTTTTTTGTTAATAGTTGCTGTTAGTCTAAGAAGTTCGGTCTGAGAGACAATAGTGTTTTAAAATGATAATACTTTCAGTTTTCGTGGTAGCACTACTGTGTCATTAAGAAATAAAAAGGAAAAAAAAATTGCCAAAATGACAAGATATAAAAATGTGTCCTGGTTTTCTGATTACAGCTGTTAGAGCACACTTTGTCATGAGGATTCTGATATACAAGCTGCAGAAGAAAGCTAGTTCTATGAAAGAATATACCTAAGATCTGCTTGCTGTAAAGGGAAATCATTACTATTGGAATTGCAGAGAACCTGAGATATAATCAGCTGTTATCCCTTATTAAAGAATAACAAGGAATAAGGAATTCCTCAACAAGGGATAATAAGGAGTAATGTATTAACAAATATGAAAGTAACTTTTCTTGGTCATTATTTGCATGTTTACGTTACATTCTTTTTGTGTTTTATATCAATGTGTTCTGTATCACCAGTATGTTTATATAAACTAATGTAGATTTTATTCATTTTGTTAATCGTTACCACTTTCCACTTAAGTTACCTCTGAGTGAACTCAGCTGCTCTCCCACTTGGTTCGGGAGTAGAACCAAACTCTTCTTTCTTCTCATTGATTTTTAATGTATGGTGGCATGAAGTGTCCTGTAGCAGATGAACAACCTTTTTATGAATGGATAGAATATAAGCTCTAATTTTATCTGAGATCTTTTACTGTTTTATTTGATTTTCATTAATAGATGTGTTTATTTTTGGTGTTATTCTATAGCTGATTACATACAGCACAAAATCGTGTTTAAGAACTGTCTGGCAATGAAAAAAATTGTGAATTCACAGGTCTACTCGAGTCCTTTTGAGGTAGAAAATGTAGCTGTTCTTAAGTTACAGAAGGTAGCATTTGAGGAGATCTTTTTGAAGTACACATACCTACTATGCTTACCATGTAAAGAAATACTGCTTGAATTTCTACAAAAGAGATAACATACTCCCAGTTAGAAAGTAAGTAGCAGCCTTTACCGTACATAGTACAATAACCAGATCATCAATTCACTGTCTTCATTATGGTAGACTGGTGTTGCTGGCTCACTGTGGTCAAATTTTCTCTTAAGTTTTGAGGGATTTTAGGCTTACTGCCCAGGGATTCATATAGTTTCATTTTGGTTATTACTGAAGCTTCCCTTCTTTGACCTTTCTTTTCCCTTTACCTGCACATTTTAAAATTATGGATATTATGCTGTATGTCATAAACTTCATTCCATGAATTAAGCCCTTAGCGCCGTATAAATAGCTCATTGGTTAGATAAATAAAAGTGAGTTCTGCCAAGCAGCAGAACCCATCCATGGCAGAGAGACTGGTGATGCTTTGTAGCTATAACAGCTGCCAGGACAACTGATTTAGAATCTGTGTTTGATGGTTCTTTAAGCTCCGAGCGCAGGAAATTCACCTTCTCTCAACCTCAGCGGAGGTGCTATCAACTGTGGAATTGGAAAAGAGAACCATTTTGTGCTCTAAGATATTCTTCCATGCAGAAAGAAGCATGTAAATAAAGTACAGTGTTTGATAAACAGTGGTAGGTATCAGGAGGGGAACACAGATTGAAGTTACACATAGTAGGGGAGACTTCTCACAGAAATAATTGTAAAAGATAAAATTACATTTTATAAACTAATGTCTGTATTTTAGTACGTTATTTTATTACCTATAATAACTATACTACTTCTTAGTGATAACTAAAAGTGATCATTCCAAAAATGCCCCTAAAGAACAGAAAATGTAATTACTTACCGCCTGGGTAATTATCTAAGTATTGATACATATTGTGAGCAAGTGTAGTCACAAGCTCTATAAAAAAAAAAAACCTGTATCATGCTTACTACCCTAGGCCTAAAAAAGATCAAAGCTTTTTATGTACTAGTTCTATTATAAGGAAAAAAAGATTTTGTGAATAATTGGTTAGAGAAATAAGGTGGAGCTCACATGAGCCAGTATCTACACAGTGCTTTTGCAGAATTACCATTAATTATATGTTTTATCTTAAAAATGTGCTCTGAAACTGTATAGATCCACAAGTTGGAGTGAGAAAGAAAAGTAGCATTGGTTATTTCTTTGGACTGTAATTAATTTTACTGAGTGGAAAGAATTATTTTTTTTGAGTGAAAATAATGGAAATAACGTCAAAACAGTATGTATTTCAAGACTTACAAAAATAAGGACTTATTTGAACAATATTTGAAATATTTAGGTAGATTTTATAGAACCATAGAATTCTTAGCGTTGGAAGGGAACTTCAAAGGTCATCTTGTCCAACTCCCCTGCTGTGAGCAGAGACGCCACAGTTTAATGAGGTTGCCCAGGGCCTTGAGAGTCTCCAGGGATGGAAATCAACCACATCTCTGGGCAACCCATTCTAATGCCTCAACACCCTCACTGTAAAAGATTTTTTTTCCATATATCTGACCTAAATCTACCCTCTTTGAGCTTGAAGCCATTTTCCCTTGTCCTATCACTGCAGACCCTGCTAAAAAGAAAGAAACAGTCTCTTTCCTGTAGCTCCCTTTTAGATACTGTAAGGCTGCTATCAGGTCACCTTGCAGCCTTCTCCAGGCTGAACAGCGCCAACTCTCTCAGCCTGTCCTTCTTTGAGAGGTGTTCCATTCCGTGGATCATTTTGTGGCCTTCCTCTGAACACACTCCAACAGGTCTGTCTCATCTCAGTATTCAGGACTCCACATCTGGACATGTGCTCCAATGTTCAACTAAGTCATAGAGTTCCTAAAATTCCAGATCTGTTTGTCCTTTGTTAGAAGCTGACAAGTTGATATCAAATCTTTCCTTTTCACAGATTTATGTAGATATGTATAGTGCTAGGGCACCTGTATTCTACTGCTTGAGTCATCTTGGGTCTTACAGATAAAAAGGAAAAAAATGTATGATATGTGGCACAGTACAGTAGAAAGATCATAAACTTTAAAAAACTTGAGCTGGAAAGACAGGAGATTTTGTCATATTAGAGAGTGTTATTTTATATGTTTATATAATTATATATAAACTATATACACTATAATATATATAGTACATATAGTTTATATATAGTATAGTATATAGTATAGTATATAGTATATAGTATAGTGTAGTATACTATATGTACTATATATAACTATAAAACTATGTTTTACAGTTTTCTTCAATGTGTATAATTCAGGGTTTTTGAAGACTACTTTTTGTATTAGGAAAATGTTTACTGGAATAGCAGATTTTATTTCTGATTTGTCGTAAGGTTTCTGGAGCACCTCCCCTACAAAGACAGGCTGATGGAGCTGGGCTTGTTCAGCCTGGAAAAGAGAAGACTGAAAGGAGACCTCATTGCAGCCTTACAGTATTTAAAAGCGGATTATATAAAGGAGGGGAGTCAACTTCATACTCAGGTGGATGGTGATAGGACAAGGGGGAATGGCTTTAAGCTCAAGGAGAGAAGGTTTGGATTGGACGTTAGAGGAAAGTTCTTTACAGAGAGAGTGATGAGGTACTGGCACAGGCTGCCCAGAGAGGCTGTGGATGCTCCATCTCTGGAGGTGTTCAATGCCAGGTTGGTTGGGGCCCTGGGCAGCCTGGTCTAGTACCAGATCTGGAGGTTGGTGGCCCTGTCTGTGGCTGGGAGGTTGGAACTTGACTTCCAACCCAAGTTATTCTATCATTCTTATTCCTGGTTATTTCAGATGAAACTAGATCTAATATTCTGCTATCTCTTTGAAAAACCAATATGAAGTAACGAACCTGCTTTTCAAAACAACAACAACAACAAAGAAAAAGAAAGCACAGAGAAAAACACCCAAATCACATTTAGCTTTACTTTTAAATGTATGTAATTTATTTATAGAAAAATGTGTGTGCGTGTGTGTATGTAGATGTGTAGAACACACACTACGTAATTACATATACATATGCACAGAAACACTTAACCTCAATAGGTCATGGAGCAATTCCTCTTAGGTAAAGCTGTAATATAAATGATGCTTCTTCAGTAGCAGCCCTTCTGGATTTGTCAGATTTGTGGAACTGTTAGATATAATGGAAGAATGCATCTCTTTAGTGAGTGATGTCATCATTATTTATACCATGAACGCCCACCCCTACCTCTGTGGTCTCTTGACATATGTTACTTGAATGATTTAGCTCTTGGAGTTCAGTGAAAGTATTTCCTTACTACTGTTAAAAGTGTGTCTCAAAGTCTTAACTGTATGGAATTCTCAGAGCTTGGATAATGTTCAATTTATCTTGTAATAAGGACTAGGGACTTCAAAAAGGATATTTGCCTGTTTTAGAACGCTAGTGTATTTTGCATTGTGGAAGCCTTTTGCTACTTCAGAAAGTTGACAGAGGATAATGCTGTGGCCTTTCTGAAAAAAAACAACACAACAAAACTAAACAGTAGAGAAAGGAGACATTTGATAGATGCTATACTCCTTTTTACTGGTTGTTTTTGCTTTCTTTTGCAAACTTTTGCCAGTACTGAGTGCATGAAGTTTCAGAGTAACTCAAAATTCATCTTAAGAGTAGGTTAGCTCGTGCAGGCAGCTCATTCAGGGCCACCCATATAGATGTAAACACTGCATCTTTCCACTTTCCTTAAAAATTGAACTGATGCTTTTCTTGTTCAACTTTATTTTCAGGCTGGATGTTTTGGGTGAAATGCCAAGATCGTAATTTATACTGTTGATTAGACTGAAGTCAAAAGAAGGGTTTTCTAAAGAAGAGTGTCAGGGCAATTAAATATTTCATTAAAAATGTTTGTCTTCTAGCAGTATTAAATTTGGCCATGTAGTTTTACCAAAATGTATCAAACAGGACTTGAATGCAGGTGATTATTTTGAGCTCATTTGTATCATCTGCTGATTTACTAGCCTGAATAAAATATCTCTATGTGCGGGAATGACTTGGTTGGCTAAAGCTGGGTAATAAAAAGCTGGGCTAAAGTTGGGTAAAGCTCCAGATCTCTAGAGCTGCAGTTTTTCCACAGAAAGATCTGTTATACTCAAGAGTTCATTGTCCAGTAACAGTCCTATTTCCTTAACTGGTTTGAGAGAGGTCTTACAGTTAACTTTCTGATTTGTGAGAAGAGATTAAGGGATATACATATATTTTTAACCTTTTCTTGTGTGTCTAGAAGTGGGAGGTGAACACTAACGAGCCAACTTAACAACAAAAGTGCCTGTGATTAATCCCCTGTTCTTTGAACTTTCTGTGACTTTGGAGACAGAGTTACAGCTGTCAAATTTTCTTTAGTCAAACCAAACTTGACTTTGTTCCTCCTGCTTCTTAAAATGGATGATAGTGAAAAATAAAACTTAAGACAGATGTTATTAGTGGCTCCGTTTTATGAAGTTCAGAAGGCCAAGTGATTGGAATTGGAGAATTCAGAGGCATCTTGGCTTGCATATCACATGAATTCCTGTTTATTTTACAGTATTATGATAAATGTAATTATTATTTGTTCATTTGGGACATAAGGAAAAGTTCTAAGGCACTTCAAGGTTTAGAAATGAATCATTAAAAATTCTGTGTACCAAGAACACGAATGATTGCACACACAGAATAGCAGACTTGCAGAAGTTGGAAGGAATCATTAGATATATAATAGGAAAGACTAACTACAGCTTTCTTGAAGAATCTTTGAACACTGAAAAGACTTTATTTTTTAAATATTCTTTTGCTAAATGTCCTAAAGAAAAGCCACAACCACAAACCTTTTAGGAATTTACTGGTATTTATCACAAGAGTGATAAGAGTCTGTTTATAACATGACTGCCCTTTTATTTGATGTTGAGTGCATATTGGCGTAGACCCCAGATGCTGACTGAAACTCTACATGTGAAACCAAATAATGACTCCAGATAGGGATAATATATCAGTTCTTGGACACTGATAGTAGTAATTCTCTGTGTCATTTAGATAGTAGATAACAGCACTACAGCAAGCGATAAATGATTAGTTTAAGTCATGAAGTGAGGTATGTGTGCTTTTACTTGGTAGGTATGTGAAAATTAGAGTTAATTTTTATTTAATGCACATCTGTAATTTAGGCAATGACTTCAAATAATGGATTTAGCGAAACAGGAAAAGAAGAAGGTATTCTAAGCCCACTGCTAAAGCTATCCTTCATTATCCTTCAGTATTTCAGGGCATGTGGGGACAAGAGAAGACCTTAGTAGGTCTTACAAGGGATATTTTTGAGTAAGATATCACAGAATTGCAGGGGTTGGAGGAGACTTTAGCCTGCTAAAGCATGTTTCTTATAATTGGTTGTGTGTAGGCATCTGGACAAGTAATGAATATCTCAATAGAAGGAAAGTCCTCAGCCTGTTTGCCCTGTCTGGGCAACCTGTTTCAGTGCTCCATCACCCTTACCAGGAAGAAGTTCTTCCACGTGTTTATATGGAACTTTCTATATTCAAGTTTTAGGCCATTACTCCTTGCCCTATTGCTGTGCACTATCAAGAGGAGCCTGGCCTCATCCTCGCATCCCTTTAGATATTTACAAACATTAATCAGGTCTCCCTTTGGTCTTCTTTTCCCTGGGCTGAACAGACCCAGATTACTCAGCCTTTTCTCAGAAGGGAGATGTTCCAGGCCCTTTGTCATCTTTGTGGCCCTCTGCTGGACTCCTCCTAGAAGATTTCTGGGTTTTTTTTTGAACTGGGTATCGCAGAACTTGATACAATATTCTGAATGTGGCCTCATGAGGGCAGAGTAGATGGGGAGGATCACCTCCTTTGACCTACTGGCCATGCTCTTTTTTAATGCATCCCAAAATACCACTGGCTTTCTTGGCTACACAGGCACTGTTCTGTCTCATGGCCAACTCATGGAACACCTAGGTCCTTACCCTCTCATCAGTCTGTAGTGAATTTCCAGACATTCTTGTTTTCATAGGATGATCTCTCTTCCATTTTGAAACTGGATTTGTTGGGGAGTGAGAAGAAATAGTCTATCCTTTCTTCTTATTTAGTAGGCAAAGGCCTTTGAGGTTTCTTCTGCTAAGCTTTTGGACATATGCTAATATCCAAGAGAGAGGATTAAAAGCTTCCTCTCCCCCGTGAATCCTCCTCCTTTTTGGATAAATCTCTGTCTGGTTATTGTTCGTGAAGAGATAGTTAACAATTATCTGTCTTAATCCAATCTCTTATCTGCTAGAGATCAAGATGCAGTTTAGGATGCTGTCTGATTATCCCACATCTGTCTGTGAGGGAGATCTTGCAGCCTGCTCTTGAGCAGCTGGGTTTTGCAGCTGTCAAGTGATAGTACCTCCAGTCTGATTTAATACAGCAATTTCTATCCTCATCTGTTCCAGCTTTGCCTTCCAGTACTATCTGATTTTTATATAATTCTGAAATGATGAGCAAAATCATGTGTAAAATATTCATCACTTGTTCCTTAATGGAGGAAGATGTACTTAATGAAAGCATCGAGCCTGAGGTAATGAGTTCATTAATGAGACAGAAAATCAATCCTTTGCCATATAAGCTTTGCATATACTTGGAGTATAAGATCAGAATATTTTATATGCCTTTTGCCGCCTGTTATATGATTTGTTCTGCTGGTAGTCGGTCATTTTTTACAGTAAGAGTGTGTATTTATATGAATTTGAATGAGTTTGTATAAAGAGAGTAGTTAAAATGTATGATAAAAATTGAAATTATGCCAGGAACAAATGTTCTTAACAAGGTATATTACCTTCCTAACGCTTTTTATAGATCCTTACTTCTCCTGTAAAATGGTTGAATCAAGGTTTAGCAACACAGTCTGAAAGTCTGTCTGCATTTGATGAAAGACAGAATATCCTGTGAGAGACATAGAAAAATTGCAATGAAAGAAGCACTATGGAAGAAAAAGCAGATTCAAACAATTCTTTCAGCCACCGGTGTTATCACAAGAAAGTTTTGGAAGTAAAGGTAAAAGTTTTGGAATTAACTGTTTGCTTCAAGTCTTGGAAAAAAAATCATGCAGACCATATTTATAAGGGTCGAAGATGCTGCTGTGACCAACAGTGATGCCCTCTCTCATGCTGAGTAGTACCTTCCTCTGTTCTAATTAAACTGTAGCATTGCTTAGTGCTACATATATCTATGAGTATTAAATTGATACTTTTGGCTAGAAGTATTTTTTTGGCTGAAACACAACTTTAAACATTTAGATGAGAGACGTGTGAAAATCGAGTGCTTAATCCAAGCCACCTCAAACTATAATGACAGTTGAAGCAGTGAGGCAGTCAGATTGTATAATCACATTTTATACATCTTTTGGCTGCTGGAAATGTGGTCAATCACCATAAATCCCATTTTATATAAAGATAATAAGAAGTAATTACAGCTTTTTAGCTGTTTGTGTTTCTCTGGTGGCTATTGATATATGACAAGGCAACATTAATCTTGGCTCTCTGGCAGCTGGTAGAAGAGAACCGCAGATGGGCATACAGAGGCTGCAAAGGAAGCACAGAAATACACACACTGGAAAAGGTGGAAAGGTCAAGTTTAACATTCAAATCCTGTTCATGACTAACTTAAAATATTATCCTTCAGCTGCTAAAGGCTGGATTTCAGCAGCAAATTTGACCAGACAGACCACACAATGAAGTCATCAGTGCTGAGACCCACCGGCTTGAAAAAACAACAACCCCTGGTGTTAAGACAAATGCTTTGAAGAGTGGTTGATATTAATCAGGTGCTGCTACTGGTTTGGAGTTCCTTAGTCATTCTGTATGAAGAAAAACTGATAAAGGATATAATAACATTACAAAGCCAAGACAGTTTTGTAACACAAGAAGCCTACTTAAGAGGAATTGGTCAGGGTCCATTTTGAAATTCCTGAAGCCAACTTCATCTCTTGGTTAACTCCTCTGAAGTCACTGGGGTTACAGAAGGAATTAATTTGGTCCTTTGGCTCTGCACTGCAGCAGAGATGTGAATAGTGATTCTGCTTGCTGCGTTGGAGGTTTATCGTTTCAGCATGGTTTCCTCAGAGAAACTCCCAAAGCAGCCCATTGCATTCCCACTGTGGGCAGCCCTGGCCTTTCCCACCCTGCCTTCTCTTCTGTTTCTTAATTGCTGTATCAACAGCTGAGCAATTTTGTTATACATATATTTTTTAAAAACTATTTTGTACTGTCTAAATGTCTTTTTTTTTCAATGTTTGTCTGTAACTATATTTGGTAACCTGAATAGAATTGCTAACATATCTAAGCTGAGTGTGGCCTTGACTCACTGAGAGAAGTTAAAATTTGATGTGCTTGACTCTGTTTAAACTGCAAGTACAACAACCATCATTATAATGCATTCTATGTATAGCTGGGATAGACAGAAAATGAAAAATGCCCGTGATCACTGTAGTATTTCCCTTACTAATTTCCAGAGCTCCTTCATGTGATATGTGGATGAGGGAACTGATGCCTTTGAAAATTAACCCAGAACAGACATGTTCAGCTAAATGTAAATGTGGTGTCCCCCAGCAAAAGGTGTGGTAGCAGCAGTTGGAGACAGAGGTGGCTGGAAGTGGCCGTCAGCACTGAAAATAGTGCTGGTGGTGTTCTGCCCTCTGTGGCTGAAAACCAGGTAAGAATCCCCAACCAATGCTAGCTTTGTGCATATTTTGTTTGCATTTGGAAGGCTGCTGAGTTTTGTGTATCTTGTCTCTGTCAGTGGTTGATAGGAGGGGTCCTGCTTCAAGGATCCATATCCTCTAAGCAGTACCCTAATGACCTGAATGGATTTTAATGGAGTCCTGTGCATGTGTCTGTTGTCAAGGATGTGTGTGCATGTTAAGGCCTGGCTAAACACTTGGGCTGTCCTTGTATACAAGAACAAATGTGACCTGGAGGCATTAGCAGAGTTTATGTCTGGCTCCATTCTCAGAGAGAGATTTTTGAAATACCTTTGATGAGCAGAAATCATTGATTATTTGAGGGCTGGTTCTGTTTGTGGTGTAGTGAAACTGAGGTGTAGTGAAAATAAAGTAGTATTGGTGTACAGCATCTCTATTCAACTTCCTCTAGAGATTTGAAACATGGAAGCATGTTTTTCCCTGCTAAATATTGTATACAACTTGGGAAAGAAGGAAAAAAAAACTGTATCGATGTCTTTTCAAAACAGGAAAGGCATTTATTGAAAATGAGTTGGATCTTTTTTTTTTTTTTTTTCAGCTTTTTCTCTCCAGCTCTCCCTTTCTCCTTTCGAGTTTGTAGAAGAACATTTTCACTCAGTGGCTAAGCAAATGATACATACAGCCATCTGTGGATGGGCTATATACGTAGGGCCAGACCAACAGTGCAGTCTATAAATTGTTCCCATATTTTATGGGTTGGGATGTAGGGAGACTGAAAGTAAGACAATGTGAGACTGCAGAGAAAATAGTTTCTTGCAAGATAACATTTTTTCCCCCATAGAAGAACACTGTAGAATAGAATACACTGATATCTAAGTATTCGTTGGACACTTAATTCTGTCAGAGTAATTTGGATTACAGTCCTGTTGCTAATGTGAGGCTTCCCCTGAGAAGCTCACATCTTTCTCCTTAAAGAAAATATCACCCAGCTCTGGTTCTTATCAGCCACAAGTCTTGATGTTGGTGAGAATGAATGGCAAAGGAATAGCTCTCAAAGTGTTGAGAAAAGTGACGTTGCTTGAGAATGTAGCTTCTCTTGCCTTCCATTTAAAACTGAGATGAAAGAAAGAACAAAAGTGACACAAGGACTTAAGTGTCATCCATCTGTAATCAAGAATTAATTGTAAAAATCTTAGCTGCGCGTTTTCAGTTATTTGATTTTTATCTGTTTTTCTCCAGACATTGGCAAATGGGTCCTTGTTCTGCAATTTTAATTTTCATTTGATTTTTTTAGTCTAGTCCAATTCCAGTCCGGTGCCTGGCAATTGTTACCTTTTGGCTTAGTGCCTTAACACTAAGGTTTTATTCATACATCTGTGTCCTAGATTTTCCTCATTTGATCTCCAGCTTTATAACATATGTGATATTCTTTTACTTAATACAGAGCAGAAGAAAACTTTTGATTACAGTGAAGGATGTTGGTAAACTGAAGCTGTTGTCACTGTTTCTGTCAGATATTTCTGTAGTGTATAGGTTAGTGGGTAGTTGAGTCTTCCAAATGTTGGAGTTTAGAAAATGTCTTCCTTAAAGTAAAGCACATTTCTGTGATGTCTGAATAGTACAGCAGATGTTACTGGGAGCAATGAAATATTGTTCTATTGTTTGATGCCAGGTGGAACACCTAGAGACTGTAATTTACGCAACCAGAATTGATCTTTCTATTCTATAACTTTTCTTGCCACGATACGTAATGACTGTATAACTTCTTTTGGAGTGGGATATCAACTATTTATGGGGCATAATAGAGATATCCTGCAGCTGTTTCCTTTTTTAATATAAGCATTTTTCTTTTTTTTATGAGAACAAATGGCTGCTGTCTCACCTTTTTCAAACTGGGCAGGTATTAAATGTCCAATAAAGGTAAACTTTATTTTTTTCATGAAAAAGTAACTAATATGCAAAAAGAGAGAAATGGAGGATGGTTAATCTGAGCAAGATAACTATGCAAGAAGGAAGATCTGATGCTTTAAAAAGGCTTGTTGATCTTTCTACGTTGCTAGTATGTGCTTTTGCAAACTTCAGATGATAGAAATTGTTCTCCCTTTCGTGTAGTAAGTATTTGATCTGTGAATCTGAAATAAATTTATACAGGCACTGAATTTTGAACACCAAATGGGATTACACATGCGCACAAAGCTCATCGGGTGTATGGTAGATTGTGGAGTTTTATGCAGTGCTGCGATCTCCCTCAGCCTCCTTTGTGCAAGTAATCTCTTATCCTTCCTTGAGAATGCTTCTCTGCATGGTGGTCTCATGTTCAGGGCCTGAATCCTTCACTTGCCAGCTTGATAAATCTTTCCTTGACTCAAAAGTGCAAGAAGGATAATGCCAATTTGAAATATATGAGAATGAGCACAAATAAAAGGTTAAGAGGTTGTTTCTAGAACCAGACAAGCTCTGTATCCTTTGATTTTTAATGTCTGAGTGAATCCCTGATGAAAACCAAAACATCTGTATTATCCTTTTGTGGCCATCCAGCAGTTAATAAAACATCTGTCCTCCCCTGTGTGGCCTGTGCATTGCCAAGGGAAAGGCTGAATTCTCTTGGGAAACGGCTGGAAACTGCAGCATAGGAAGTTCTGCACAAATGTGCGCAAGAACTTCTTTACAGTGAGGGTGACGGAGCACTGGAACAGGCTGCCCAGGGAGGTGGTGGAGTCTCCTTCTCTGGAGATGTTCAAGACCTGCCTGGATGCCTACCTGTGCGACCTGGTGTAGGGAACCTGCTTTGGCAGGGGGGTTGGACTCGATGATCTCTGGAGGTCCCTTGCAACCCCTACAATTCTGTGTGATTCTCTCTGCGAGATCTGGTCTGTCCTGTTGTGAGAAATTTCTCCTGCTTGAATGAAGTTGGTGTCATGCATCTGGGCCCTATTACTGGCTGGTGGTATGTGGGGAGCTGGTGAAGGGCTGAACATCCTGGGCTGCCTTCGAACCTAGCAGTGCTGGCAGTGAGACCAGCTGGTGGCCTTACACCAGCCCTGAAACTGAGGATGGAGGCTCCCGAACAGGCTGGGTACAGCAGGCCATCAGATGGCAACTGGAAGACCTTGCCCATCTGCTGGTAAGTGCTGCCCAAGGAGCTGCAGTTTACACGTTTTGCTGGTGTGGAGGCACACCAACATACCCAAACATTGAATTGGATATGCTAAATACAATTTTGTGAGCAGTTGCCAAACCTTTCTGAAGCAAACAGAGTTGAGAGATTCCAAGAGAAGCGCTGAGAAAAGCAGGTGATGACAGCAAGAAATCCAGGCAGATTTTACTTCAGCATATTCAAGTTCCAAATAATCCCGAATCCCCATTAGCGCCGTTCAGTTCAGTATGTTCTTTCTTCCAAAAATTGTAGATGCTTTTGGATAAGTGGCAAAAATATGCCACAGTAGGTATGAAAGCAAGTATGCAAAATCTCCTTACTTACAACATAAGCAGAATAAAGTAGGAGAAGATCTAGAAAATAAGTTCTGTGGATAGCGAAGGTTCTTACTGTCTGTGGAAGGTAAGGGAATATTTATTTCTATATAGCCTTACTCAACAACCCTTTTGTATACATGAAGGGAAATGCACAGGCTGAAGCAGAGAGCAGTGGCCTGCTGTGGTCAGAAGTGACAATTATCCATTGATGTTTAAAGACCTAAATATGGGTGGTTTTTAGGAAACATCTGTGAGTGACATCTGGAACAAAGTGGGGATTGAGAGTTCTATAGGTTCTTGTAAGGCCGGAGAGAAATTCTCTGGCAGGATTTTTTTTTTTTTTTTTGAGAAATGGATATATTTCTGTATATCATAAATTAGATATGCTGGCTATGGTAGGCATACAGAGTGTTTTTGAAATTAAGATTGTAATAAAATGATACTGATGTAAGCATTTTTAGGTTAATAATCCAGTTATCAGTGAGAGGCCGTCTTGGAGCTCTGTTTGCAGTGCTGCTACAGTCCTTGGCTAGATGGGCCACTTCTCAAAGGAGCTAAGCAGAGCTGAGCTGAAAGACTGATGCTGACCGGATGCTAAGCACTTGAAAATCTGTCCAGGTTGACTGCACTAATACTTAATTAGGTTCTAGCATGTCTCGAGGTCAAACATTTATATATGTATCAAGGCGTGAGCTCTGCAGTCTTTGTTTTCTGAGTAGGAACTGCTGTCTCCATTCACATGTAAACTATGCAGACAGTAGCATTCCTTACATTGTATGAAGCATTAATGCGCTCTCCCTTACTGCTTCGGGATAAATACATACCCCAGATTCAAGTTGCAGCAGGTATTTTAAAAGACAAAATAGTCACTGAAATCACATTTATTGAGTGCATTCACACGTCGTCTTCTGAAGGCTGAGTGAAAGTTGAGTTAAAGGCTGTTGTAAGAAAAATCTCTGCTTCCCCTTGAAAGTAGAGTGAAAATGACAGTTGCCTGTTTCTGTCTCTTACTTTAGCGTTCTCAACAATGGTTTGTGTTTTTAGTCGAGCTTTATGTTGAAGTTTTTCCAAGATGCTTTTATTATGATCTTTTTGCATGTGTGCTCTGTGGAATTTTTTGTTTCGGGTTATATGTTATTAGACAAATGATTGAAGGAATTTAGATACACAATAAACATTTCTCCAGACAAGAAAAAATGATGAAGAGATAATCGCTGTTCTTTCTTAAGATTTATAAAGAAGTGCAATTGCGTGAATCTGCTCTATCCAGACTGAGGATCAGTGAATCTCAACGGACATTCGTAAAATGTTTCCTTTGCTGTGTCTCATTTTAGAGTGCATAGGGATATTGTCCTTCCCACAGAAGCTACTTTCCTTTCAAGGTTATTATTTTTTTTTTAAAGTCACAACTTCAACATCTTGAGGAAGCAAAATCAAGTAAGGCAACAGCAATGAAATGACAAAAGAATACTTATCTATAGAAGCCAAAGTGGAATATCAGAAGGAATTCAGTTTGCATTTCTTCTCTCTCAAGATACTGTGGATCTGTGTGGAATTCCAGTGTTGGAATTGCAGAATTAAAAGTGAAGTTGTCAAAATCTAGTTTTATTTATGTGTAGTATCTTGATGAGAACCTCTTGAATTGTGGAGTAGTCTATTTTTTTGAATAGTCTTTCATTTATGAGATGTTTAGAAATGTATTTTGTGGAGCCTTTTTTGTTCTGTTCTGTTGCCTTATATGGCTCTTTTGTAGCTATATGCTAGATTGAAATCTCAGACTATACTTTGGTTGTAACCAAAAAGGAATGGCTGCTTATCTTGTCTGGAACCGACAAACTGTTCTCTAGCTTAGTGCATGTTTTTTAGGAGAAACTATTAATCTTTTTTCTGTTCAGCTCCACGCTTGCCTAGTGGCTTTTCCTGGACCCAGTTTTGTGCTCAGCTGCTCACACGCAATCCCTGCCCAGCTCAGTGGGAGCTGTGTGAGTCTGCACTGGGTGCTGAACCAGACATGCTCTGTTTCTTTTTTTTTTTTTTTTTTTTTTTTTTTGTGGGTTTTAGTCATTTTGTTAAAGAAGAACTTCAACCTTTTTCTCATAACAGTTATTTTTTTATGTCTTTTAACAAATGTTTTGACTGTTCTCACTTCAAGATTTTAAGTATGATGGTAAGAACTATCTTCTTCTAAAGGGCAGGAGTTTCAGAACTGTACTATAATATACTGTATAATATCTCGTGACATGTTTTTATGAAGGTTTTTTTTTTTTTTCAAATTGCCACTATCACTTAGTTTATCTACTGAAAGGTAAAATCTCATGAGAGTAATTTTCTCTCATTATGAGATAAAATCAACTTCAGATAATTTGGAATTGAATGAAGATGCTTCTAGCCTGTCCCAAGTCCAAATTCAGGAAAAAAAAGGTTTGTTTTTGTGAAGTTGGAAGTATACACCTTATCTCACCTAAACAAAAGAGGGATTTGTATTGCATGATTTTTTTTTATTTATTCTGCCCTCTGGAAAAAGGAGTTTCTCCTGAAGATTGATCCTCCAATAATTCTGAATTTGCTTCATTTAAGGCATTTGTGCCTGCCAAAGCATTGTAACAAAAATTAATCTCTAAAACTGTAAGACTTCTTATTCATGTCAATATTCATTCATCTTCCAGGCTCTTTTTGCAGTAGGCTTCAGTGTCCTGCCAAATTTGTCTATGCTGTCCTGATAAAAATAAAACAAACAAATGAAAGCCATTTGATGTTAAAACAAAGGTTAAGGAAGAGCACAGCTGATCACAGCATGCTGTGAAGCATTCACATTTTTTGTCATCTTCATTTTGTCCTGCATAGAGGAGGAGGATTTCCAGCCTTAGGAATACAGCCCTGTCCTTGTGCCAAGATGCAAAGCATAAGAGAAAACATGGGCCAAGCAGTATATTCAGAACTGCAAACTGCACCTCAGTTTCCTCTGTTATTTGTAGAAACCAACAGTAGTTCCATCGCTCTTACTTCACCCTTTGTCAGTGATTACTATTCTTGTAAAGAAAATACTAGCCAGGGCCTGCAGGGTGAAAACCATTCAACTCCTTTCACAGATCAGGCTACAGAAAAGACTTTGGCTTCAGAGTTATCCTTGATTTTCTGAAAATTGGTGTGTTTTGAGGTGTTACAGACCCTCTTTCTCCAGCAAAAACTTGTGCTGAGAGTTTGCATGAAAATGCAGAAGTTTGCACGTTGACCCTAATTAACTGGATCCAGTCCATAGTCTTCACGTCACTTGGCCTTATGAAACATGTGTGCATTTGTGAAAAATCCCCATACTAATTCCTCATTCTAACCAATGTCTAAATTTTTCAGACAGAACAAGTAATAAATTAGACTTGAGGAACCAGTACTGACTAATGAGATAACTGTTAGATTGCCTGTATGTAGTGGTGAGTGAATTACGATTCACGGGGTGCTAAGACTGTCTTGCTGATGCTACATGAGGTTGCTGCTAAAAGAAGGAAAGAAAAAAACCTTGAATAAATCTCGCTACAGATAACCAATAACCAAGCAGCTTTTTTGTATAAAGGTTTTATCTTATCAACAATCTGCTAAACAAGATCTGTGTATAAATCTTTGTATTTGGTCACTATGAGTTTAGGGGAGAACAACTCAACAGAATATAAAATGCATGAAAAATGGTGTGGGTTCATGGGGAACAGTTGAGTAATGTTGTCTGGCAGTGCTGGTAGCTGATGCTATGTTATGAGAATATTTTGAAGAAAAATAATTTGTAGCTGTGTTAAGTTCCATATTTTTTATCCTTCGTGCTAATATAGTAAACGTTAGTTATTGTAGAAACATTGCACTGTAATGTAACCCTCTACTATATATTTTACTCCAACAAATGATATGTTGCAGGCATTCTGTTATGGTCACATAAGCAAATGCTAATGATTTTCAAATTTAAATTCTGTTTTCAAAGTTTAATTCAATTAAAGAGCAAGTTTGGAGTAGATTAAAGAAAAATAATGTATATGTCCCATTGCAAATGGTTGATTTGTAAAGAGTCCTCAAGGAGCTAGGCACGCATTCTTTGTTGTTTAGTATTTCAGATCCTGAAGAATGAACCCAGTAGTTTAGTTGCACAGTGTGTGTTCAACTTCCAGCTGATGGCTGTTATTTCATTTATTTACAGCATTAAGAATTTGTCCTTTTGAGATTCGATGCCATGTCCACCTTGATGGGTATCGTACCCAGGTACATGCAATTACAGTGCTCTGCCAAAATCAACAAAAATCTGATAAATTATTCTCTAAACCTAGTGCTAATCTGTCACATTTAAGACATATTAGTGTTGCTCAAGCCTTAGTTACATTAATTTTCTTCATTTGGACGCATTTATTACAAGGTTTTTTATTCTTTGTTGCAAGGGTTTGAAAAGTTTCTGAAGACTGACATAAAATCCCAAATGGAATTTTGGAAGAACGTCTGTTAAATCCTGGGCAGGATGGCAGTGTAATCAGTGTAATCTGTGGTGCTTTTGTTTATGCTTGCATAAGTCTAGGTGTGAAACTCAATTGGAAGAGGGGCCAAACTGTTTTGCAATGAACTGCTGGCTCCTGTAAGGCTCAGAATGCATGCTTTTCTCTGCTGCAGAGTGTGCAGAAAGTGGGGTCCAGAGGCTAATATCAGCCACAATTAAATTTTTCTCTCTCTATGCATTTTTTTTCTCCCTGTAGCAAGCACTTAGAAACTTCTTGCAAGATAAATGAACTGTGATGGAAAAGGGAAGCTGAATGCTTTCCAGGATTTAAAGAAGAGGTATAGTATTTCAAATTTAAGGAACTCTCTCTGAAAGAGAGAAAAGGGTGTGCTGTGAAAGCCTGTTGACTAAAATACTTCACGTGTTATTGCCTGTAGTCCAGGTGGAAGTCTTTTCTTCAGTTTGCAGAAGAATATAGAACAGATTTAATGTAGAGCGCTGCAGAGTCACTGAGTTAGCAGTATACAGCCTAGAGACATAGGTCAACAGAGGTTATTTGAAGGATGGAGACAACCAGATATATCAATTAGAATGTTTGCTTACTAGCTCTATAACATTGAGTGGCAGGATGGAAAAGTCCAGTTTGCCCTCATTTACAAAGCAGTGCCAAGTCCTGCTTGCTCTCTGATGGTGGTGTGAGATTGGTGCCCTTGGAAAAGCATCCCACGCTGTCCTTGGAGTTTTATGATTTGTAGCTGATGCTTGAGGATAGGAAAGCAACAGACCTTGACTGTGGCACATGCCCTTCTAATACTTTGCAAACTTGCAAAACTTTTTGCTCCTGGTGATTTGCAAGGGAACTTAAGTTCTGAATTGTGTTGACTCAGGGCTTTGCTCAGAATTACTGCAAGAGCACAGCAGGCCAAGAGGTACAGAATCCAGGTTGACTTGTGCTGCTTCCAAAAGCATTGCCTTTGGAAAAGCTGAGGGAAGCAATCTGTAAAATGGAAAAGGACAGTGGGAATGTGTAAAATGTGATTAAACTCAAAAGAAGAATGTATTTCAGAAAGAATCACTTGTTTAATGTTTAGCACATGTAATGGTAAAAGGGCTTGTCATCTGCTCTCAGAAGAGCAGTTGGATGGATGGTCACTATCAGACTGAATGACTTCCTTCAGTCCTCCTTTGCTTCTCTGTAGGTTAAAGCAGAAAAGGGAAGACGTGCTCCCAGAACCAAAGGCAGACATGAGATCCACTTCTAGCCTTGTTTTCCCTTTTCAAATCTGTCCACTTGCCACTGGGTTGCTTTGAACTTGTGCTGCATCTTTTTATGTGAAATGTGTACAGACTCCCTGGATGACGCATGGTTACTGACTTTAATTTAGGTCAAATAAGGGCTTCTTATTAATGTGAAGGGAACAGCTTTAATCATTTGGCTGATTTACAATCAGAAATCTTTGCTTCAGTCAACACAGATTTTGTTGACAGAAAAGCAAGTGGCAAAGCAAAAGTCTGTTTCTGCCAGACCTAACTGAAGCAGCAGTGAAGAGGACAGTGAACACTGTTTGCCTGAGTGAACTGACAGATTATTACAGGGTTGAACAGGAATGGGTTGGATACATGGCTTGATTTAAACTAGTGCAGGATAAGACTAGTTTCCCTTTCCTAATTCTTTTAAATATTATTTAAAATAATAATGGTAATTAAAATAATTTTTAAAAGTAGCAATAGTACTGCATGCAGGTAAAAACACAAAATAATTCTGAAATATATGCAGGGACCAGATAGCATAGAAGTGGAACTGTGACTTTTAGATGATGATTACTTGAAATTTCACAATCACACAGCTTTGTTTCTGCACACTGATTTCATTATTTTATAGCTTTGAATGTTTGAGGAGCTTTTAAATTCCAGCTCTTAGAAAATTGGAGCACAGAAGTTACTAAAGGCAAGACTAAAAAAAATGATTCAAACAAAACCACTGATGTTACTGAGCATTGTGTGACAGAGGTTTGCTGATAAACTGAAGCAAGAAGCTGTGATTGAGAACAGATTTTTGCTGCAGATAATAATGTACATCATATGTCTGTGGCTAACAGCGTGGCTTGGATGCCATGGGAGGATGTGGTGCATGTTTACTGTAAAGAAGTCAGTCACTGCTAGGATTAACAGACAATTTCTGATCATACCACAGATTTTATGAATGACTTTATGAATGCTGATTTTCCATTCTTAATAATACCTGCATTGCTTTGCTTTTGAATTAAGTCTAAAAAGGGACCTTTCCTGATGTAGCTGGAAATCTTCTAACATAGTGAACCATCTAAAGAAATTCTCCAAGCGCTTCATGAGTTGAGCTCCAAAACATGGCCATCCTTTATTAGCTTTTGCCACGTTACAGTTGTCAAGCAATGACGGCAGTGCATTCTAGAAACGTCATGGACTCATTCCATGCATTACCACTTAAGAACCACGAGCAAGGTCATTTTTGAGTATGTCCTGCTATAGAGATAGAGGAAGCTGTCTGCCTGTTTTTGGATATATTCTCCAGTTAATCAATGAAAGAATGAAATTATTTCATTTCTGAGAAGTTTTTGAGATGATTTCAGAAGCAGCTGCTGAGCAGATGTTAGAATATTAATGATGTTAGAATTACATATTTTAATAAACAAATATGTTCTATAGGTTCCATAGGACTGTTGTCTTAAAATATTTGTGTTGAAAGGCTTTTTTGGTAATTTCCAATCTGAGACCTTTCTTCAGGCTGGTGTTCATTTAAAAATGACAATTTGCTCTTCTGTTGATGTGAGAATTATACTGGTTTCTTAAGAGAAAATAAGTTGATCTTAATGCTTTACCTGTAGAAAATGCAATCCTCAAAAACTTTCAGCTTTAAAAATGATTGTAGTGTCTTGGAAAAATAATAAATTACCTCTTATTGTCTTGCTTCTTGGGAGGTGTAGTCCAATGTCCAGGAAAATGGATGACCTCCTTAGATCCCACTGACTTTGGTGCAAGCATAAAAGCATGAGAGGGAGTTATGGATGCTTTATGAGCAGCTGTGTCACTGTTGCATATGGCAGCATACTTCTGAGGAACAATTTTCTTAAGATGAGTTAGAAAGCTTCAAAGCCGTTGCTTTGCTAGTGGAATAACATCTGTTATTTAACCATGCCTCTTTGCGTAAGCCCGGTCTTGGACAATGATGTCTGTCCATGGCTCACAAAAATTGTATTTTGGGATCTCCTCTGCTGTCTGAACTGCATCTGGTTCCAAATAGCTTGATGTTTTTGCTGAAGAATGGAGAAATCGTGGTGAAAACCACAGAGCTGGTTGGGATGGAAGAAGTAGGATGTGTCAAGTTTTGGAATTTAGTTTCCTCTGAGTCAGTCTTTTGAGGTTAATAAGCACTCATGCTGCTTTCTGCGGGCTAGCTTTCTAAAACTTCGTTCTGTAGTGTTTGTTGACCACAGGGAAACATTGCCTGGAAATAAAGGAAAAAATATTTTTATTATTGACTAATTGTAGAGTTAGGATACTGCTAAGGAAGCAGTGAGTGGTTCACATTAATTATATCTTCATAGTACATGGGCTATTTTTTCATTATTCATTTATTTAAGTATGATACTAGTAAGTTTTATTTTATTGCTAGACTGTGGGTTTTTTTTTTTTTCCACAAATGTCTCAAAATTACATATTAGTTCTCCTATGGCTATAAAATGTGTAGATTTATAAAGACGATTACAGAACACTCATATATGAAATGGGTCATTTAACTATTTTAAAAACATTATTTACATTCTTCGTAAGGTGCTTTTCAAACAGATTTTTGTGTACAACCCTGAAACTGGAGCTGTTTATTTTGTTTAGGTAAAAATGACTTTGAAAGGCTAATATTGCAACAGCAAGATAGAAAGACAACATTGACTTCAAAGCCAATTTTCATCTCCTGGTAATTTGACATTGGCGTAAATGAGGAGCTTTTGGGAAGAGTGGTAGGCAACCTTTTTGTCTCTGGAGCAGCTATCAGTGTGATCTTCTCTGCCTTTGACTCTGCAATGAATCAGTTGTTAGTTGTAGGACAACTGTCACACTGTGGATTTATGTTAGTACTTTGTTAATACATTATGTAAGAAAAAGCAGAAGGCTGAAGTGATTATAAGGTCTTTCAAAGATATCACAGGAAGGAAAGGTAGGTTTTGCACCTCAAATACATGTAAAGAAGAAAAGCTAATGCCGACTAAAACTTTATAGGAGAAAAGATATTTTAGGAGTCATAGAAGACACGGCTAGATCTGATGTATGGACAGGAAGATTAGATCTATAAACCACAAGGCAGCAGTAATAGTTGTTCATGTTTAAGTTGCAATTTGAGATTTTTCTGCTTATTTTCTTTAGAGTGCTGGCAAAATAAGAATTTTACACAAATGCTTGGCTCAAATTATTTTACTTCATTCTCTTGTGGGTCTCAGAGTAGATACTTGAATTGAGCAAACTCGTTGACCCCTGAAGCTATTATACGACAGCTTGCTAACATATCTGCTAATCTGAAATACAGTAAGCACGTAACTGAAGTGTTTATTGCCATTACAAATACGTTCTTGAGTCTCCTTTGGAAAGAATAACCCTTGGGTTATTGCAGTCTTTCTTTCTGTAAGGTTTAATTTTTCTTTTCTCTCCTCTTTTCCTTCTCCTCAATACTCCTTACTGGAGGGTTATATGCAAAGTTTCATTTTGGCAATGACTTGTCAGTTGTTCTTCTCAAAAAAAATGATTAACTCCTACCAAGATTTACAGGAAAATTCTTGATCTAAGTCTCAAAGCCTCTCAAGTGTTGGAAGAAAGATCAGAGGGTTGCCTTGTTCCATCTCCTGTCGCTATGGGTTTCCTGAGCAAGCATCTTGCTGCTTCGTGTGTTGCTGCACACAGCCTTTTAGAAAGTTTTATCTGATACAGTGTGTATAACAAGAGAGCGTTGTCCTGAAATTTCCAAAGATAATGACTGCCATGGGTTGTTAGAGCATTGTTTTTATGTGAGGGTTTTTAGTCATCCTAGGAGATGGATCCTTCAACTATTAGCAGACCATGGCAACAGTGCCCTGCAGTTCTGTGTAATCGCTTCAGCAAGCTGGATTTGGGTGCAATATTTGCTGTTCTGCAATATAATTGTCCAAGGCAAGATAATTATTTGGAGAGGTTCTTTTAGTAAGCCCTGGAAACTCAACATTTCTGAGTTTCTCATTTCTGTCTCATTTTGACCCCGCTCCCACTGTTGTTTCGGTGTTACATCAGCTAGTTTTTATACAGAATTTCTGTATTCTGGATCACAATGGTAATTCTTATATACTTTTGAGTCTTTTTTTTTTTTTTTTTTTTCTGGTTCACAAACTCTGCCTGTATCCTCTTTCATATGGGAACAACAGAGCTCTATTACGCTGATTTTTATATTGTAAGGGAATTAGATTAACTCTTGCTTTTCAGCCTGGGCCCCAGTCCAATGCTGAAAAATAAATCCTCGTATCCAAATACCAGGGCTTGCTTCTGTTATTTCTATATACTTGCACCCTACTAATTAGTCTTCCTGGGTCTTAGATTGGATAGTACTCAATTACACTTCTGGTACTTAATCTTTACCTATCGTTCTTTTAATTTTTGCAGGAATATAATCATCAGAATTTCTGGAGGGATATACACAGTGCATTTACACAGGCAAATGCAAATCACAGACTTGCAGCATAGCTGAGGCTGCCGGGGCCCTCTGGGAGTATCAGCTTCAGCAGGGCCACCCATAGTAGGGTGGCCAGGCCTACATCCAGGCTGCTTTTGGAGGTCTTCAAGAAGGAGACCCCACAGTCATCTGATGTTCTATTGGTATAAGTCAACTGAGTCATTATTGATATTTCATGTAGCTTTCATTCTAGATACTTAATCTGTTGATTAAATACAAAATAAGGGCATTGTGTTTTTCATCCTGTAGACACATTCTGTCAGTCTTTGATTTTGTCTTTGAGCAAATATGGCAACACTGGACAAAAATTGGAAATTTTTTTTGATCTATCGCTGGAGAAACATTATTAAATGATAGTGATTATGTCAATATGAAACATAAATGGAGGTAAGGAAATAAAGTCCTTGATTTTACTTTATTAGGATATTCTGTGGGATTCTGACCAAAAAAAAACAAGCAAAGGTAAACAAGATATCAAAATACGAAATTCTGGGCTTGATTTCTTTGCAAATGTGAATTTACCAGTCTTTAAGAAAGAGCTGAGGTGAATTCACTGCATTTGGATCAGCAGATTGTGTCACTGTCTGTTCCACTTCATAAGTCAGTCAGTCTTCCATCAGTGTAAGTAAAAATCTGATCTGTAAACTGAACAGGATTCCTTGCATAAGCTCATTTTGTCCTGCTTTTCTGTAAGTATTGTTTTTTCCTTGAATATTCGAGTGCCAAAAAATTAGTTTAACAATAGCTGAAATGCAGTTAGGAAATACACAAGCATCATGTTCTTAACCTCTTTTCTTCCTTTTATGGTGTTTTTTTATTTTTTTAATTTTTTTTGCAGAACATGTGCTTAACTCATATGACGTGCAAGTAAAATGATTGCTGTTTTTCTATACTAAGCGTAAGTTAGTGAGCTGAGACTTTCAGAGCAAAACTTCCCATGAAGTTTTGAAGAATGAACGCTGCTCTGTGACAGCCAGAGGCAGAAAACACAGATATGTCCCTTATAGTTTCTGTGTTGTTAATGGTTTTCCCTTGGCAGAATAGTGTATTTCATGCAGCTAATTCCTTTTCTTGTTCTCAACCACAACATATTCAAGTTCTTACATTTACTGATGTTTCAATCTTGTCTGATTGCCTGTTTGAGAGCCCAGTTTGGGTGTTAGTGCTATTAGAAAACAACATAAGAGCAGGAAGTAACCGCATTTGATCTGCTTGAGTTGAAGAACGGAGCAGCTGGTTGTTGTCCATCGAGCTGAGGCCTCGTAACTGAGGAACTTCTGCTCAAGCAATAAGAAAGGTATAGTGATGCTAGAAAAGATGAATCAAGATAAGTTTGGATTCACCAGTTGTCCTTTTTCCATGTCTTATTAATTCCTTGATCTCAGAAGGATGGATTTTTCTCAGGGATTTTCTTGAATTCTAAAGTGGAGAAATTTCAAGCATATTCTTACTTTGATGTTTGCTTACAAACCGGCCTGAGTTAATCCTCTAAGGGGGGAAAAAAAAAAAGAAAAAAAAAAAAGAAGAAAATATCTGTAAAAATTGCTGCTTAGGAACATGTGTATTATTATTCTGCAGCATTCTTTGAGGCTATTAGTTAACACAGTTTTGGTGAAACTGGATTTTAAGTACAAAAAATGTAAATTAAAAATTTTAATCATTTTCTCAAGTGGAATTATTTATACTATATATAATACTATATATGTGCATTGGAGTTAATGAGCTGAGCATTGGCAATGGGTGCTTGGCTGGGACTGTGCGACTCAGCACCCTCAGCAGTGCTGCAGGGACCATTGCACAGAGCACCTGAAGCACATGCCAGCTGCAGGAGCTGACTCCACTTCTGCTGACTCCACCAGCATGCTCTTGTCATTGGTGTGGAAAGGCAGAATAATGTCTTTGATACTGCTGTATAAGCGTTCATGAACCATATCCTAGATCACTTGTTCAGAATTTGACCTTGGCTTTCACCTGACGTCGGTACTTTTGGAAGTACAAGGAAAGGCTGAGGGAGCTGGGACTGTTCAGCCTGGAGGAGACTCATGGGGATCTCATTAAGTGTGTACCCATTCCTTAGAGGAAGGTACAAAGATGATGGGGCTGTACTCTGTTCTGGTGTCCAGAAGGCAGTAGGCACAAACTGGAGCACAGGAGTTTTCCTCTGGACACAAGGCAGGGGATTCTGGAGCACTGGCATGGGTTGCCCAGAGGTTGAGGGTTCTCCTCCTTGGAGGTCTTCAGAACCCACTTGGACATGGGTCAGAGCACCCTGCTCTGGGTGGCCCTGCTGGAACAGGGATTGGAGCAAATGGAACTAGAGGTGCCTTCCAGACTCAGCTGTGCTGTGAGTTTGAGAAGTTGTCCTGAAGCCTACAGCCAGATTTTACTGTGTCCTTGGGCTTTGGTAAATCCTGCAATTCTCAGGTTAACTATCGGTTTTGCTTTAAATTACCAACAGAGATAACAAGAAGTTCAATATTTATGTAGTTAAGATATGCTTGCTGTTTGAGGGTTTTGTAGGTTTTGACAAAAAAAAATTGTTAGTGGAAGTGCACAGGAAAATTTCAAAGTTGAACATCTCTGAGAAAATTAGAGTAGCTTCTGGACATATGAGCCTCAGAGCATGAATTGCTTGTCCCTAGCATATTAAACGCTATGGGTAAGAACAAGTCAGAATTCCCAGGATAACCAGACATTATGACTCAACAGCCAGCCTTGAGGTGACTGCTGCCCTTTGGCAGGTGTTTGATGTCCTGTGGCGATGTCTTTCCTGGCTGTAGTCTGCAAGCACTGTCAATCTGTGACGGCTGTGACAGTGATTGCATTGGTAGAGTTGGTTTGCCTGTGAAATGGCCATTTTCCTGATGGAAGTGGAGAATGGGTCTGATGGCTCCTGCATTACAGCCTCATCAGCTGGTGGTGCTTTCCTGCCTTTGCCAGCTCTGGGAGCCTCTGTTCAGTGGCACTCAAAACTTGCTCATTGTTCTTTTCTGTTAGCTTTGACACAATATATTGTCAATCTCTGTGCTGGAAAAGACATGAGAAAGTGGAGTCACAAACATTTGTATTTTTGTAAATCACAGCAGTCCCCACCCCCCTATTGCCTGTCTTCTCGTGTCATACTTTAATAGTGCTAGAGAAAGTGCTGTCAGTTTGAAGGTTTTTTTTCCCAGTCTGTGCAAAATCTCTTTCACCTCGGGGCTATAAATTCTTAAAACTTTTCTCAGTGTATTCTTGTGCTTTGCTAAATGAGAGAGATGTCTGTTTTTTATTTCCATACCTTGAAAACACAGAAATACGATCAGCATACATCTTTAGGGCACCTGGCTGCTTTATTAGCAGACAGATTTGAGTGAATTTTTCAGGTTGATGATTTCGGGTCATTTTAATGTGGTGGGCTTTCTCAGAACAGCAGGCCAATTGTACTAGGAGGTTTCCCCAGGCCCTCTTCTAGGGAACGCTGCTGAATTGCACACGCTTTGTTCTGTGGGCTGTGGAGAAGACAAAAGGGTGTGTGTAAGGGAGGGCTGAAAGAAGCAGCTCAGGAACAAGGAGAAGATTGATTACTTTCCAATAATTTTCTGAGGCTGGGTAGTTTCCCAGTGTTTTCCTGTCAGTCTCCTGCATAAAGGGGAGGGTCTCAGAACATATTTCAAGCCTTATGGACAATTACAGATTTTAGAGCAGGCTATAACTAAAAGTTAGGTCTTGAACTGCAAATAACTCTTGGAGCCTAAAAGGTGATGAGAACAAATCATGTGCTTGGACATGCCTTGGATTTTGCCTAAAAAACATAGAATGAACCAAGATTAAAGAAATGGCACAGAAATGTTGGTGCAATTTTATATTGAGACTTCAGGCTGTAGTTCTTGATCAAATTTTATATATGTATATATAAAAATTCAATTATGTCTAGGATGTTTGCCTAGAAAGATAGCGTTACAACCATAATATCTTTCTCCTGAATGGGCAGGGCAGTACGTGTGAGAGAGCCTGCTTTGCGATCGGAAGAAACTTTACAAGGCTTAGGAAGTACTGCCAACTCCAAGTTATTCTTGGTGTGTTATTATGGCTAGCAGGCAAGAGCAGGGTTGTGGTGAGGGGCTCAGTAGGCACAAAAATGTGTTGTTAGAGGTGCTTGCTTAGCAGAACCTGGGGGATGGAAATTGCCCGTAGCACTGCTCATGTGCACGTTTGGGCACTTGGGAATCAGCATTAGCCAAAGGGCAGGTGCAGTGCTTCTCCCCATTACTGACAGGAGCTGAACTGACTGAAATTCCCAGGTGATCCCTGGTGCTTCCAAGCATATACTGTGGAAGAGAGGAAATCAAAACATTGTGAGAATTTATGTTTGCTTGGGGGGAGAGCTTCACCATTTAAGCTATATTATTGCACTAAGTGATAAGGAAAACGATTTTCAAAACTGTTTCTGAAGTCTTTAAAAAATAAATTATAAGTAAATTTAACCCCACAAAAAGCTGAAATAGCCCATATTTGTATCATGGTGACGTGAAAGGGCAAATCCAGAGGCATCTGTAGTACTGTGATTTTCTTGCAGGATTAAACAGTCAACTACCATAACTTGGTTTATTATGCAGTGAGAGCTGGGAAGGTTCAATGTTTCAAATGTTTCAACTTTTTTTTTAATTCTCCATAGGCTGTTCTCAGTTAAGTGCCACTGTTCCCTACTGAAAAGTGAAGGTATCAAATGCACAGTGAGAATAATGGCTGTATGTAGATATCTGCGTGCAGATCATCACATGCTTGTGCTTTTGTCCATTCAAACTGAAACCTCGTTGATAGACACTGGATCTCCTCTTATCATGCCCCGAGGAGACCTTTGAGAAGTGGGCATTGTAAATACATGGCATTTCAGACAATAGCTAAATAGCAGTATTCTGTTTCAGAGCTTAATTATGGCTGAATGTGCCCTTTCACTGCAGGTGTTGCTGTGACATTCCTGGTTTCAGTTCATCTTGTGGCACTCAGGGCACAGTGACAGTGGAAGCTGTTTCATGCCCAGCATCGCTGTTGTGTTATTTTTGCTGCTCCAGCAGCTGCTTGGCAGGGCTAAATCTGAGCGCCCAGAGCCTTTTCTTCTTCAAGGAGTTACACAATCAACATTCGGGTTTGAGATATTAAATATCCTGTCTTGCTGACTGGAGACCACAGGGTACACAAAAAGGACAGGTGGATGTGGTGGCTGTGTAGGGTCACAGCCTCCTGTGATCCCTGCCTGGGTGCCTTGGTGCCCTCACTGCAGTTGGAAGGCTTGGGCTCTCATCACAACAGAGCCTTGAATGTAACGCAGACATCAGGAAATAAGTCTGGGCTGTAGCAGAAAGAAGCGCAAACTTGCTATAGTGACATGGCTTGAGAGTTGCCTTAGGGAAGCATCTGTAGAAGGAAATCATGAAGTCTGGTTGGTTATAATAAGCAAGGAGTATGGATTACTTTGTTTCTGTAAAGCTATTTTAAGGTGCAATGAGATACGCAGTTAACAGAGCAATTGGTAATACCATTCAAGTAGGTTGGGCTGATCCTTTTGGTACAGTCATGAAGCCTGTCTTTGCTTGTTCTAGTCTTTGCTAAGATGTTGCATGCCTGCAAGAAGGGCAGGTGGAGCACTTCAGAAGGGAATTTAATAACTTGTGCAAGCTGTTAGAGCTACTCACTTGACACGGCAATATGAGCAAGTCCCTGCCTTCTGCACTGCTGGGAAGTGCTACCGTTCGAAAGCTGAAATTCATGCACTGAGAAAGACAAGGAGATGGAACAGGAACCATTCCTCTCACCAGTACTCCCGATTCTTAGTATTTAACACAACTGCTTTCAAAAGCTGAAAACAAGAAAAGCTGAATCATTAGTGATTTCTTGTTGTTGTCTTTTTTAATTTCCCTACCCATAATTTGATCACTTCCTATCTTCATTTCCTTAATTGCAATAAAATATTTCAGGTTGCCTTGTGGTCAGCTCAAGCAAGGTAATTCCTGTTTTTTTTCCCCCACCCTATGCAGATTCAGGCTCCCTTTTAACTCTAGCTGGAGCATCTCATCCATGGCTTCTAAGCATATGTCAAGCAGAGCTATTTCAGTGTATGAGCCCAACCGATTTTAACAGCTGCAGATTCTTTGGTGTAATGTGGATGTCTTTGGATAGAATAAACAGCCATTGAATGATATGAGTCTTGCATTTGAGAGCCATTCAGTGGAAGAAAAGGGATTTGATACTTTTCATTAGTGCAACAGAGACTTTGCAAGTGGATGTAGCAAACTGTCATCCCATCGAAAGGAACTTGGGATTTGGGTGTTGTGGTGTTTCCTGTTTTTGTTGCATAGTGTGGCAGCTAGCTCGTGTGTGCTTTGAGTAGGGGGTTGGGTCAGATGTCCTTGACTTCTCTTCCTGTCTAGGTTATTTTTTTTTATATTCTATATCCTTAAACATAGAAGCATGTTTTCACCTGCTCATAGCAGGTATGGCAAGGTGAAGCCATGGCGTGTTGTATTTAAGACTAAGATCTGTTCCAGAGCTGGGTGATGCAGTGATGGTGATCAGAGTAGCTTCTGGTTGACACAGCTGATCTCCTGTTATGAGAGTCTGTTCCTCTCTGCACAGCATAAGCAGGGATCTGCCACCCCATTGTTCTGCTCCGCTCCACAAAGTCACTGCTGGTACATCTGCAGCAGAGTATGGACTTGAGCACAGGAACGAAAACCTCTGTGAAGCTCTGAGCTCTGGTTTCTTGGTTCTCAATGCAGTATACTGTGTTGGAGTATTGTAATTTGTACAAACCTCACAGAGACCTCATTAGTCCTATGTGCTTCATATTTGCATATTCATGTGCTCATATGAGAGTAAGTTCTGCATCATGGCAGCAGCATTACCAGAGTTGCTCTTGATTTATTTTGCAACAGAATTGAATCAGGAGTCCTCTTTCAGTATACCAACAATTGTTTTGCAAAGCTGAATTCCACCCTCCTTGTGCAGGCTCTGTGCTCTGGGGACTGTAAAAATCTGTACGTCAAACAGAACTGTGGCATTTGAAAAACACAGCCTGGTTGGGAGAGGGAGACCAAATATATCTCCTGCCAAACAAGAAAAAGAATCTGGTATTGGATTCTGGTTTAGAAAAAGTCAGGGAATGAGAACATGAGTGAATGAGTGTCACACCAGATGCTCTCCAGAACTTAGGAATCTGTTTAAGAATCTGTTATTTCATTTTAAAAGCATTCTGTTTCAGCAGTCTCCTAAGATTCAAGACTGATGTTTTGTGGGGAACTTGATTTTTTTATTATTATTTTTTTTTTTAGTATTTTGAAATTGGCTGGAGATGCTGTGAACTTATTTAGGCATCTGAGTACCTTTAAAAATGTGACATATGTCTATAGATATTTGTTGGGAAAACGAGGAAACAAAAATCACCTTTTTTTTTTTTTTTTTTTTTTTTTTTGTCTGAGCTCAACTCCCTGAAGTAGAAGTCAGCAAGCAATAACGTCACTCATATTTGCTCTTCAGCAAGAAAGCAAGCATCTCCCTCACTCCCTGCTAGAACAGTCAGTGGAAAGTTGACTTCAGCTAAATATATTGCTTAACCCTACAATCTCAGTTTCTGGGGACTAACCCTCTTGACTACTGCCCTCCAAACTGAATGCTAATAGTGTGTCTTTAGATTCATATGTTTTATACAGTCTTTATCAGTCTTCATATGTGTTTTATACAATCTGTATTTTTATTTATTTATTTATTTATTTTTATCATTCTCTGAAATTTTGGAAGCTACAGTTTGAAAGGAGGATGTCTTGGGATTAAGCCTGGGGAAAGAATCACTGCAGGGCTGTGAAAGCATCTGTTTCTGACCAAAGACAGGGCTTGATAAAATAGAGTAGCTGATTAGTCATCTGTAATTTTATAATGCATTATGTGAGCCATTCAAGACATAATAAGAGACATTCCAAGATATACGATATGCAGAAGATCAGACAAAGGACTTACGGTATCCTTCTGAATCTCTTCCCCTCTATGTGGTGTTCTCATGGTGCCCGCAGGAGAGGAGTGTTCTGGTGTTTGAAACCAGTCCAAGCTCAGTCACTTATGCTCTAAGAAGATAAATGATGGGGAAAAGCTGGAGGGATTATTAAAAAAAGAAAAAGCCCTGCTCAGTCAAAACACGTTGTTCAAAATGTAACCTCCGAACCTGGACAAGATTAGTGAGCTAACTATTTTAGGCACCACAGCACAGTAGGGTTTTGGTGAGAGTGTTATTCCTTAGCTAGAAATATAATACAAGTCTTTCAAAGAATTTCTGGTCTGACTAACAAAATGAGATACGTTTTCATCACAGAGGGACTCAAGGTGAAAAGTTCAGGTCTGGATCCGCTTTGAGTTTGGTCTATTTATATGGATAAATGTGATAAAATGCAGCTGCAGGCTTCAGCCTCATGTTTTTCTAATGTTTAGGAGAACATTGATTCAGTCGGGTTTTGCACCTTCTGCAGTTTCCAAGCATCTGCTGCCAGGAAAGCAGCAGTGCCACTGAATGACATAGAGGGGTTGCATGGGAATCATGCTGTTCCTAAAGTTGGTCGAAATTCTAGATCCTCGACTAGCGGAGCTAAAGCATTCTGACATCTCCCCACCCCTACCATCGCTGCTCTAAAAGTGTTTTCAAGTTGAAAATGTGCTGAGTAATAAAACAAGATGCTGTTCAGGTCCCTGATCTAAGGCTGAGGCAAATAGCTGGCCATGCAGTCAAGTCAAATTCCAAATGGAACAGAATTTGCAAAGTGATTCGGCTCCACCAGCTGGCTGTGCAGTCAGGTGCAAAGGGTGTAGAGCAGCAAATTGCATGCCCTGCAGGCTGGGAGTTGGTATTTTAGGTAGTCGTGAAGGATAAATCAGATTTGACTCTACTTCAGTTAGGCTTAAACCAACAAGGTTGAATGTAGTGTGTTTGGTGCTGTCTTGCATCCACTAATGAAAATTTTGTTTGACTTATGCTTACAGATATATCATAAAACACCTTGAGATAGTTTGGTCCAGAGCTACATCTGATTTTTTCTAAGTATGAAGTTATTATTGTGACCGTTTTAAATGTGGGAAACCAAGGTACAAGATAGCTAAGCAAAGATTCTGCTGGACTGAGCCTTAATCTTTGCACACAAATATTATTTCTGACTTTGTGGATTCAATAAGAATTTAAAAATGAATAGAAATTTTGTAGATCAAAGCCTGTTGTGCTTGCAGCAGTGGGATTATATCCAGGTTGTCCAAGAGAAGTTCAGTTCTGCAGCTCCAAAATCACCTTGTTTGTTATTGTTTCTGGTCTGAAAGGATTAGGTATTTATTACTTATGGTATTTAGGTAAAAGCTGCGAAAGACAAACAGTTGCAAGGAAAAAGAAAAAGATGGATGTTTGCATGCAGCCAGATGTCTGCCTAATTTTCTCACCTGAAAGTTCAAGCAGGTGCTCTCTTTGACGTGACTCACATAGTGCTGGCAGAAGCCATCAGCTGGAGCGGTCAATTAGAAGGTCCTGATGAGACTTCACAAGCACTTGTGTGAAATCAAAACTTTTTCCAAGTGTATTAGCATAGTTGGAATTTGTCTCAGCAGGAGTTGGAGTCTGTTGCAGCTGTCATAGGAAGCAAGAGTTGTGCCAGAATTAAGATAATATAACTTACTGTAAGTAGGCTATTTCGCCGTCTTTCCTGTGCCGTTAATCCCACCAAGGGAGCACTGGTTCGGGTTAATACTCGTAGCATGGTACTTGCTGCTTTGTATGTTACAGGCAGAAAAAAGAGTGTCATTACCACTTGAAACACATCAGGTGTTTGTAATTTCATCACTTGCATGGAGTTAACGAGCTACTGGAGAAGTCACAGGTTCAGTACAGATGAAGCAAAGATAATGGTCAGCGTTGAGGGTTGTGGTATCACAAAAAACTACAGGTGAATCAGAACAAGAAGTTAATAAATGCTGAACTGGATGAAAAAAATAGAATGCCTTATATTGGAGCAGCCCCTGATGCCCATCTTATTCCAACCCCACTGTCATGGACAGAGTTGCCACTAACTAGATTCAACTGTTCAGAGCTCCATTGAACCCAGCCTTGAATACCTCCAGGGATGGGACATCCACGGGTTCTCTGGGCAAATGTATCAGTGAATCATTTTAAAGAGGTTGGTTTCTTCTTCCAGAAGCTCCTTTCTGCATTTTGTAAGATCCTGAAAAGTACTTAGATGTTCACTAGTGCTGCATGCACTACTGTGTAATGTATATTTTCTTGTCTTCAGAAGTATGCAAAATAGAAGACAATTTCTAAGATAGAACTGTAATCTGATGGTTTTATCTTGCAATTAGATTAACCTCTCAGTAAACCTTATTGTTTCTCAGCAGAATGCACAATGCGCCATACATGTTTCCTTGATGGGGAATGAGGACAGTGAAGAAAACCAGTGCTTGTGGGCTGTTTTTATGATCACCATTTGGGAAAGGAGTGTCTACATGTTAATATTTGTGCACATCTAATCCTACCACTGTCAATGGGATTTAAAATATCTGCTAATCAATGTGATACATATGGTATATGTCATGGAGTGACTAATGTGCTGTAATGCAGTAGCCACTGTATACAGAGAAGCCTCCCATGTGGCTGTAAACATCTGTTTTTGTTATCAGTGACTCTGGAGTAGTAAGAATTGGCAAGGGGAAAAATGAAACAAAGGAAAGTTAGCAGAAGTCTTCAGACTTTAATCTTCGTGGAGGCTCCTGAAGTGAAGTACTTTGTGGGGAGTGAACGGAGCCATGTGTGTACTTTCTGCATGGGTATCAAATAACCCAGACTCCCTCTTTCCCTACAAAGTAATTAGTCTTAGGGTCCCAGATTCTATACACAAGTCTCTTGGATACAAAGGTGGTGAACAGTATGGTTTACCTTTCATCTCCGGAGCATCCTTACTTTTTCCATAGTGGGACAGATCTCTTTTTGGTAACGCAACCTACATTGTTCTCCACTTGTATCCCACTTGTGTCCACAGAGAGGAGAAGGACAGTCCTTGACCGTGGGTTGTGTGGTACAAAAGGTAAGAGGCAGATTAATCAGGACTGGTTCATCTGATGCTGAAAGCACACAGGGGACATCACTGCCTTCCTCATGCAAACATCAGCACTCATTGGCTGTGTATGTCCAGGTATCTTTCTCAAGTACATCGCCTGTGTCCTTTAGATTTCTTGTGTTTGCAGGCTCCTGGAGGAACCTGAAGTTCAGGAAGCAGTGATCACAGAATCATTAAGGTTAGAAAAGATCACTAAGATCATCTAGTCCGACTGTTGACACGTCCCCACCATGTCCATTAAGTATGACCCCCTGTGGCACATCCAGGGATGGTGACTCCACCACCTTCCCAAGAAGCCTGTGCCAATAATGTTGTATCTTCCAAAGCGTGTACTGAATGTTATTCCCTAAAACACTCAAGTTAGAAATGTAGTGGTGCATCTCCTGTTGATGGTGCTTCTGCTGATGGTGCTGGTTGGCGTAGGAAGGTGCTGCTGCTGTGTGAACATGACTGCTGGTTGTGCAGATGGAACAGAAGGAAGTTTGAGCTCTCAGGACCTGAAAACCTGTTAAACATTTTAAATTCATGCTGCAATTGAAACATTCAGTTGCAGTAGACTACATTTGCAAAAATTATTATACGCACTGAGAGCTCTGACTGTGATTTGTCTCAGAAATCTTCATCCATTTAATAAAATCATTGAATCCATGTAATCATAGAATCACAAGCTTGGAAAGGACCTACAAGATAATCTAGTCCAACCATCCTCCTATCACCATTATTACCCACTAAGCTACTAAAATGTATCTTGTAGCTCCTTATCCAGATGCCATTTCAGTCCAGTCAATCTATCCATTCAGATCCATTGGTTTATAAAATTATACTTTGTATTAGGTAATAAATACTGTCAAGAATTGCAGGAGTATTTGTTGTTTCTTGTTATTTAAACAGCAAAATCACTCTGAATCCATGGCAGATGGTCTTTAAGATCCCATCTAACCCAAATCACTCTGTAAGTCTGTGAAATCCAATGTAATGACATATAGAAGTGGAAACCATGGTCTACATTTTGGCCCCTTCATCAACATTTTTTTCCATTGCTGAGATTATCCTTATCATTCTAGGTCAGTTTGTAGATGCATGTGATGTTTTACTTGGACAGAGACATGGAATTAAAATAACATCCCAGTTTTTTGACATGTTTTGCACCATTGGCAGCTCAAGTTCTATTTCCTATTTTATATGTTGTCCCTCAGGTACCGTAAAGCAGTCAGAAAGCTCTTAAAGAACAGTGCCCATGTTAAGTGGTAACTACTGGTCTTGGGTGCAACTTTCCTAAGTAACTTTTTATTTTTTATGCACTAAATGATGACTCTCATCCCTACCACACTGAGCACAAGTGCACTCATGTCCTTGTCCTTATCTTCATTGCAGTTGGATAAAACTTTTGTCTAGGGCATAAATCCAATGAACTTTTTCTAGTATATAGGCTCTTTGTTTTAAGGCAGCTGCAGTTATTTCTACTGCTTTGAAGTCATTACTTTTGATATAAGGTAGCTATCTGAAGCCTTTGCTTTGGTTCTGCCTGCTGGAGATGACATGGAAACGGAAGTTTTTTGTGTTCTGGACTTTCATTTGAACAACCTGAAAGAGTAGAAGTTTGAAAGATTTCAGCCTTCAGTTGTCGTTAAAGCAATTTTTAATTTAGCAGTTTAAGTAAAGAGAGGAAAACACAGAGTGCTTGTGCAATTATGTACCTTTGCTGAATTCATAGTAGTTTTCTGAATTTTCTGCTAAAGAGAAAAAATGTTTTTTCTTTTACTCACACTAAATCTCTTATAATTTGACAGAACCTCATCTGCAGATTCTACAAGCATAACATGGGAAACAGGAGGAGTAGTTCACTTCTAGGCAGCATGAGGCAGCATGACTCCACACTATCCCTGAAGGCCAGGTTGGATGGGGCCCTGATCTAATATTTGATCTAGCAGTTAGCAACCCTGCCTGTATTAAGGGGCTGGAACTTGATGATCCTTGAGGTCCCTTGCAAGCCAATTCATTCTATGGTTATGTGACTTCATCTGACTTTATGGAGACAGTGCTGTATTGCTGTGCCACCTCAGAAGAGTTACAATGGGAGATAAGGCAAAAACACCACCAGGAGGGATGCAAACATCATTATCCAGTTTACAAAGATTTTAGTAGGTTAGAGAGCAATGGCCAGTAGCCTGGGAAACTCCATCTATCAGCAAAAGATTTCTGTGTGTAGAATTTTCATAGGACAACAGCTCAAAAGGAAAAAAGAAATACTCCTTACAGCTTACTGATTTACTGTAGTTTAACAATGAGGAAATAACTGCCAGGGAAAATTTAAGCCAGATATGAGACAGTGAGTTTTCCTTATGGCTTAACCTGCCTCCGACAGCACATGTCACGGGACTGGAGAACCCAGCTTCAGGAATGTGGATTTCTTTAGGCAAATTCTGATGTAATGACAGAAAAATGGTGCTTGATTTTAATTGCATAATAAAGTCTGGTTTATTTTGATAGTCTGTAGAGAGAGCACGTTCACCACATTCAGATTCATCTACAAATCCAGGGCTCGGGGAGTAATTGAATCTGAAGTTCAGACCCTGGGTCACTTCTCACAGGAACTTTGATATTTTTTCATGGCTGCTTTCTAGCTTCAGAGATTTTGAAGTGAGCTGATTTTCTGATCATGTACAACTGGCTGCCAGACAGGGTGTCTTACTTGTAATCTCTGAACTGTAGCCTGTCTGTTGTCACATCCGTTCATGCTGGGAAGAAGGTCAGCCTACCCAAGAAAAAGCAGTTGCAGTGGGTATTGCTTTACATGTTTCAGGGTATGTAGTTTTTCAGTGAAATGTCTTATTTGGTATTCAGGTATTTGATAAATTACCTGCCCTGTTGATGGTAGAGGAGAGCAATAGTTTATTTTGATTAAAAGTGTGAGTGAAATAAAGATGCCAGTAGGATGTGAGTGGCACAGTCTGCTTTTATTACTTAAATGCACTTTTATGTGCATGTTTATTAAGCGTTTCCCCAAATATTTTAAAATCATCTTATATATGCCTGTTTGGTGTTAGAAATGGGTTTGATACAGCTCAGAGGACACATCTATGTATTGCCTGCCTATCCATAACATTTGATGTCCTAAGGAACTGTGTAAGATGTGTTATACCATTGGAAAATTGGGAATGCGTGGAAGTATTTAAAAATCTGTGACTGTCTCTGGCAGTGTATGTGCTGTAACTCATCTGATCCTACAGCAGTTTAATTATCAGCATGGGCACATGCCACTGTACAGTGGAAGAACTGTGCAATGGAATGGGGATAGTATGTATGAAACTCAGTATTTCAGTGATGTTCCATTTCTTGTTTACTTTCTTGTTTATGTCACCACAGTTGCAAACTGTGCCAACAGAAGAGATGAGCGAGTGCTGCAGGGAGCAGCAGTGGGCTCCTCTCTTCCCTGTACTTCATCAGCACAGGTTGTTGGGCTGCTCACAAGAGACATACGAGAGCCTGGCCTTTTCTCCTGGGTCCATCCCAGGAGAAAAAGGAGGTCTGGAAAACATGGGCGTACACAGTTGTAGGGTGCTGATATGGCTGCTGATAGCTAATTCTCATTGTGTTTCCTTATGAACTAGGCTGAAAAAAAAAAACAAAAACCAAACAACAATCAAATGATTTGTAAAAACCTCCAGCTACCTGAGCTTTGAGATTTGTTTTCACCACAGTTAAAACTGCTTTGCCCTGCAGAGAAGCTTCACTTTTGTTTGTAAGATAGGAAAATATCTGCAAGTTCCTTTCTCTGTTGTTTCTCAAGAGAAGTTACTAAGGTAAAGTCTGAATGTAATTATTTTGCTGAAAACAAACAAACAAACAAACAAACCAGTTTTCTTAGTGTTCTTTATATAATACGGCTAGCTGCAGTCTCCCTTAATTAAATTATGAAGTGTTCAGAGAGAGTTCAGAGAGCTCTCGTGGTGGGCTCGCTGACCCTGCAAGGCGTACTGAGGAAGCTGAAGGCAAAACAACTGTCCTCTACTGAACCGTGTACTCTGAAAGAATAGTGAAGATGTAAATAATGCAGATATGCTATCTAAAGATAGCTGTCAGTGTGAGCCAAAGTTGCCTCCCATATTTTTCTTTAATTGTGTTATAGGAAATGGTTCTGAATTGTTTTATTTCCTAGTAGTCACATCCTTATTAGCCTCATGTTTTTCCTTCCCATACTCCTGCTGTGGGCTGTATTGTATGTAGGAATTTCTGCACTATAAAACCTCATTAGAAAAAAACAGTTCATAATTTATAGAATCATCATTTGTACGCCATGGTTTTGCCTGCTCATCTACGTGCACGCTCTGAAGCGTCCCATGTTTTATTGCAGATGTGGGCAAGATTTGAAAGGATTGTTCAGATTTTTTAATTGGCTATTTATGATTTTATTGGTCTTCATAAATTAAATGTCCTCTTTATTTTAGAAAGAGCATGTCAAAACGCCAGAAGGAAGGGACAGAGGAAAATAAATTCCTTGTTCCCTTGAGATGCAAATTCTTCTGTCTCTCTTTCTCCTGTGCACCATGGGGTGACCAGAATAGCACAGCTTGTCAGGAGCTTGAGCTCATCATTGCAGGGAACCCCATGATGTTAGGAGGAAGAGACCTATTGTTACCTCTGCCGTTAAATGTGCAAATACCTTTTTTCTTTCTGCCATTCTCAGAAGCGAATGAAATCATAGCAGATTATTGTCATTTGAAGCTAGTTTACACTCTGGAGAAAAGACCCCTACCAATTTTTGCCTTCTTTCATAACTAAACATTTTCAGTAAAAGCCATCATCGGTGTGCATTCTGAGTTTATTCTTATTCATTTTGCTTCTCCCTTTTATTGGGTTTGTTCTTGAGTCTTATCAGTGAGTAAGAGCTGAGCTTTTTTAATTCAAATGGCATAAAGCCCAATCCCCTGAGATTAGTTGGCAAGTGATTCTGGGCACCTTGCCACCTGGCATTTTTCAGAACGGGGCTGCTAATAAAACACCGGAAAAAAATAAGATTGTTCCAGACATGCAAACCCCTGAAGTTTCAGGGAGTGAAGAGTGACAGAGCTTTCACAAACACACCCAATATTCTGTAGCATGGCTCTGAAACTGTTCAGGAAATACCATCCTAATACCTCTGCAGAAGAATGATACGGAAGTAAATGTTCTTTGAGTACAAATTAATTTTCCCTTTATTCAATTTGCAATTGAAATGTGTATTCCTCATTTTCTTAGCGCTTTGTCTCCACAATCCTCTGGGATTGCTGCAGCAGAATCGAGCCCTGAGAGTTTAGCAGTCTGCCACGGGGCCATCTTAGTGCTAAAGAGTACATTTCCTGGATCCTTGGCTATAAGGATTCCAGGGAAATGTAAAGAATATTGTTTGGCTGCAAAAGAATCACAATCACAGAACTGTAGGGGTTGGATCCTCTAGGGATCATTGAGTCCAACCCCCCCTGCAAAGCAGGCTCCCTAAATGACTTTGAATGCAGTGTTTCCAACACAGCATTTTCTGCTTATAATCTTTGTTTCGTCAGAAAACCTCTAAAACTCTCAACTCCTGGATAAATGGGTCCCAAGCCATTTAAGGCTTTATAGGTCTAGACTAATATCTTAAAACTAGCAGGCTTGCTCAAGCAGATTGTGCCTTACAGATTTAATATACTCATGAATTAAAATGCCACTAACAAGCAAGTTGTCAAACCCTGCACCAGCTGAAGTTTTCTGTACACATTTGACAGGTTGTCTCATACACAGCATATGTCAGTAGTCTGTAGGCACTGATTTGCATAAGTAGCCTAGCCAAAAGCAATAAAATAGAGGTGCACAGTAGGAAATACTACTTCAGTCCAAGAAAAAGGATTTCTTTTTTTTCTTATGGTCATTTTCTCCCTTCATTCTCACTGTATGCTTTCTTTATTGAGGAATAGTCGGCGGTAGCTGTAGGCCAGGAATGCCAATAAGGCAATCTTGAGCAACTAGTTATTTCTTCATGGTTTTCCTTTTGTAGACAGTAGTAATAACATGTCCTGTGTTTCTTCTAAGAAACCACATTTTCCTGTTTTCTGAATGTAATGGGATATAATTAGATGTGTATACGCTGTTGTTTATTTGCTGGAACCTTCTTCTGTATTCACCCCCTGTCATCATACTAGTTTTCTAGTGGCTTGGTATAGACTTCAAAAAGAATTTAGAAAGAATGACAGTGTTTTTGGAGGAGGGAGAGGGTTCAGATCCATAGTAGCTCTCAGAAGGTAAAGGCTTTGCACTGCACTGACAAAAATCCAATGGGCTTAATTGAGACTGAGGTTTTTCACACCATTTGCTGCTGTAGCTTCCACACAGGTCTCATTCTCGTGGAACTCTTCTTGTGGCAGTTATTTAGGGAATGTACAATTTGCTCTGTGTTTCTCAGCCTTCAAGTAATATAAACAGGACATGAAGTTACACTGTACAGAATTGTCTTTTATTTAAAAGAAAAAAGTGATCCTTCTTTCATGTATACTTAGAGTGACTTTGGATAAATAAATAATATTAATTATTGAGACATCTCTGTTCAATGTGCTGGACCAGTAGTTAAGGAGTTGCTGTGGTGAATAAGGCATTGAGCTAAGTTCCCAAGTTGCTGATGCATGATTTTTCTATTTCTTGCAAAACCTGCACAAAGGCAGTGAGAAAGGGCCTATATTTCTGCTCTGAAATAAGGCTGTTGAAGAAGAGAATAAAGTTGGTCTGTATCCATGACAGCTTTGAATTCAGTGCCATGAGTAGAAAGCAGTAGGAGATCGCCTTTCCAGCCAGAGGGCAAGCAGACACTGATGTCTCCATGAAGGCCCCTGCAGCCTTTGTCAGGCTGGCTGCTTCCCAAGGCTGGTGATAACTTTTGTGTCTTGTGCTCATCTTCCTTGGTCAGTATCTGGAATGACTTCCAGCTGTCTGGTTAAATCCTTGGCAGCCAGTGCTGATGCCAGCAAGGATGTTTGATGTCTGCTGCAGAAGAATTCAGTTCGTTTTGATGACCATGTAAATGAATTAGATTTATGTTTGGTGTCAACACTCTTGCACAGGAGAAGTCACTGGTGACAGAAGTGACTTTTTCTTTACAAAAACAGGCTGGATGAGTGATTGAGCTTTTTCTTTTCTTTCTTCAAGCAAAATGGGACTGAGATTCTTCCTGGGAAGAGCTTAGCTGTGTTTACACCTCACTCCCCCCTTCTTTTTGTCTCTAGCGTGTTTGAGAAGCTGAGGGAAGAAACCCTAAATGAAAAGACAGAATTTCTATTGTCTCCCAGAGAATATCTGAAAGCTAAAGTGTGTGTGCAGTTTTAATTTTGGATTCAGTTACACAAGAAGTAATTTTATATATGAAAAAAAAAAAATTAACATACAAGATGGCCAAACCACGCAGTAAACAGTTGAACAGTTGTGGATTTACCAGGATCAGTGAGTGGGTCTTGAATTCTCACAGAATGCATGATACTTTCTGAATGACATTTTCTTAAAACCTGCAATGCCTATTAGTCACCCTGAAGGGAAGATCTTGTCCTTTAGTGTTCTCGAAGATCCTAGCTGTTCACTCACTTCTAGTTGCACAGTTACATGTTTGTCAGTATGATCGATGAGCAATGTAAAGTATGTACACACACACACAAAAAAAAGAGGGAACAGTGACAGAACTTCCCGGAGCAAGAGAAAAGAAATAAAGAGGCAGAAAAGTTCTTGAATTTGGTACAAAAGCAAAATAGTTTTTACTTTCAGTTGTAGGATCTGATTTGCTGTTGTTGTTACAGTTAGGATCATATAGTTAGGTTGCGGTTGGAGTTGATGATCTTGAAGGTCTTTTCCAACTTGAGCAATTCTATGATTCCAAAATATCACAGTGAACACTTACACTAAGTGAATTTATGAATTTTGCATCCTAAATTTCAAAATTCTACATTAAGAAGATAAATATGTGTAGCATGGATGCCACAGTAGGCACATGCTTAATCAAGTGGATGAGAAACTGAGTAGAGTTGTGTGCCATGGCGTACGCAAATTCACAAGTACTTTTGAAAGGGGAACCCTGAGCGACGTCCCGTGTTCATTATGTATCTTTTTTGAGACAGTTTCATGGTTCAGCAATAACTGCACCAGTTTGGGATTGTGATGAGAAACTAAGGGTATGTAATGCTGTGGCTGAAATTGGTGCTGTAGTTCCATGACCTTAATACTTAGCAGTGAAACTTTTAATTTAGTAACTAAGACAAATTTGTTTCTGTGCTGTGGGACAAAATTTGTACAGCCTGATAAAGAGGGATCTTCAGTCAAAGTGAAAAATTGTCACATCTTTGTGTACATGAGGGATGTTGGCTTTTTACCTAGGAATGTGAATCAGGAAATCTGTCTATTGATCCAGCAGGCAGAATGACTGACTAACTTTTCTTCCATCTGACCTCCTGCAAAGCTTAACTTTTCTTTTATCCTTCCAGGATGTTTTTACTGTTCTCAGAACAACTTCGAAGCTAATATTTCTGTTCAGCTGTTGTTTAAAGCCGTCACAGAACTCACCTAGACTGACCCAAGAGAGCATTTTTAAGTTGTAACAGTGACCTTTTATTGAAATGAAACATCTCTTTTGGAACAAGATTTGCTCCTGCTACAAGTGATATGCTGCTGCCATAGATGTAAAGTTTTTCCTACAGTGGGGAATTGGGAATTATTTCTGTCTTAGCAGCTCTGTGATGGGTGACTGCCTTTTACTGCACAGTGAGATGCTGTCTTTTTGTGGTTGCCTCCCAAGAAATATTATTTGTCATTATCAGCAGTCTTGTGGATGAGTAATGCAAGATCAGTTGAATAACTTGGTGTAGCACTTCCTGAAGAAAGACTGAGCCACATGCTGATGTGTGAATAACTTCTGTATCACTATCAGTGCTTGGATAGCTTTTTCTTGACAGACTTTACAGCCAGCCCTAATCATCATAACTGTGATATGCTGCATTTTGGTAAATGGAAATGGTAGAGCTGTAGCTGAGAATGACAGTAAGGTGGAAAAAGATAGAAAGCAAAATGTCACATTTCTGAAGACTTAGTTGTAGTTTCTACATTTGCTTATAACCAGTAATTTGGAGCAACTGATATAATCCTAAATTGGGTTATTTTGTAAGCAAATAGAAATAGCTGACCTGGATAAGTATGTGTGTGCGTTTAAATATGTGTGTATGTATATTAAGAAAAAAAAAAAGGGAGGGAGGGGGGGAAAGTAATGGAGGTGAAACTGTGCAGCTTTGGAGTAAAACATCTCATCAGTCAGTCTTATATTGATTCTTGTTTTTTGTGTAGTGCTTCTGAAGCTTTGAAATGCAGATCAGCAAGTGTTTGCTGGGACGAATAGGAAAGTTAAGAGGGATAAAAAGTGCAGCATGTTATTGAACTATTAAAATAGTTTTAAATTTCCACTGGAAATCCCATTGCTAGGAGAAGGACTTGAGAAAATGCCCATTAAGATTCTAATGGCCATAACTGGAAACATCTGCACAAGTCAGGTGCTGCTTCTTAGGTCTGTTCAGCAGCTAAAGAGGCTGAAGTTTAGTTATGCTGAAGTTGCAGAAAGTGGGTATTAAAGGAACCAGAACCATAAATGGGTGGATTGACTGTATGTCTGGACCTGGGCCATGGGAGCTCTGCCATTGCAGTGAGTGGAGCAGAGGAACCAGAGATGTCACCTGGAGAGCCATTGTGATACTCACATTCTCTCTATAAGCAAGAGTGGGAGGAAAGCACACTGAGGGACCTTTTGCATAAAGAAACACTTTGCCTAGCATTTAACTGAATTTATATTACAAATTAAAATTTCCATTCCCTGTGGCAATTAAGCTACTAAAAAGTAGCTTACCACATGGAGCCTTTTGAAAGGAAACTATTGCCTTTATATGTTTGTGATATATAACTGATATAGTCTTATATATATATATCATATGAATATGTATTACAATATGTATAATATTATGAATGAGTAATGTGTGTATTTTTCCTGTGAATATATATATAGTATGTGTATATGTTTATAGTTTGTATTTCCTTGATTAATTAGGGAAGTAGCTAGAGCTTTTTACAGCCAGTGACTGAATTAATAATGAACAGAGAAAAACGTAGTTTAGATGAATGCTTTCGTGTGGCTTTGGTCAAATTACTTAGAGGTGGAAATAATCAGCGGTTCAGTTAAGTGAGAGGCATGATATATACTGGAAAAGCTCCATCGTATGTCAGATGTTTTACAACTGTGATAAATGACTCCAGATAAATAATGCTAACATGTGTTAAACAAGTTCAGGCCAAGTGCAGTGCGGTATGGTAAACAGAGATTGCACTTCAGGAATGTTTGAAAATATAAATGGATGATATATGGTTTTGAATAGCACTGTGAGTATAGTGTTCTCTCTGTGGAGGGTAAAAGAAAGATTATTTGAAGATGCTTCAGATATAACTTTTTATTATTATTACTATTTTTAACAAGTACAGACCTAGAGGTTTGCTGGTACTGAAAGCAATTGTTTGGGCTGTTCAGCTGTTTTGAGCAGTGTATTCCAGGCAGGTTTGAAAAAGGCATGAAATTCCTTAGATAATCACAGGACTAAATTGTAGGGAAAAGAAAATAATACTTGGAGGGATTTTCCTTTACATTCTATTTATTAGGAAAACTGCTGATAGAGAGTGAACTTCACAACAAAGTTAGTCACAGTGAAGCTAGGAATGTTACTGATTCTCTCAACTTCATGAGATGAAGAGAGCTACTTTAATAATATTGCTGCTGCAGTAGGGGAAGGTACTTGCAACCATGAATTCATGTGTTTTGAAGTTCATAGTGTATAAATCTAAGGGTACAGATTTTAATTACTTGTTTCATTCTCTTTGAACAGGACAAAAAAGTGATGAAAGATATTGCTGGTTTCTTTGTGGAACCCATATCCAAAGCATTTTAAAAAGGCAAGAAAAACCCCAGTTTTCTGCCAATGTCAATTTACAAATATATTGAAAAGTCACTTGATCTCACTTGCATAAAGGTGTATAGTTCATAATCCACTGAAAAAAAAAATAAGAACACAGTGCTGTTGATGAGGAAAACAAGAATTTAGACACTGTTTATTTCATTTCAGAGTAGCATTCTATATTTTCAATCTTGTCTTAATATGATCTGGGAGGGTGTGGAATTTAACAAGCCAGCGAGATCCCTGCACATCAGGTTTGGGGCAGGATCTGAACACTGCTCAAGCAGCCCTCACTGTTAGGAGTCATTTGCTCCTTGTCTCTGCATCCCTTCATTGGCAGGAGACACAGAAGAGCAGGCTGCACCAGGGCTGTCAATGCAACGAGGTCCCGTACCAACACAGAGCTAATGCTCCAGCACTGACTTTCTGTAGCTCAGCATCAGCTTAAAGGATTGCAGTTTCCAGTCTGTGCAATTTAAAAGACCATTCCTCTTCTCTGTTTTAGCTGGTTTTGATGGTGAGGGAGGAAGTGAAATAATTTTGTCTACCAGAGTCTGAATCCAAAACTCTTTTTCACATATAGCATCTATCACAGTGGTATGTAGGATCTGTGAGTCTCATGCACTTAATTAAACTCACTCATTTGCAAATGCAACTGAGCAAAGCATTCAGCATGGAGTTTTTTTTACTTGCTGTATCTGTCTAGGGAGGTGAAACCATTACTCAGATATTCTCTTGTATACCAAGTCAAGCCACCTGTGTGACACATCTTGTTCCTGGAAATGTGAGGTGTCTGGTAGGGCTGTGAACGCTGGCACACAGAGCTCAGGACTGCTAGCTCCTGCATAGTGTTACCTTGCCTGTCAGCCTGCTGTGGTTATCCTGCTGCCTGTACTGCATTCTCTGGATGCTTCCTGTTGTCTCTCTGGTTGAAAGGGACTGTGTAGCACAGGTAGCAGCAATAGGGCAACCAGCAGGCATCCACTTCACACAAGAGTCCTGCACCAGCATGAGTATAACTCGAGGCTCAGTTTGACTTATTTCTCTCATACCCATTCTAGTTTATTCTTGGAAGTTTCCTTTCAGTTGTTAAAATGGTGCATTTTTAATCTATCCCAGCAACTTCAGAGTGATGGTAAATTTGTGGACCTGAACTGTTTTGACATCTGCTTAAAGTATTTGTGCTACCCTCTGTCCTTTCGCAGATCTGATGATTTCTTACTTTCTTTTAGGCTAGAAATCAGCTTATTTTAACTTGATTTCTGTTAATTTAACTATATGCTTATAGGTATATAATCTACTAAGGGTTTGAATTCTCACACTGTCTTTCAAGTAACTGTAGCATAGTTTCTATTTTTCTCAATTTGATCTGTATATCTTAAGTATGCCTGTCACTTTAATGAGGTGGATACTGAAGGCAAACAGATCAGTGATGTCCAGGACAAAACTACCTTACTGCTATTAATAAGAACCCTTGAACATGTCGAGATACCTGGCAAAGGACAGGCCAGCTTCCTCAAGCATTGCTGATTAACCAGATTAATGTTTTTTATTGAGGTCGTGTCTGCTGGAAACTAAGACTTGCTTTAAGGGACTGTTCTTTGCTTCATGACTCTGCAATACTTAGCAGAACAAAGACCTGGTCTGTTGAAATGCTTTGTATTCAAAATTGGTAAAGCCTAAGTTGAATTGCTGTGTCCAGGTTTGGCCACTTAAGAATCTGCAGTGACTGGCAGAAAGCCTGGAGTGTCTCCCATGAGCTCATGTAGTGTGGACTCTGGGATTTAAGGATGTGCAACACAATCTGCAATCACTAGCAGTGCTCCGAAAAGCAGTGCCTTTATCAGATTTCTATCATCACTCCCTGCTGATACTGTCTCTTTTGCCTGCTGCCTTACTCTCAGTTGAGTGGTCTAAGCCTGCTGTCTATGTTTTCAAGCAGCTTTTGATAGCGTTAAACATCTGCAGTTAATTGGGAGGCTGAGTCCCCAGAGGTCTTTCAGCTGGAGAACCCTGATGCACTTCCTGAGGATGGATAGGGATTGCTGGAACACCCTGGTATTACAGCTATGCTCTGACCCATTTTGGCAAGTTCTGTGCAACAGCAAAATAAGCTCAGGAGCTCATTCACGTTCTTGGCAGGAACTTGTCTCTTTGAGCTCAGATGTTTCTGCCTCTTTCCTTGCTGTCAGCATGGATAAGACCCAATTCTAGGGATAGCAGGCATTAGCCTACATTTTTTGCTTTTTCTTTTTTTTTTTTGTAATTGATTGATATAATTTTCTTGTTGCTGTCTTTTTACTAATATTTGCTGAGTATGCAGGGCAGCATGTTGGCACAAGATGCTTTAAATTGAATGAAACCAGAAAATTCTAATAATGACCATCATCGTGTTATTAAATGCTTGCAGTCCAAAAAGCACTGATGTCCTTGTGTAAGCACAAGCGTACAGTTCTGCAATTCAAAGACCTCGTTGCAAACTGAAACAAAGGTTGAAGATTTGCTTTGACTTATATTTTTTTATAATTATTTTTTATCCTCAGACTGGTTGTAGTAATCTCTAAAGAAAACAGTATGTTCTTCTACATTATTTTCTTTTCTAGCAATTTTCCCTGGCTACATTTACTTGCATGATGTAACCTATATTTTAGCATAACAACTACTTTCCTACTGTATTAGTATCCAGGGAACAATTCTGCATCAGTAGGGAGATGAATAAGATGACCTTTCAAGTCTTTGCCATCACCACCTTCTGTAGTACAGTGCTGTAATACTTGACCTCGTTCCATAGCCTTTTTCCTTTCGTAACCCTTTGACTCTTACAAAGAGCATTCACAGCATTTTTTGGCCATATGAAAGTTCTCTCCTATGAAGTTATCAAACTTAAATGCTGTTTCCTGCACCTCAGGATTGAAGAGCTTGTTAGTGCCTTTGCATTCAAGTGAGGAGGACCTATACAAATAAATCCTTGCAGGGAAATGTGCTGCATTGCTTGTTCTGTAGTGAGACTGAATATGCTGAACAGGCAGAGATCTATTCTTCTGTAATATGTTGGAAAGGCTGTAGCTTTCAAACATGCATTTCTAGTGCTGCTTTTTATGTCGTGGAAGGAAGGAAGACCTGCTTGAGCAGTCTGCTCTAGCTCTTTACTCCCTTGATGGACCTGCATATTGTGCTTCACTGCCGTTGCTCTTTCCTCCAGCGTTCAGAAAGCATCAGTAGGCACCATCCTGGATGTGAGACATAACTCAAGGGAAATTTTATATACTGGCTTGCAAAATTAGAAAGGAAAAATGTGAGAGAACTAATTTGGATGCCTTGCTGTCCCTGCTTGCTCATAACCTTCAGCTTGTAAATAAGGGCAGATGCTGTTTTTTGGATTTAGACCAGCAATGATTCCTGAGAACTCCCCAGCTTCAGTCAGTCCATGAAAACCAGTTTTAGAAAAGGTAAATATTTTTTTGCCATAAACAGCCCTGTATATTCTTTATCTCTTCAGAGGCAACTGACACATAAGGTCTGTGGTGTTTGTTCTCCTTTTTTTTTTTTTAATTACTGAACTCGAACTTTTAAAACCATTTAAGTGGGTCTTTTTTCCTTTATTTTATTTTATTTTATTTTATTTTATTTTATTTTATTTTTAATTTCGCTGCTTTTTCCTGTGCAGTTAGTATCATTCCTCTTTGACTGGGTTTTACTGTCCCATTGTAATGCTTACTTCGTAATTTAAATGCATAGCCTACTGTTATGCTCATCTGGTGTTGGGTTTTTCTGCCTACATCTTTTTATTTGACAGCAGCATTTCTGCAGAACTGAGTAGGGAATACAGTAGTGAGTGCAGAAGTATAAAAGTAAAGGAAAAATCACCAGACCACATATCTCAGCCAGGTTCATGCTGTCCTCAGCCCACATCAGCTGGTATTTCCTTCCTTGTTATTTATGAGTAAATAGAGCCTTAATACACCAAGTAAGTTAAAAATGGAAACAGGGAAAGAAAGTTTTTACATCATTTGATTTTAAGATTCCTTTATTCTTAGCATGAGAAGATGTACAGGTGTGGAGTACCAGCCTCCACAGGATCCAGATGAAAAGGCTCTCTTTTGCACTTCACTGTGTAAATGGTTACTGTATTTTGGCATTTCCATTTAGGGTAAATGATCTGCATTTGTGTGCTGTAGTGCATATGGATAGTGTGATAAATATTCTTCCCAGTTCGGTGCATGTGGATGGGCTATAAGAGCAAAAGAACAGTAATTTAAAGCTTGCCAAAGGGAAATTCAGGCTAATGGTTTATCTGCTTGGAAAAGAGAAGGCTCTGGGGAGACCTCATTGTGGCTTTCCAATATTTGAAGGCAACATATAAACAGGAGGGGCAATGGCTGTTTATGAAGGTGGATAGTGATAAGACAAAGAGGGAATGGTTTTAAATTGAGACAGGGGAGGCTTAGATTAGATATTAGGAGGAAGTTTTTCGCACAGAGGGTGGTGACGCACTGGAACAGGTTGCCCAAGGAGGCTGTGGATGCCCCATCCCTGGAGGCATTCAGGTCCAGGCTGGATGTTGGCAGCCTGATCTGGTGGTTGGCGACCCTGCACATAGCAGAAGGATTAAAACTGGATGATCATTATGTCTTTTTCAACCTAGGCCAATCTTTGTGAGTGTACAGAGCTGTACTGCAGTTCTGGCAGTATGGGGTATCTGTCATGGCGAGCAGAAATCTCACCTTGCAGCCCAACCCACGGCCTGCCCTGTGCTTACAGATGCCTCCTTCCTGTAGCTGGCTCTTGGCACCCTCTTCTTTAAGCCTTTGTCTTAGGGCAGAGGGCAGGGCAGAATAGCTGAGGCTGTTTAGTGGCTTTCTTTCCTCTCGCTCCCCAGCAGTGGATCCTTCACAGAGAAAGGGAAGAAAGATGCAGGCTCAGAGCTCTACTAATATGCAGGCCCTATAGAGGATCCCCCTCTGGGATAGGGGCAAAGAACTCCATGCTGAGCTGAAAGGCTGTCCCATCTAATTAGCCAAGCAGCTGTTCTGTCTCTGAATGAAAACGAACTGCAGTGGGTTTTGTCCTCATTGTGAGGCTGGCAGCATTCCTCAGGAGGCAGTGAGGAAATTCCTGGGGTCAGTCAGTGCTGACAGTAAGGTGGGCTCTTGCTTCTAATGCCAGGCTTGGATTGATATACGCGCAGCCCATTGCTTTTCATCAGCTCATACTTTATTGTGGAGAAGTCCTTTTTCCTTACCAAGTGCCTGGAGTTTATCTCTGCATTAGTAGGAGAATATATAGCTAGAGTTTACATGTGACACTGCATTCATGAATGCATAACCATCTATTTGTACAGGAAAAAAAATAAAAGCAAGATCAGGTAAAGAGAAAAAATGAGGATTCATAATATGCAAAACAAAGTGATCTCAGCAGAAGCAGCAATTATGTAAATTTATTAACGGGCAATCTGCCTATGAATGAATCCCCTTCTAGTTTGCGTGAGAGTAAAAGGAGTGCGTGTTATCTTGCCAGCGAATGTATTGGTAGCTTTTGTGGACAAAAACAAAACAACTGAGGGTCTTCTTGGCATTGGACCAGGTCTTTTCTTAGAGTACTGTTTTAATTCGCTTGATGTATGTGTAAGAATGGCACACTGCACTAATTACGTTTATATACAGTCATCCTATGGATCTGCAGTCCTGTAGGTACCTATGCGTGCACTTGAGCTAGTGTGGTTGAAGTCTATCAGGCAGTTATCTTGCAGCCTGTTTTCAGGATGGGATCCAGGCACCTGAGTTTTTGCCGTTCTGCTCCAGTTTTAGCCTAGTTTTATGGTTGTATAAATTAATTCAGAGTAACACCCATTTAAAATTGAAGTAGTGTAGTAATAAATTTAGAGGTGTGGCTCTCTGCGTTTCCAGAAAGGTTTTTGTTTGTTTGTCATAAACAACTTTATTTCTTGTTTACCATCCCCACCAATCAGTGCTGGTGGAAAACGGCAGTTGATTTAAATTCTAAAAGGCAGAATAACTATTACTTCTTTCTACAGAACATTCTAGACAAAAGTGTTTTATTCATTGTTGCAGGGACAAGAAATGAAATGTTAGTTCTTTAGCACCAGCCGGTTTGCTGATGGAAGACAAAATATTACTCCTTCTGTCCCATGCAAAGACTTCAGCAATGAATGGCAGGAAATATTTAAAATGTCCTTTAATTAGATCTGCACCAGGTGCCCTGCTAATGTAATCAAACGTAGAGTTAATCTCCCTTTTATGTTTTTGTTAGGAAGGGAGCTTCATCTTGAAATTATAGCTTAAGGAGAATAAGCATGGATAGGAGATCTTGAGGTCATTCAGGCAGCAGCAAGTGAGGCAGAGCAACTCCCATTTGCGCTCAGCCAGATGTTCGTGAGCCTCTGCCAATAGCTCAAAAGGCTGATACTACATAAATTACTATATCCCAGGGACTAATTCAATGGGTGTGATGGAAGAGGAAGGGAGGAGAATGGTGCCCTGTCGGTCAGAGGTCAGGTGTAGCTCATGGAACGGAGCCAAGCAATATTCAGACAGTTTTTCTTTTTTATTATTTTTTTAATTGTGGATTTAAAAACCAAAAACTGGTTTTCACACAGAAAGTGGAGGAAAAGCCCCAACTTTCATTAGGAATTTAAAGTCCAGTTACTACTTTCTTTAAAAAATTCCTACTTCCCACATAGTCAAAGGAATTGAATTCTCAGTGAAATCTGAGCCTCTGACAATTATCTTTGAAAATATATAGTCCCTTTTGAAAGCTACTGGTGGTCTGATAAAATAAAAATCTTGAAGGCTTCTCTTGCTTTCTGAAAAGATGCCAACTGCAGACTGAACCGTCCGCCTCACCTCCACTGTCATGTTTGACTGGAATTTCTCTAGAAAAAGTCCCTTTTCATCTAGTGTGCGCTGTTTTTCTTTCCTCTCCAGGAGAGTTGTTTTTACAGGAGTAAAAGCAAACAAACAAAAAACCAGGGTAATAAATAATGGCTTTCTTTTAAAGCGTGAAGCTTTCTCTCAAACAAAGCACCATGACTGCGAGAAAGGAGGCAGTTCCAGCTTGCAGCCTCTTGTGCACGTGTCTATTATTACAAGCCCAGTTTATTTGACATCCCACTTGTAAAAAGAGGTGGTTAATAAGGGCTGTCATTGTCTTTCAAGAGAATGCATATAGGCCATGTGGGATAAAGGATGATTTAACAAATGTGACTTTCTTGTTACAGAATGGCAAATAAGAACGATGCTTAGGAAGTTTGTACCACACCAGTCCCAGTTTTTGTACTGTGTGGTTTCAAAAGAGTTTACTCTGATATTGAATGTTTGAAGATGTCAGTGCTGGTGCCTTCTAGTTTCTCAAAACGTCCCTCAGGCTACAAACGAAAAGCAGAATTTCAAGGGTAGCAGATCCCAGTTTAGTCCATCAGTACTGCTCTATCAATGGGAAGCTGCTATGGAGGGACAGTGCCTTTTATCTTTCTCCTAAAATAAAGAAATAAGCAGTGCCCTCTAGTGTTAGTTACCATCAAAGGAAACCTCAAGAGGACTTCTCTATCATCTAGATAACCACAGTTAAACCTTTTCCGCAGCTGCAGATGCTACTCTTTCCTTTCTTCTTCACTACTTTTCTTCAAGAAATAAATGCAATAACATAGCTTGCTGTGACACACTTTCCTGAAATGTGGCCTAGTTGTCAAGTCAACTCAGACTCCCTGACCTGATTTATCTTGTCTGATCTTGAAGTGTAGGAGTGGATATGTCTGCAGTCTGTAGCTGGCCTGTGTGAGGACTGAAAGTTGTTTTTTTTACAAAGGAGATAGGTAGTCCTGGTGTTTTACAGAGTGGCATAGCAATGTGTCTTCCTGCCTGATGTTCAAAGGCTCAATTTCTGCATAATTCAGTCCTGACATAAGCTTGCACACATGTTAATGCCAGTCAGAATGGGGTCTTCTGGGCCACCCTGGGAGCACCTCAGCGTTTTTTTGATTCTAGTAGCAGTAGCAGTGCATACTGCTTCAAAGCCACCGGCACCATTTGTTTCAGCTACAGAAGACTCTGTCAGGGATGTGCCTCTGGGAACTGTGGTCACCTCTGTTCTTTAATGGGGGAAAGCTACTCTTCATTCTGTTTGGAGGAGAGCAAAGCTTTAAATTGCTAATGTAAACCAGCCAGTGCTAAAAAGCGTTTGCTGTCTGCTTTCTCTGCTTTCTGAGTTGTCTTCAGTGTGAAAACATTGTAACCAAAAGTGCTTTTCCATCTCTGTGTTTTGTTTTCTACCATAGCAAAAGACCTTATTGGTTCTTTTGGTCTCTGAGTTTCTGTTGGTGTGTTTTCATAGCCTCTGTTCTAATCTGATCCTTTGGGGACCAGGCCCAGAGGTCCCCATGGTATTAAATTACCTGTTGGCAAATGGGAATCCCATAAGCCCAAGCACTCCAGAGCTTTCACATGATGTACAGGCTTAGAGTTTTCTGATGCACAGCACGTGAAAACAAAATAAACATACAAATCTGTAGAAAGCAACCTGTGAAGGACTTTGTCTTATGTGGCTTGCCTGCTTTCACTGACATTCATCATGAACTGTTGCTTTCTAAACCAAAACATTTTCTAACAGAGCTCAGAGGAGCAGTTCTTTCACTTACCTACTTGGGTTGTGTTCTGTGAATATTCTTGGTGGCTGCCAGCAGTACAAGAATTAAACAGCCATTGTATTACCCTTAGGTAAGGATAACAGGTGAAATGGTTACAAACTTGAATTTCCAACATAATTCAAAAAAGTTAGCAAGGTGAAGTTAGTCAATGCAAGGAGGGAACTGTGAACACTGCTATCTCTGCATAAATAGCTCAAGTGTTTGGGATATGTGCCGCTTTCCCTGTTGACTCTGCTTTTACTAAACTCAATACTTCCAGCAATTACTGATTCTTTAGCTCTAATGATAGACCCTGTTATAGACTGTGGGTAATAATTTTTCCTTTTTGCTGCAGATGGGGAGGGAGAGCGCATTGTTTGTGGTGGCTGCCAAGGATGATGTTATATTCTGTGAAAAGACCAGGGGAAAAAAATGTTCGGCATTGTTTCTCTGAGATGTACCAAAAATCTGCATGCACCAATGAAAGCAACCGGCGTTAAAGGATCATAACAATGGGTTGTTAGCCCTTTACCCCAGGCTGGGTTGATGATTGTTCCTGTTTAAAAAAAAAAAAAAAAAGAAAAGAAAAGAGAAGAGAAAAAAACAAAAACAAAAACAGATGACCTTTGTTAGAAAGTTGATATTTATGTGCAGACTTGCCAGCAGTTAAAGAAATGGTGCCTCTCTTAATTAAGATGATAATGTACTGCCTTGTTTGGAGAGACTCTGCTAATAATGGTGCTGAATTATGAATAGAGAGAAATTAGTAGTAACAAATGCCAGATGGAGGTATCTTTCAAAGAGGAATATTTTGTATAATATGGCATGTGAAGTTGACAGACCAGGTCTTAAAAGGCCTTTATTATTCTTTAAGCTTTTTTGACAAAATTACTCTTTATCCTGCCAAGAAATGTAGTTTCACGTGCCAGTGTGTTTTTAAGCTAGAGTAATTAAAGTATGCCTCCGAGTTTATGGCTTGAAATGAAATTCATTCCTACAGTGTTTTGTCAGTAATCTATAAACAGTGCATGGAAGGAGACAACTTACAACAATAATAGTTTTGCCAACTTTACACGTTCTGCCTTTGAAATCAAAGGCAATTAGAGATGAACAAAACAACTTTCAAAGTGTTTTTAGAAAAAAAAAAAAAAGTTGTAAGCCTTGCTGAAGTTTTATTTTACTTTTTCCTTTGGTTGAAGATGACTGTTGGGAATAAGAAATGTTTTTCTAAAATTAAAATCTGCCATCTTTAATTGAAGCTAATAAATGATTACAAGTTATAAATGCACAAAACCCTTAAATGCTGGGCTTTTTTTTTTTTTTTTTTTTTTTTTTAATTCCTAGGAGAGAAAAAAATCTTTCATTTTGTAGCGTAGTAATTTAAAAAGAAACAGAAAGGGAAATCAAGAGAGAAAACTTAGAATTTTCAAATTTTATTTTCTCATAAGAATATTTCTACTTCACCAGTTTGCCCACTTCGATTGAATGACCTGCTGCCAATCCATTTCTGCCACCCACTGCATTGCAGGTTCTTGCCTGAGGGTCTTTGTAGGAAGCAAAGGTGGCCACAAAGATTATGGTTTGTAATCGACCTTTTATTGCATTTGTGCAATTCAATGTGAAGGAATTTGAGACAGTGTAAAGTGCTGTTTGTAGTCCTCTCTGTCAAATATGTCAATGCAGTAGACCAGAAAGACTTGAAGAACATTATATACAGCTCTACCCATGCATTTCCAAATACACAACGATAAACATGAGACATGTAACACGAGAGTTTTTCCAAAGGCAGAATATTATGACAGGATACAGAAAGATAGCAAGGGAGTTTCTTTTGTCTACATAAAATTATTTCCATGAGTATGCACTGGTAGAGAAATAAATGAAAGGGAATACATTTCAGTACTGGACCATGTAAAGAAGGCTTTTGCTTCATTTAGTAAAAGATCAAGATCAGTTTTCATGAGAATAAAACACTGTTTTGAATTATGCTTAGAACAGACTGTCCGGCTATTTCTGGTATTAACATTCATTGCCATTGTAGAAAGGAATTAACAATAGAAAGATGAGAGCACAAGTAAAGAATGTCTGGAGGGAAGGCAGTCAAGGATGGGATTCAGTGGCTCAAGTTGTGATAACAAAAGCAAAGAGTATTCTCAGTTGTGTCTTTTGATACCGAGCTGGCTCTTTCAATTAAGCCTGTTTACCTTAATGGAAAAAGAGGAATATTTCTAGGCATTTTCAAAATTACCTTATAACGCTGTTTCTTGTTGAACCTATAGTAAAATTACCTGGGAGATGCAGTCTGAAGTTATGGATAATAGCCCAGTTTTTACTTGTGTTTTTAATGAATGAATGTGTTATATATAAAAAAGAAAGTTCCTTTCTTTGACAGCAGTCTAGCTTACGGGACACGGGCACTACCCCTCAACTCTTTTGAATTGTGTACTACCTTTGTTTGTAGTGCTGTCTGTTTTCTTAATGTTGAACTTCCTTCTGTTTTCTTTCAGAAAAACTTTACAATTCCAATGGACGGGAGCTGAGACGAGCACTTTTCTCATTGAAGCAAATATTTCAGGTGAGCAAATAATGGCTTTAATTTTTTTTTAATAATATTATTTATTTTATTTTTATATCGGGACTAACTTGCAGTTCTGGTAGAAGAGAAAATTCAAGGACCTCATTTGTAATATGTGATTATCCAATTGCTTATTAAGGTCTTCTCTTTTTCTGTTCTTCCTTCCAGTTCCTGTTAGTCTTTTAAAAGGCAGGACCAGATGTGGGGTAATGGCAGACTTATTGGTTGGAATGTGTGAAAAAAAGCGAATAAATCTGGACCTCCTCTTGCATGGAAACTTGATAGTGAGAACTGGAAGAGGGGTGTGAAAAGAGGAGCTAGAAGACCTTTAACTGTGGTAGCGGCCCAGCATTTCCTCAGACAAAATCTTGACAAACAAGCTAGGCTGAATCTACATCTAAACCTGTAAGAAAAAAGTGTAGTGGGAGAGCCATAAAGATGTTAGAATTTAGTTCTAAATTAGGAGTATGGATTCATTGATTATTCCAAAGGATACTTTGTGGAGCTGAGTATTACTTGTGACTGATATGTCTAAAGAGAGGCATAGATTTGAAATATGTGTGTTCATTTTAGGGGAGACCTGGAATCAGCAGGATTTTGTGTCTTGTGGAGAAGGGGCTGATGTGCTAGATAAGTGGTGTGGGTGTTATGAAACTGAATTGGATGAAAAGCTTGGATTTCAGATTGGTTTTGCTGGCTAGTCAGATAGACTTGGTTAAGATGCCAGACCAAAAGGAAACCATGACTGGAAAAAGCAGGTCATTAAAAGGGAAAACAGAAAGTAGGTGGAAACCAGAGTGTACTGCAAATACAATCCTAAAACAGAGCTTAGAAGGGCACGCTCTGTCTCTATCAGGAAATATACATGAAATGAATAAGAAAAACACTTCCTTTATTAATATCCATTTAATAAATTTATTAATACCCATATCCCTTTGGAGTGACAATCTGTAATGTTGTCCAACTGCAATTGGTAGGTACAAATTCATGAAATAGCTACAAAAGTTTCAAGCTGTTACTTCAGAAATTTTTATTTTGTTTTAAATAAGCATTTATTCTAAGGAGAATAGCTAATTTCCAAAACACAAAATGTTTTCTGCAAGTTTCAAAGTAAAGTATTCAGAATTTAGTAAATGTCAGGATGAAGATTTTCTTGAGCACTAGAGTAGATGGTGAATCGGCTGATCCATTTTACAGAACATTTTGATAGCTGAAGATGCATTTTCATGGGTCAGAACAAAGCCTTGAATTTGAAACTTTTGGACAGGAAAGGAGTTCCAGTTCTAAAATGCTCTGGTCATCTCATAGCTGTAGATTGGAAAAAACATCATCTCTTCAAAGCATTCCTATGGAAAGGTTATTTGGGAATTGTGAGGGTGCAAACTGAGTTTCCCTGTGAGCTTGCTGCATGGGTGGACTATATGCTCAGAGGACATATGGCAGGTTTCCAAGAATTGTCTTTGATTTCTTCCTTCTGGTTCACCTTAACTGCTTTGGGAAAGTATTTGTATTTCTGTCAATGTATATATTTGAAAGATTAATCTGAGCACTCATGCATGTGTAGCAGTAAGTGCTAAGCCTCTCTGTTTCAACCCATACTACAGCCCTCATACCTCCCATCAAAACTTTTCCCACTTTGGGTTTTCATTTTCTCCTCCATCTAAGTTCTTCGAAGTCTGCTATGTATTTTCAAGTACTTTGTGCGCAGTGCTTTCAGCTGACCCACTGGTAGGATCTCTGTCTTCCAGCTAATTAGGTTTTTCATGGAAATGTTTTAATATTTATCCATCTAATAAATATAATCACAGTTGACTAAATTGAAGAGAAATGAGGAGAAAGGGTAGAGAGAAGCCCACAAACACTCCACTTGTGCAGGAACTTTGGGTTTACAAAAACCTGGACAGTAGAACTGTGATAGCACAGCTGAAGACTTTATCATAATCCAGTCATAAAAGTGGCACAGGTAGTTGATATTATCCTTGTGTTTTTAGGCTTCTAATTTCTGTCTTGGCAAGTCAGCATTATTCTCTTAACTCTTAATCTATAAAAAAGAGATAAATCAGGCTTTCAGTGTGAAAGACAGTGACTCCTTTGTTGTAAAGAAAGACAAATTCAAATCTGGTTTATTGGAAATGCACCAGTAATGAATGTGGTTTTTAAGGTAAGTGTGCTTGACAGTTTCAGAATATAACTATCCTAGACTAACTTCCCTGTTTCCTAGTATACATGATAAAGAAATTTTGGAATGACCTGTTATCACTTTAAGTATCTACTTCTAGTAGAACTGTGGTGTTGAGCAGAGATACCCTTCAAAAGACCTTCATATACCCTCAGAATATAGGCCGTCATTAGTGGAGAACTGAGGAGAAGACTTACTCAGGATGCAGAGTATTCGTATCGTGTGGTTTTTGGGGTAGTATTTGAGGTAGTGCACGTAATATTGGAAAATGGAATGCTATATGATGTAAGCTGCTTTTTGCCTGTCACTTTTGTTGTAGTTAGTAGTAGCATAGCTAAGGCATAGTATGATTTTACATAGTTCATCTCCTAATGAACAGTGAGAAAGAATATCAGATTTTTTTAATATACTTTAGAAAAATAAGTTGGTTTTTTTTAGTGAAGAAAAAGAAATGCTAACATAACGAGGTAACGTTGTAGACCAAACATTTTTGTCCAAATAGTCATACTTAATTTATCTTATAGTTCATGACATGAATTGAAATTGGCATTAGAAATCTGTTTTTCAACATAAACATTTGTTTAATTTTGGATCTCATCATATTTAGTATTTTACATTCTTCAGTGTTATAATGATGCAGAAATAAAATGTTGACTTTAAAACCGGTCTTTATTTTTTTTAATAGTTTTCAGAAAGTTGTGGAGACTTCATCATGTCTTTAAGTGCCAAGGCAGTTCATAACACCATATTTTTTTAATCATTTATCATAACTGAGTTAATTTGGCACAGCTCTGTGTCAGTATCATTTTTAATTTGAAGAGCTTCAAGGTAGTGTGCAGTCACTTATTTGCATTAAGTGGGAACAAGCCCAAGTGTTCCATCAAATAGAATTTCAAATAGTCAGAGCTTTTGGTTTTTCATGCGCAGCCTCAGCGAAGCTTAACAGTGTTTGGCAAAAGCAGGACCTTTGTTTGAAGTTGTAAATGAAAGATTCATTTGGCTAGTACAAACCTGGTATTTCTGTTTGGTTTCTTATGGTGAGCTGTTTTTGGCAAAATGATAAAAGATGTAAGGAGCGTTTTTCTTTGACAGAAATGTTATTCAATTGTTGTAATTCATTCTGTATGATTAATATAGTCATAGCTGTGATCTTTTGCTGGATCGTACTCAGGTATTATTTGTCTTACTTGCCAATACAATTTTCATTGCTCCACAAGCAGGGAAAGTAATGTTTGTACTGTGGGAGCACTTGACTTTAAAATAACTAAGTGTGCACGTGTGTGTATACACCACATGCATATACCCATACAGATCTTACTGATGATCTTTGGACTGCAGTTTAACTCCCTCTATATGTATTTTCTGACCTATTTCTGAGATTATCAGAGATTTGTGAATTTTTGTGCAAAGTGATAAAAGTCCCAGATACGTACAAGGACAGAATCCAAACATGGCACTTATACAAGAACTGCTCCAAAAGTAATGCTTTCGGTTTTATTATGCTAGCCCATGATGTCAAAGGCAGATGGTAGCATGGCAGTAGAGATTGAGCCTCCCACCAGTATCCCATTAAATTTTGTTGCTGTGTGACAGATGGCAGCAGAGGGGCAGTCTGACAATATGATGTCTGATGTAGGAGTGCATACGAAGCAAAGGTGTGACATTGAATTCCTCCATGTGGAAAAAATGTTACCCATTGACATTCATGACACTTGCTGAACGTTTATGGAAACCAAACAGTGGGTGTGGGAACAGTGAGGCGGTGAGTGGTGCACTTCAGCAGTGGTAACAGGAACAGTGGGTCACCTCCACTGCTGCAGTTATTTACAATTGTGGCATGAGGGCTCTTGTTCATCGCTGGCTAAAATGCATAGCTAATGGTGGTGTCTGTGTTGAAAAATGGTGTTTTGTAGCTGAGAATTTGCTCTAGTAAACAGTGCTATTGTTGTAGTTTCCACAGAAATAGAAGGCATCACTTTTGGAGAGATCTACAAAAAATCAGGATCTAAAAACTTCGCAGTACATGATTGTGATATTCCAAATGTGATAAAAGCACAACTGCTTAGAACATTTAATTCAGTCAATCTTAAAATCAGAAAAATAGGATTCAAATCCTATAATTTTAAACTGTACTATCCAATTTACATGACACTAAGAAAGAAAGCATAGCTTCAAATTATGTTGACTGCTGTAATTTCAAAACATGAATAAGCTGGATGAAAATGTGATGTGAGAGAAGTAAGAAAAGTACAAATCATGTTTCAATTATATGGAAATCATGCGTAAGTCTGCATGCCTTCCTAATATTCTGGCAAGTACTTTTAAGCAATCAGTGCATTAGCTTTTCTGGAATGCAAACTTTAAAAGATGTATTTATCAGTATTAAGGAAGAAAAGTCTATTTTCTTTTAGGACATTTTCCCCACTAAGTGTCATTCAATAAATGTGGGAGATTTCCCACTGTCTTCCTTGAGGAGCCCTTTTGTTCTGTGATTAGAATATTGGATAACACTATTGCAAAATTCCCTTGCAGAATTTTCTTCTATTGTTAAAAAATTCATTAATCATTGCACAATTGAGCTTTGTGTAAAATGTTACAAAGAACAGCTATGTAGGGGCCTTGAAAACATTAACTAGGAGATGTTTGGATAGACATAATCTTATCAGTGAGTGAAATCAAATGTCACACACTTTGCCTGCTAAGGAGTCATCAATCATTCTTAGTTGAGCAGAAGGAGTTTTCTGTGTTTGCTTCATTGATCTCCAGGAAGGAGGCTGCTCCTTCCATTCCATTCCCGTGAGCATGACTGATTATTTCTCAGGGTCTCAAGCTATGAGGGACTTGATTTAGGGGCTTCTGTCATCACTTGTAAAGCAAACTGCCACCTGTCCCTGTTTGGATGGGTTCTTGATTAAGTCACATAAGAGATAAACCTCTGCTACCTAACTACTTTAACTTCCTCAGGTAAGTAGCATAAGGCAAAAATGTTGTTTAATCTGATGCTTAGATGCCATCGAAGATATGATAGCATCTTCTCTAGAGGCTTTTCTAGCATTTTTATTTCTAGTACTAAATGGGGATAACTATCGCTTGTCTTTAGGGAGCAAACCAAGTTTTTCTGGCTAGTAAATATGTAAATTAATCTGATACCGAGGTGTGATTTGTGCTCACTTCTTGCACTTGCAGAGAAATAATGTTACCTGGGAAAAAAAAAAAGATCCTTTAGTTATCTACATCTTTGTTAACTGCAATAATAAAATATTAAAAGCAGCAAATTTCTTTCTAATAGTGAAATAGTGTTAGAGTTTCTTTTCAAAGTTCTTTCTTTGAATCTGTTTGAAGAATGAGTACAGCTGAGTTCCCTCTGAAAGAAGGACTGCATCATTGTAGTGCTGTGTACAGCTGATACAGGTAGTCCATCTTTAGAAGTGGTAGAACTGGATAGTAATTCTGGGCTCTTTCTCATATAAACATGGCATCTTACATCTTCTGTGTTATGTAGTGAAAGTCCTAAAAGGACCCATTATAGTATCACAGTAAGATGGCAGTCTGTCTACATCTCCCTCATTTGATGCATGAAATGGTCAAGTTATGTAAAAGTAGTGAAGTTGAAGAGCAAACTCACTGAAGAAGCAAAACACTGCCTTCAGAATAAATGGAAGGAACTTTTTTGGAGATAATGGTAAAGATCAGGCAACACCACAACAATTTGATTTTATAGCTGAAGAAGTGAGAATTTTAAGTGTGAACATAAATGTAGTATGGGAAGAACTTTGCTGTGTACATAAAACACCCTTTTCTTCTTAAAATTTCAATTGTCTTTTATCAACTTTTATCAACAATATGAATGATCCTTTGTAATTCTCAGTTACATCCACTGAACATTTCACCTTTTTTTTTTTGTTTCCTTCTATGAATAAGTTCCAATTATATCTCTCTGATTAAATATCAGAAAAGTCTGAATATGAAAGACTATTTTCCTCCCTGATGTTTTAATAGTTTTTTCTGTGTGTGCTAAAGGAAGAAAACTTTTGAGAAATCTAGAATGTTAACGGACCAATTCTTCATTTGTATACAAAAAAAAATGTGTCAACGAGGATCAGAAAGTAATAAATGAATGAGAAATAGTTGGAAATAATGATACATTATTTCCATTAGACCTGATAAGATAATACAAATATAAACTGAAAGTTTTCAAATTTAAAATTTATCCTTTAACATGGATGTCCAATAGGAAAGAGCATCTATACTAAGTTGCTTTGATTTCCCTAGCCAAGGTTTCATTAAAACAAACAAACAAACAGAAAAACCAATGAGGGAAAGAAAGATTGCTAACAGAGTTTTAAATGTTTAGGGTTTTTTGTTTGTTTGTTTGTTTGTTTGTTTTTTAATGTATGAAATTTTAGTTGTGTAACTGCTACTTTACTTTTTTCTTTTTGCTACTTTTGTTAGCTGGAATTTAACGATCTCAATATTATTTAAAAGTGTGTAATAAACACTGTCTTGGCACTAAGGAATCTCAAAAAAATCTAATAGAGCAAGATTTGATTCTTTTGCATAGCTTATTTCCTCAAGACTTGTTCATATGCTATGGGGCAGCTACTATAATAGCTATGTGGCTGATGCTGGATATCTGAGGTTTTTGAGTGTCTCTCATTTCTCAGGTGGTATTCTTTGAAAAGTCTTTGCATTACTAAAAAGATACACGCCTTGTTTCAAGTTTTATATAGTTATTTTTTAATAAATATAAATACAGATGGGTGAAAAAACAAATAAAGTTTCTTTCGTATTAGGATGTTTCCAAGTATCTTAAAGCTGGAAGTAATTCTGTCTTGAGAAGAACTGTATGTTTGGTATTGAACATTGATTTAGTTTTCACGTGTTTTAATTTTTAAAGTAATACTATTAAAACCTTTACTTTGCCCCTAAGTTACAAAGGATCAGAGTGAAAACACTTTGAAAGAGAGGACCCTTCTCCTGGCTGACTGGGAGCTGTGCTGTGTTTATGCTTTAAAAGTAGGACCCTGACTCTGAGCAGAAGTTCAGTGCTTTAATACGAGGCTTTCCTGCTTGAGCACCGACTCATCCATGTGTAGAATTGCACTGTAGGTGCTTCAGTAACTTAGGTTTGAATGCTGATGCGATCTGGAGGTACTCATAGAATTCACGTTCATGGATGTATTCGTATAAATATGTGTGCATATGTGTTCTGGATGATCTCTTTTCATTTGTTCATAGTATGTGACTTAGCTCTTAAAATGGACTGAAATAAGCAGTGACTATTGAATTAGATGGTATCAGGCACTTCTGGACTGGCAAGCTAATATTTTAATTGTATCAGTGATTTTAGAGTCCAAAGAGCACAGCGTTAATTTAAAGTGTGGGAAAAGAACTATAAATTATATCTTGGCATCCTATGCTCTTTCAATCACTTCCTGACCATGTTTATTCAGTTTTCAAGCCAAAATGAGCTTTTCTAACTGCAAACATTGCAAGCCAATCTTGATCTATAAAATGCAACCTGTTACTCAGCCAATAAAAAAACTGGACTCCAGAAATGGCCTGAGATTTCTGTTTCTAATAGAGCTCAGCATAACTGTTTTATTACTTGATCACTGTAGTCTTATCAATGGGAGTAATTATTTTGCTGTTAAGTTTAGCAGATGCTGTGATACTGAAGGCAGGTAGTAATAATTAAAAAGTATTACTGTGGAGACTTTATTGTGGTATATGTATATTTATGTATTTATATATTCCTAATGTTGGCTCTGGGATCATGTTGCTAGCTAAGCAGCTGAAAGAAGGGCCAAGAGGAACTGGCTATTCATTATCCATTGCTACTGGGGGAGAGCATTTTTTAAATATACATATTTCAAATTATATGAAGAGCTTATGTATGTGGAGCTCTCAAGTAATGGGAGTGAATTCTGGTAGGTTTGCGCTCTCACATTCCAAGCGCTGCCAGGAATTGTCAGGTTAGAGACCAGCTGTGGGTTGGGTTTGTTTTTTTTGGATTGGGTTTTTTTTTTTTGTTTGTTTGTTTGTTTTTTTACATATATTAGGGTTTGCCAGAACTAGAGAAATGCTTAGGAAAAGATCAGGAATTTTCTGTTCTCTTTGCAGCATTAGGAGTCTACCTACAAGAGGTAGACTAATGTTCTGCCCTTCACTGATACTATTTTGAACAAAAAGAAATCCAGATTTTACAGTTCTGCATTTACTTGCTTGTTAACAAGGTGGCTTTTGATTATGATCAGTTATCTAACTTTCTCGTGATAGAGATCCAGATGTATTGTCATTTGAGATATATACAAGCAAATGCCTGCAATGGTGTATGCCTTGCTCTTTGACCTGCCTTCTTCCTCCCTCCCCTCACCAGTCAACTGCTGCCCTCCTGCTACTGATTTACATCCTCCTATGAATAAAGCCTAATCCCTAACCCTTAATCCTCCTAAAATCAGCTCAACTTTGTGATCCTATCTTGACTTTATAGGAGACTTAAAAAAATACAACAACAGAAAAATACTTCTTAAAGAGTGGATGTTATTTACATTTTTGGAAGGAGTTTCTGTGAGTGGACTGTCATTTTAGTGAGCCATGTATTTTTTCTTGCTATTTTATTTTTTTTCCACGTTGAACAAAATTGTCCAACGTCTCTGTTTCAGCTTTGCTCACTTGCTATGCAACATATGTTCCTGGAAGGAGAATCTGAAGAAAAGGGATTTCCAAGGAGACATAACTCCTACTATTAATGTAAAATGAGGACAACATGCTATGTGATTGATGAACACAGCTATGATTGAGGATTTCCCTGGCTCCCTCTCTTAAAAGTAGAGAATTTTAATCCTGGAGCTAGTCAATGTGTGATGCCCTGTGCCATTCTTGAAGGTCAGACTATGTGTCAGTACACTGCCAGCATCCTCCCCACAAGTATTCAGGGTGCAGAGGAGGATGCTTTTCCTCTTTTTGAAGCAGGTAGGGCTTAAATTTCTCTTTATGTGAAGTTGCATAGTGAATTGGCAGTATTAACCTCTTGCCTACATGAATTATCCCAATGTGAAAACGTGAATGCAGTATAACTTCAAGAAGTTGTTTTCAGTCTAGAGGCAAAATCAGAGCTGGCCTAAGGAATCAGAGCTTAAACCTCTCTTTATAGGGACTGTGTGGAGTGACAAGCAGTGAGGGAAAGTCCTCCGCAGAGGGTGAAGTGCAAGAACCCTTGGTTCATTCCTTGTGTGAAAGGAGTCCCTTCCTGTATGCCAACAGTCAGTGTTTCTTTCTTTTCCTATTTGTGCTTAGCAAGAAGATTCTTATGGATGTGGCCAGTATGTTGGCTGCCCGCACTGCTGTCACTTCTACGCTGAATTATTGCAACATTTGCTTTTTGGAAAGTTCGGTCAGTAGATAACATCGTTGCTGGCTCACTAAAGAACATGTTGTGTGGAGAGCACAGTCTGGGGAGATCCATAGCTCCTTATTTATATAAGTGAACTTTATAAAATGGACAATGTCTAACTTTGTAACAGAAATAGGAGATAATTAAGGACTAAGTATTAAAATGCTCAAGCATCCTGAAACAACGGAGCTTATGAAAGGGAGGAAAAAAACATAAAAATGATGTTCTCTTTGGTACAAATCTCACAGACAAGCATCTTGATATAATTCCTCAGGCAGAGCACATTGCACAGCTGCTAGCCATGTAAAGGGAAATATGCATGTGCATATCCAAATGTGATTATTCAGTTATTAATCCAGTTTCCCCAAATACTTGGAATAGAGCTTTCACCAGTTGTTGTTAGCTAAACCAAAAATAAGTTAAAAAAAAAAAAAAAAAAAGACAAAAGAACCCTTAGAAAAGAAACTATTCTGAGACCTTGATTCTCGTTAGAAAGCAAAGTAACTTTTTTTGTGGCAGGAAAATAATAATGCTTTGGGTAATTTTTTTTCCAGTATGTGACCCATGGAAATATAGCAGATTTCAGAAAGATTTTTTTCTTTAACATTATGTAAACAATCTGTTTTTGCACGTTTACACTGAACACCAGGTAAAGCGTGTTCTTGAAAGGTGCTGTTGCTTGAAAAAAAGAAGTCTGCCCATCTTCAGATAAGACCCCACAAAACTGCCTTAGAGATGTATCTGGTGGGGCAGAGATGGGAGAACTAGTGGGAGAGAGGGGAATCTTGGCTACACTTCTTGCATTAGTGGCACCTGGGCATACTGGAGACTGTTTAACACAGGGTTTGTTTTATTTCTTGAAGAGCTAGACTGTTGTGCAGGTAAAAGTACAATTTGTGCATTTTGTCAGATGCTTGCTCAGTAAGCAAGCTTTAAACTCAGCAGTTTGAATATATTAAATGTCTTTTTCATCATATGCTGGTCTAAAACAGAGTTCTATTACAAAGCAACATATACTGTCTTGATTCATTCCAAGTTTGTGAATGAACACATAAGATATATTTCTTTGATGAGGCCATCAATAAAATCTTCTTCTTAAAGACTGTAAGTAGCTTGTCTCTGTGTCACTGAGCAATCTTTATGGCTGCAGGAGCTTAACAGGAAGCCTAGAAAGCTTTAACCATGTTTTGCTGCTTTTCTCATCAGTGCTCTAATACCTACTGATTAAGGGCTCATAAATTTTTGTGATATTAGTGGAGGAGTCCATTTCCATCCCAAATGACAACCTTTCTCAGCCTCCTTTTAGTTGTTATCGCACACATGCGGCAGCTACTTGTGCATATCGGTGTCACACATGCTATATATTCTGTACAATGAATGCTCTCTTCCTGGAAACCTGAACCTCTTACCTCTGTAGAGAGTAGCCTTTCCTCTTGAGGTCACCTAACTTGGCAAGTCAGTGAGCTAATGGGTCTGAAAAGATTATCTTAGAACAAAATTGATGTAAACATTCTCCTTTCAATTTAGAATATATGGGTCTGGATTCCTTTTCATCTTTCTGTGCACATTCCAGATGTTTGCTTCTTTCCTCTCGTTGTATATACATGATGGGATAGATAATGTGCTGAGTTCAAATTTATGTCTGGAGCATGATGAGTTTGTATTCCGCTTCATTACACCTTCTTTTTCCCTTTTATTTGGGAGAGGAGAAGTACCTTAAAAGCCTTTTTTTAATTCACGTTTGATTTGTTTATTCATTGCTTTCCAAAAGCAGTCTGGTTAAAGTCCCTCATCCCCTTCATTTCCTCTGCAGTTCTCCTGCAATATATCTCATTTCAGTCAGGGACAACTCTATGTTGTAGCAGTTTCCTCCCCTCGGCTGCTTTGAAAAAGTTCCAGAAGGCAGATCTCACCATTTTCACCAACAAAAAGCAGATCTTCAGTACAAAGTATTTGAGGAAATAAAGACTCATTTTTCCCCAGGTGAAATTTTAATATACATAATCTTTAGATTTTGGAAAACATCTTAAGGTTGTACAGGCTATTTCAGCTTTATTTTCATTCATTGTCAACAGCCCTTAATTGCTGTTCGCTGTTTCATTCTCAGTTTTGATCTGAAGTTTTTTACAGCCAGATTACTTTTAGCTTCTCTAGTGTAGGGATAAGTTCTTCAATATCTTCTGAATAACTTTTTTTTTTTTAATTTCCAAAATGTTAGGTCTGTTAACAAATACCACAGTCTGCAGATCATGGATGTTTTTTCTTCCCACTTTTCCAGTTTTTCTTATTTGAGTCTGTCCTGGAGGCTGTTTTTTGTTTGTTACATGATTAATGGAGGGTTGTTAAGGTAGTACGGTTAGGTTGCAGTTGGACTTGATGATCTTTAAGATCTTTTCCAATTTGTTTGTTTTTTACCTCGACGCAAGGATAAGCCAGCACACTATTCAGAATTTGATGCTAAATGGGAATGTCTACTAAACTTTCTATGAAGTTTATTTCAGTGTGTTCTGAGCTGGGGTTCTGTTACCATCTATAATAATCACTGTAGTTATTTCAGTCAGTCCTATTTACTGTTGTATATCTTCTCTTAAATTAGACATCATGATTATCCAAAAAAAAAAAAAATAGGCATCTATTTGTCACCAGGTTAGTGAGAAAAACTTCTGCAGGGTGGATTTTCTCTTTCTGTCCCTTGCCCTTGCTCCCACCACCACCCACTCAATTTAGGAGGAATTTGGAACGTTCTCTCTTCAGTTCAGTAGTACAGAATGTTTAGCCATTGAGTTTGGCATACAATGTAACTTACTTTCCAAGGTCTGTGAATGTCAGGCAGACTCCTTGTTGAATTTCTCTTGGGTACAGAGATAGTGCATCTGAACCCTGAATGTACTGTACTTTGAGCTTAGCCAGCAGATTGCAGGGAAACGTTCCTTTCCCTTGAGTTTTCTGAGAAATCAGTTTCAGAATTCTAGGAGAACTGGAGATTGCTCTGGTTTCTTTGAGTAAAAGAGATTTATGGAAAGGAGCAGTGTCCTGGCCCTCAGGGGGTGCAAAAATCCTCTGTGCTGCCCTGGGCATGGCCGTGTCTCCCCCACCCTCATGCAGGGCTCTCCATCTTTGTGTGCATATATAAATATCATTACATAAAATGAAGAAAATGAGAATATGATTAGTACCTTCTGGGTTAACAAGTAGATTGTCTGCATATTCTTACTTCACTATACTAGTAGTATCACTGTTTTGAGTTTGGCAAAAATAAGGTAGAGAACATCTCTCATGTTTGAAAATTGGGTGCTTGGGTCTCTTAGTAAAGGACCTGTTCATTTTAGTCTATTTGGCAGTTTTCAAAGGATATGCAGCCAATTCAAACAAAGTTACTGTCTGGTTCTTTGTTTCTTAGAGCTGCATTATTGGAAAGATGAAATTTCTATTGAATACACTGTTGTATGTGAAAAAGCATGTGTTAAAAATAATCCAAAGAGAGTGTCAATGAGCAACAGTGATGATTCTGTCCTCAGAGTAGCTCTGTTTCATTTATATTTTTTTCTGCTTTATTTGGTGGCTACTTCATTAAATGCTGTTTAATCAAGTTTTTAATAGCCTTTTGTTTGTCTTCATGAGCCTCGGTAAGATGAGGAAGCAAAACTTTAGATATCGTGCTCTGTAGTTCCTGGCATCATTTTCTGCATGTAACTCCTAGCAAGGAATATACTATCATTCTGCTTCACTAAGGAGTATTTTCTTTCATGCTTTCACTTCGTTTTACATCAAAATGTGGCAATATTGTCTACTAGCGTTCTTGTGTTTAACACTGTAATTTCCCATTCTAAATATATTGACTGTCACAGAGCAGTATTACATTGCAATAAAACCAGTCTTAAAAGTTTTGTTGTGCACACTTGAAATACTGAAACTGGAATTATGCTAAGGCATAGAGATGGCTTTCTTATACTAACACTGACATCCTAAGATTTTAGGGATGTCTGTTTATGAAATATGAAGATATTGTAATATCAGGCAGAATGTTTGCAAGCCTTTAATGGAAAAAATCCAAACTCAAATGTTTTATTGATATTAAACCTCTGTAGTTGACTTAAAGGTAAAGAAAAAAATATGTATGGCTTTTATCTGTTTATATCAAGTATTTGATTTTAAAATGTATTCTATATAACGTCATTCATATAAACTCAAATAATCGGATAAAGAAAGTCAATGTTGCAGGAATGCATTTGGTTTTATGTTAGGATACATTCTGCTTTTGGAGTTCTAACATAGCTTTTCCTTTCTTCTGTGGTAGGATGACAAGGACTTGGTTCATGAGTTCGTTATCGCTGAAGGCTTGACTTGCCTAATCAAAGTAGGAGCAGAAGCAGACCAGAATTATCAGAACTACATCCTGAGAGGTAAGAGAAATGTATCCAAAAGCAGTTGTTTTGTTTTTTGTTGTAAAGCTCTCAGACATCTGCTGTGACTTGCAGCGTATTTGAAACGTATTTATCTCTTTGGTACAGGGTCTTGCATGTTATGCAGCAAAATTGAGGTGAAATTAACACACATTGCTGAGCAGGACAAATAGGAAAATTAAAATACTTACATTCTCTCAATTGTTTTTCATTTAGACTATGTCGGAAAGCCTTCTTTCTAAGAAAGAAAAGGCATAACTTACAATTAACAGTGAAACAGTCATATTGTACAGTTAGTTGGCTGGAAGCAATGTAAGCTACCTGATATTTTGGAGTTAAACAGTTAATCTGAGGTTTACGTTCTGTTGTTTGAGCTAAGGAGTAGTGATAAAGGTAGAATTTGAGAAAAGATCTGGAAAAGATTTCTTTCTGAATTAGAAAGATTACTTATGGTACTGTGTTCCTGCATACATATTGTGTGTGACTACTTTTTAACAAGGGAACCTGGGCTGCAAATCAGAAGAGCTCCTTCGGTGGTTTGAAGAGTTATGAGTGAGAGGAGAGCACATTATACCAAGGGATCCTGAGTATGGGTGATCTCATAGTTAACAGAGAACATTAGTAGATACATAGCTGTGGTGTATTGCTCATTTGAATTTTCTTAGACTGACGTACATAGCTGTCTCTAAAAATGTCAGTTTGGTATATTTAGCTGCCAACATTCAATCTACAAATTGAGGAGTAAAGAAAATACAAAAATAAATAGAGGGATTTTGTAAGAACCAGAAATGCTAAGTTACTGAAAGCTAGGATTCAAACAGTAAATGTGGCTTCATGTGAACAACTTGAAGATCAGACTGTACAAATATCTATTTTGGGGTTGTATAAGAAAGTAAATCAGTACAACAGAAATTGTGTTCTATGTCAGGAATTGTGCTGTGATGTAAATATATTTGAATAGTAGCTTGCATATACTCAGAAGTAAAAAACTTTTAACCACAGTGCAACTAGACAAAGATGGGGAAATATAAGAGCAAAAAAGATTTTCTTTGCTAAAAAAAAAAAAAAAAAAAAAAAACACCTCTTTTGTGGAGAAAACCAGTTAGATGCTCTCATAAAATTCAGACTGGAAGCAAAATGTGTACAAGTGTATGGGGGCTGTATAGTATGCTTCTAGGGTGTTGAAGGAACTGGCTGATGTGGTTGCCAAGCCACTTTCCATCATGCTTAAAAAGTTATGTCTGTCAGGTGAAGTCCCCATTGACTGGGAAAAGAGAAATGTCACTTCCATTGTTAAAAAAAGGTGGAAAAGAAGATCTGGGAAACTACAGACTAGTAAGCCTCATGGCTGTGCCTGAGAAGATCACAGAGAAGATCCTCCTGGAAGTGATCCAAAGATGATCAGAGGTCTGGAGCACTTCTGCTGTGAGGAAAGTTTGAGGGAGCCAGGGATGTTCAGCCTCTAAAAGAGAAGGCTCTGGGAAGCTCTCGTTGTGGCCTTCCTGTTCTTGAGGGGAGCTCATAGTCAGAGAACCAACTTTTCACACGGCCTGATAGTGATAGGATAAAGGAGAATGTATTTAAATTTAAAGTGTGGAGATTTAGATGAAGTGTTAGGAGGAAATTCTTTCCTTAAGGGAGTGATGAGGCACTGGAACAGGTTGCCCAGAGAAGCTGTGGATGCCCCATCCCTGGAATTGTTAAAGGCCAAGTAGGACAGGGTCTGGGCAGATCCAGTGGATGACAAGCCTGCCCATATAATGAGGTTAGAACTAAATGATCTTTAAGTTCCCTTCCAACCTAATGATTTAAAATAAAGGTGGTGCACCAACAGCCTGCTCTTCAGTCTAGGGGTATACTGCCTCATCCAGTCAGCATTCATCCAGAACAATACTGAAAATTTGAAGGAAAATTAAAGATGTTTGCCTGAGTACCCAAGTGGTTCTACAGTCGAAACACAGGATAACCCTGGAACTGTTTTTTTCCAGTATCACATAAGATCCAGGGTACTGAGCCTAGCAGTTGACAAAAAAATCCAGTAGTACCTGAGAAGCAGTCACATCTGACCTAATATCCTTATTTTAAGATGCCCTAAAGGGATTGATATGATCTTTCAAATGCCAAAATCCTGTCTTCCCTCCTATCTCCCTCTTTTGCTGATTCATGAAGCTGAAGCTTCTTTCTGGATAGTATATCTGAGCATCTATTATAATGATAGGATTTTTCCATATGATGTGGTTTTTATTTGAAAAAACAGATTTGTTGTGACTGTCTTTCAGAAAATTCAAAGCTTGTTACAACTCCAATATTTTGTCAGCTGGTTTTTAGTTCCAGGAGCTAGCTTATTCTCTCTGAATAGATCTGCATGTGCTAAGAGATAAAGATAGGTTTGTACATACAGTGTAACCAGCCAATCTTATCCAAGTATGTTGAGGAGAGTGCTGAAAAGAAATATTAAATACATCACGTAAGGGTATTTTTCTCATGTATTATTTTTGGAAGACCATAGACAATGGTTGTTACAGAGATTTAAAAAAAAAAAAAGTCTGTCTTGATTTTTTTCTGCTTTATTGCTGTGGTGTTCTGGCCTTGTGGTTCCTGTTGGAGTGGAATGTGTCCTCCTTGTTTTCACTGGGTTTAACTTGGATCGTAAAGGGATGGGATTTCTCTTTAGTCCCATATCTTGGCTGCATTTCTTCAGGACCTTCATTTAATTAGCTGTTTTCTTCCAATGACACCAGCACAACTTACAGGGCTGACAGCAAATTGCAGCCTTAGCCACTGCATTGCCTCTTCTGGCAAGGTTCATCTGAGTGCTGCTGTCTTTGGTTTTGAAGTATTTCAAATGTGTTTTGAATGTACAAAGAAATAACTTGTGCTTAGCAGTGAAAATAGATTGGAAATATGGGTATTTGTAAATGTTGGAGGTGTTCATGCTCTTATGCATTCTCAGGGACTAACTTTTTGTAGAGGTTGCTTTTTTTTTTGTTTGTTTTCTTCTAAAAGTCTGTGCTGCTTTGCTTCAGTGCTTGTTAGTTGTGCTTTTCTGCTCAGCAGTTCCAGCTTGGTTCAAGCCAGACTGAGCTGCCAAAAAAATGACTAAACATGAGTCACAGAAGTTTTAGTTACTTTAATGGGTGAACCGAAGATAAGTGTGTCGTTTGCATGCAATGCAGAGGACTCAGGACAGTTCCTTGTCGAGTGCTGAAGACTGACTGTTTATTCCTGTCCTGCGAAAAAGGATTGTTTGACAGCACCTTTCAAAAAAAAATATTCCCTTTTGACAATGTATAGTCTATGGGCCCCAAAGAACAGTAGCCAGGACTTCTCTCTCAAGTTATTCTGTTGAAATACTGCTGTAGGACACAGCTTTTATTTCTTCTTACTTATTACATTTTTACCCTAAATTTCCTTTTTGACATTTCTTTTACTTTTCATAGAGGCATAAAGAAACTATGTTTTATGGGATATTTTTTCCCCACATAAAAAATTTTTCTTTTTTTTTTTATATATTCTTCCTTTCTTGGTTTTTCTCTTTGAGAGTATTAATTCCATTCAATGTGTGGAGGGGAGGTGCTTCTGTGCCAGTTACAAGGTTGCAATTTGGTGATGTTGCCTAGATTTTCATAAATATATGGTGGTAGTGGAAAAGAAACAAGATTGTCCACTCTTCATTTAATACAAACTTTACTGTAATTTTGAAGGTGTTTTAAGTATTATTTGGAAATGTGTTTTTTGCCTGGAACGAAAACTCAAAATCTGAAATGCTATGATTGAGCACAGGTTAATTAAACAATTGATAGAATTATAGTTGTTGTCTTGTTTTCTGTTAATTTAGCTGTTAGAAGAGTGGGAAGAAAAAACACCCTTGGATTACACCAAGGATTAGTTGTTTTAAAACCAGACTGAGTAAGAAAGATGTAGGGAGTTTATCATGCACCACAATGAGAGTCTCGGTCCATGTAGTCCTGTCCTTTCTGTCCCTCACAGATACTTCTGAGGGAAAATGACACATCTTTTAAAAACATTAAATCATAATTTCATATGCAAACTCAGCAGCATCTTCAATCTGGCAGAATAACAGTTTAGTTATTTTGCTCTACTTTTAAAAATTCTTATTAATAGTAAATGTGGCTTATTTTGGAACTGCTTTTTTACAAGCATGCTTTTATTTTTGTGTGTAGACAAAATATATATAGCACTCTAATTTTCTCTCTTAATTTTGAAAAGACCTTCAGGATTTTCAGGTAATTTTATGGAGGATTTTTACCAGAAAAGTCCTACATGAATCCGAAATACTAAATACTTAAATACTACTTTTCTGAAAGGGTGGTCAAGCACTGGAATGGGCTTCCCAGGGAGGTGCTGGAGTTGCTGAACTTGGAGGTGTTCAAGGAATGTTTGGGTTTTGTGTTGAGGGACATAGTTTAGTGAGTACTGTTGGTGATAGGTGGATGGTTGGACTGGATGATCTGGAAGGTCTTTTCCAACCTTGGTGATTCTGTGATTCTGTAAAAGTGAGTGAGAAAGAGTGAAATATCTTAAGCCACTGATACAATGTGTGAAAAATAACTCTGAGGCACATTCTGATCTTCGTTACACACTTAAACTATATAGGATTCCATTAAAACCATTCTGTGCAACCCTAATATCTGCAACCTGTGGATTTGCAAGCTGCCAATGCCAGAGAGGTTCCCTAGAAAAGCAGTGGTTCCAAAGGTGCAGGAGTGGGAATGGATCTTGCACTGGTGCGTAAGGATGAGGAAATCTGATTCCTCATTAATAAATGGGAGCCAGCCTTTGTGATGATATAGATGGAGAGAGAAGAAGTAGCCTTACGGTGCTGAAGCCTTCACTGGAGCCTCAGGGGTCATCCAGCATTACTGGGAGCTCTCTGAGCTATAGGCTGGATTTTCCAGAGTAGCAGGCAGACAATTCAACTGCTGCTGGTTGGGCCTATTAATAACACTAGAAGCACGCGATTTCACCTGCGCATCAACTTTAGCACAACTGGTTGTGCTGCGTATTCTGGGAAATCTGATTAAATTCCTAAAACAGCTCAGTGCTGTGGGGTAAAAGACCATCTGGTTACTGTCTGTCAGTGGGATGCCATGTGCCCGAGGACATCAAGAAGCTGAAGGAAGCAGAAAGCGAGGGTGAGATTTTGCAATTGGGCAGTGGAAGTTGCTGCTGATAACCCGTTGCTCTGAGAGCTGAATGTGACATTATCAGTAAGCTGAGGGTATTTCTGTGTTGAGCCACGGGCTGCTTGGAATGTTCGGGATTTGTAAATGTGCTCTCTGTAATGAGGCACTCCATTTCCAGGAATCAGGCGGCTGTTTTTGCCAGAGACCCCTCATTACAGCAAGGACCGAATTCTTCCAGTGCTCCTGAATTGTCCTCCCTCATCCAGACAGATTGTGGGGCTTTGGCCTTTTATGTTAAATGGTATAGTAAAACATTTAGTAAGAGGAAGGGCACATTTTGGCAGTAAATCTATGTGATACTTTGTGTCATCGGCACCATTTGTATAAATACCAAAAGAGTAGAAATAAAATCTGTAAGAGGCTATGTCTGTCCTGAGTTGGTACTGCAGCAGTAAGGCACATGGTAGCAATGTAACTTTAGCATGGAAAATGGAGACAATGCTATGTAGAATGCATACGTTTGTGTTATTCCCATATCGGTGTTAACTGTAGAATTGTGTGAGGTACACCAGATGTAAAAATGTATGCCAGCATCTTTGAAGCTGCATGCTGAAAGCTCTAGTAGAACAGACAGACGTGATTAGGATTTCCTTTACATTTATGTATTTTCCCAAAGCCAAATATCAGAACTTTCCTTTTGCTGTACTCTTGACCTTCAGTATGCAGGTGTCCACACATAACTGTGATATTCTCATCCATATCAGTATGTGTTCAAGTAGACTTCTTATGTGCAACCTTTTAAAGGTTATGCTAAACTTCTTGACTGACATCAAAATAGTTTTAGTAGGGTCTGTGTCTTAAAGAGAAATCAAATGTCTGAAGCTTGAACACTTATGGTTATTGCTTCTGAGGTGAACTAGATGACTCAGTCTCCCTGTGAAGACAATTCTTTGATTGTCAAAGCAGAGTTCATTAGGAAGGGTATCAGAGTTAGGTGCTTGTCTTGAGTAGAACAGAATCACAACTGTGCCTGTGCCAGTAAGACCTGCCGGTTAGCAGCACTGCAGAGGATCGGTGCAACATCTCTGAGGTGTAGCTGTGGTATTTCCCTTTGTGAAATCACCTCTGCTGCTGGCTTTCCATCAAAGAGCTAGGTAGTTGTAGTTTGTATGGATGGAAACAGACGTGGAAAAAACAGACCTAGACTGGTTGGATCAGTACCCTTTAATGTTGTGTGTGCAGAAACCTTAGGTTGTTTTTCTTTCTTTGTGCATCTTGATAAGTTACAAAATGAAAAATATGAATGAATCCTGGTTCATGAACTCTTTAGACTGGAAATGATAAGATTACAATGTCTTCCATTTTATCAGAGAAGAGGGCAGAGTATACGATCTCCACGATCACTTATCTAAACAGCAGCCTTTGGCTCAGGAGCTGAGCCCTCTTTTATTTCTTCAGATCTCTAAGCCCAAATGCAGTTGTTTACTTTTACAAGGGTAGCTGGAGAGCTTGACCTTGGAAACCATGCAGTTTCAGAAAGCATCCTAATTGCTTTCCTCTGTGTATTTTTAGCATATCCTTTATTCATTTCTCATTTGCATATTTTTAAATGACAGTCATTAGAGTCTACCTATTTACTGCACTGAGGGTTAATTACCAACCAAAACCTGAAGTGTTCTCTAAATTTGTGGAGCAATTCCACCCTCTCCTTCCTCTCTTCTCTTCCTCCTCTCCCCCTCTTGCTGGATATGATTCTGGTCTGTGCCCTGTCTGGAAGCAGAGACAGATGGTCCTAACGCACTGCATAAAGCACAAGTTCTCCCAGACTGGGATGGGAATTGGCACTGAAGCAAATTTGAGTTCAAAAGTTTAACCACCAAACAGTAATTTACACATCTACAAATAAACTGAGCAGTTCCTTGCTCTGTATGTTGTATGAAATGGACTTTGGTGTTGTGACTGCTTGTGAGGAGGATATGGGGTTCTCATAGTCTACATGGAATTCAGCAATATAACACCACCATAAAATTATGGATTTCCCTTGCTTTTAAAGCTGACCAAGGCTTGGAAGGCTTTGGGTTGTTTTCTGTCTATGTGAAAATGAATCTTCCTTTTCTGTGTAATTTTTTATGCTTTGTGAAATTCCCATGAAACGTGACACCTCAGGCTATGCAGACCCCTGTAAAATGAGGAGCCGAACCATGAAAAATGCACATCCTTAACTATTAAGCAAAGAATAAATACTTGTAAAGTGGTCTCAGGGGCCTTTAAAGCCATTTGGGGTATTACATGATTTAACTACTCAAACTTTATGAACAAGTCTTCAAAATAATGTACCAGTTCTAACTGGTAGGAGCTTACTACGAAGGATTCGGGCCTTTTTGCAGTAATTTTTTAGCTTGAATCATTAAGAAGCAATTCATTATAGCAAAGAGCTTCTGAATTATTTGTAATTATTATATGAATGTAATACACTGTAATGTACAGTGAAGAAAATAACATTTGGTTATTCCCATTTCAGGATTAGATGCTTCCACAGCTATTTGTGTTAGTGATTGCCAGGGTGCCAAAGTGCTCTGTCCCAAGCAGGGAAAATAAATGACTTCAAAGGAGCATGGCGAAGGTGAAATCAAATGTGTCTGTTAAACAGGATAATTAGTAAATGTTATTCGGTGGATATGATTATTGTATGACATACTGATGTGTCTAAAAATTAGATTCTTTTACTATCTTCAGAGTTAATTTCACCATCCAATTATACTTGAATTATTGTAAATTACATCTTATCACTGTTGGTACTGCAGATGTGCATTTTTAGCAGTCATGTTCTCATAGATGTGATCAGAAAATTAGAGCAGTAGACTGAACTCTTAAAATATTTATCTTAATTGCCACCACCAGTGACCTTCTCTAAAGCTCTGTGTTCTTTTGCATCAAAATGTTTTATAAGCCATAGAGAATTTGAGAAATTAAAAGTTAAGACTTACTTGTGTGTCCTAGCACAGCATTAGTTCTAAACATGTCATAAATATTGTGCTCACAGATGCATGCATATGGAAAAAAATTATATGTAGAAGCTGATGATGGGAAGGGATCATCTTAGTGAGGCACATGAGAATATTAACATTTCTGTTTGCTGCTATGGAGGATTTTGCTTCATGGCTCTGAGGACCTCAGAGGAGACCAGAAGACAAACAGTTCCAGCTGCCCTTTGGAAAAGCAGAAGCAGCTAATTACTGCAAGGACTGAATGAGAAAAGATGGAAACTCTTTTTGATGCTCCTTAGTAAAAGCTAGTGATGGTGGCATTAGAGCAAAAAGAGAAGAACATGCTTCTTCAACCCCTGTACAGACATGAAGGGGGTTGGTGAGTGTGTGGGCAGGGACCAGGCAAACCCTGGGCATGCAGCAAAGCCAAGCCACCATGGAAAGACAGACCCATTATTGCATCTTCTCTCTTGAAGCTGCTGGGAAAAATTAGAGGGGTCTGGAAGCAGGAGCCACACGTGTTCAGTGCATGCCTCAGACTTTAAAGAAGGATTAAATCCACTTAACAACAACAAAAAAGATCACTTAAAAAGTAATGAAAAACCATCTTAAACGATGGATTTATGAATTGTAATATGTTTTATTTCTCACATTTCCTGGCTAGAAAGACTTTTTTTTCCAGTTTTTGGTCTGCAAAGCACTTCTAGTGTTATCCAAGTAAATTTTGGTGATGTCTGTGAAGTGAGATTGAAGGTACAGAACTCCTGTCCTCTAGTGATGTGAGAGCTCTGAGTTTCCTTAGCTTCCAAAAATACGTGATGGGCATAGTTTAGGGTGACTTTGTCAGTAATTTATCATTTCAAAATTATTCCTGGAGATTTTACTGAAGAGAGTTTACTAATGTAAGTGCCATGCAAAATAAGCTGACATTTTATTCTGCCATTTTTAATTTGTTGACAGCTAGAAAGCAATTATTCTTTCCTTCAGTCTTAGAAGTATTTTTCCACCCCCATACTTATCATAGAATCAGAGACTCATAGAATAGCCTGGACTGAAAAGGACCGTAATGATCATCTGGTTTCAATCCCCCTGCCACAAGCATTCTTACAGAGATGACAAAAGTGTTTACAGAATGAAGGTTCAGAGAGGATTATAGCCTGGTAGACTTAAGAACAAGGTTGAACTTCCAGTCCTGCATATTGGTGTTTCTGGAAAGTAAGTTATAGGAGTGAGGTAATGCATCATTGACAGTATTACTCAGTAATTTCTATCTGTCTATAAGAACGAATCTAGAGAAGAGCGGTTCAAGGTTTGCACTCAAGTGGTTCTACGTCATGTTGGGCCTGGAAGGACGCATCAGAGGAAAGAAAATGGTCTGAGTCTTCGGTAAAGAAAAGTGTCCTTTCTGCTGGGAAACCAGTTCAGTGGTGGCAAACCTCAGGAAATATTGCTGATTAAGGGAGGATAATAGAATGTCTTGGGTTGGAGGGAACCTTAAAGACATCCAATTCCAACTCGTTAATTTTAATGAAAAGCTGGGACAGACAGACCCTTTTGCAGTTTGCTGTTTTTCTTTTCACATTTAATAGTTCCCTGAAATGGAGAAACTTTTAAATAAATAAATAACAGGACTGTTTGTCAGAAGTACCATCAGATGGCTCTACTGCTACGGTATATTGAGCTCAATCACAGAATTACAGCTAAGGAATTAGTATACCAATAGTATGCTTTAAGTGGATTTAAATGATATGTGGAGTCTCAATGACTTCTGCTAATATTGAAAAATATCCTGTTTCCTCCAACTTAACCTCCTACTATTTCTCACCACCTCTCTAGACAAGGATCTCAGCTTCTTCTTCTATGCCTGTCTCTCTTCTGCACCCCCACTCAATGCCCTAATTTTCTAATTTTGTAATATGAATCCTTGCTTTAAAAGCTCCTTGCTTTTAATTTTATTTATTTTTTTTTTTTTTTAAGCCATTCCCTAGATTGTCTTTGTGTACAGTGGTGAACTTACTCCCTAACTTCAAGTGTCTGTTCGCAGACTTCTGCTCTGGGTGCTGCATGTCTTCAACATGCCCCTTTGCACAGAGCAATGTCAGGGAGCAGATGATGTTTTCTTAGCTGTGCATTATGATGAGGCAAAGGTTTGCTTTTAAGGCAAATGTTGAAAGTAACGTTGGGACAGGATTTCCAACTTCTCAAAATTCAATCTGGGGGCACCAGTAGGTTGCTTTTAATATATAGGCTAATATTTATGATGCAAATATTGATAGTATTTGTTAACCATCCATATTAGTCACTATTTATTTGAGCTTTTGAGAAAGATTTCTAAAAATACCTGTACGTCTGCCTTTGCATGCATGTATATCCCCTTTATATGCAAGCTGATAGTCTTTGATCACATTGTGAGCGTGGCTTTTTCAGCAGCTGCTCTGCTTCAGTTAGTGAGCACCATCCCACCTGTGCACTTAATGAACACTGTTAAACAGCTTGTCTTATCATCAGCATTGCCCAAGGCATTTGGATATATTCTGTGTTATGCAAACTCTGATAGAATATGCTTGTTTTCCTCATGGATTTTTCAGTGGTTTGTCACTAATTGTTATCCAAGAGCTTCACAAATAACAAACTGTTCTCAAAAGCTGAAAGGGCAGCATTATCTTTGTACGGCAGATAAGGAAATGAGGTACTTGAGATGCAGTCTGAATTCAGAAAGATTCAGTAAGCCTATGTGCTATTTTTGAGACTGCTTGAGCTGATTTTTCTGTTTCGGTCTTTCTGTTCTTTACTCCTTTCTGTTCTTTACTCTTTGGACTTCTTTTCCCATTTAGACTCTCGTCTAGACCTTTGTTTTTTTCTCTCTGATCTGCCTATACAATAACCTTTTGCCCCTTCCCACATCAAACTTTCTTTTACCTTCATCAGGTTTTTAGTTCATTTATATCATCAATCAATATTCACCAAATAATTCGTAAATAATAACTACACATCAACATTCATCAATTCATTTGCATGAACTTCTTTACCAGTTTAAGCAGGCTTACACAGCTTTTCTCCCCGTCACTTCTTCCCACCTCTGCGATATTTCCGAGGTTTTGGCACCACAGCTGTGTTTGTGTAATGGTGTAATGAATTTGACAGAAGAATGTGTTCATCTGAGAAATGGCTTGGTGGGGAAAAAAGGTGGATATTTCCCTGTTGCTTTGGGTTTGTTTTAATCTAGTCAAGTTATCCAGTCCAGTTCTCTGTGGTAGGACAGAAACCGCTGTGCTCAAAAAATGCTGAGTTTGACCAGAGGCGAGCAAGGGGGAGTGCTGCAGTACTGCTATCAAGGATGTAGTCACAGTTTCAGTCTCTTATCTCTTGTCCGTTTCTTTCTTCAATACCTCGCATCAGTGCTAATTCCTATGCTCTCCCCAGCCAAAATAGATTTAGTCTTTCCCATTATTTTTCTCATTTATCCTAGTCACTTCATCTCTTTTCATATCTCTCAGATGCTCCTCAGGCTTTCTCTTAGAGTTCTTCCCTTAACTCATCCATTTCTTTGAACTTCTCTGGGTTTAAGCTTTGTTTCTTTCTGAGTTCTGATCAGATTTCTCCTCCTCACCATTTAAATAACTAGACGGTTCATTTAAAACCAGAAAGCCTTGACATACTGTCACGTCCTTCTTCGGTGGGTCATTGCTGGGATTGTTACAGGAATCTTGAGTGCCAAGGATGGAGTATTCAGAGTTTTCTGTTGATTGCATATGTTCAGTAGCAAAGGAATACTGTAAGTGTCAAGCACTGCTTATTTCAAAATGTTCTAAATGCCTAAAGTTTGGCCATGTCCTAATGTTGTCTGTATATGAGCTTTCTCACTGATACGAGATTATAGTTTTTCTAAATTTTCCGAAGAGCAAAAAAAATCCCAAAATACTGTCCTAAAAAACCCTGTCAACAATACTCATATTCTAGTAATATGTTTTCCTTCTCCGTCCTCTTCCTGTCTTCCATAAACCCACCGTCATTGTAAGCAATATTAGAATTTTTTTTTATGAGAAACCAAAGTGGTGTGAGTCAAGCACCATACAGAGAAAGTTTCTGTCCAAAATCAAACTTTTAAAAAATTACTAGCAACTAAACAAAGTATTTGCCATCAGATAATTTTAGTAATAAACAACAATGCCTGTTCCATACATAAGGAGCCTTCAGTTTTAATTTTGCTGTGCTGATGGTACACTGTTGAAAACGTAGGAAACTCATGCATTATTAGCTGAAGTACAACATCAGTCTTGTTACTTTATGCATTGCTTTATTTTGATCTTTAGCTAAAATAATGTGAGTTGTTAGGTGTGACTCATGCCCATAGCTATATGCATAGTGAAATGGACTGATTTTTGTTAACCAAAAATGAACATTAAAAATCTTGTGAATTTAAAAATGTGCTCTAATTTAAAGTTCTTTTTTTAACACTTTCACAGTTAGTTGGGAGAGCGAAGCTTGAATGAGCAGTATTTGTTGGAAATGTCTGTTTGAATCTTAATTTTATATTGATTCTTTGGAGTAAATAAGGGCAGTTAAATATGTACTAAATATCATTTGAAATAATCCCTTCTGGTTGGATTACAGGGTGGGATTTGCCTCGCCTAATTCCAGTTAACTTGTCTCAGGTAGTCACCTAGACCGCTTGAGCAAGAGAGAGCATGCCTTTGTGATTGAACTGCTTTTGCTGCTTGATTGGCAGTTTCTTTCATGTATCTGTGGTTATGTTTTGTTTCTGTTTTCAGACATCTTATGTCATTAGTCTCTGTCTGCAATTACAGTTTAATGCAGAAGGGGCTTGATTACTTACAGTTTAGTTCATTTTAGCCTGAACTAGTTCTTCAAGAACAGTAGAGGCAGAAGAAACAACTGCAGATCTGTATGCTATCTCAGCCATAGTGAGAAAGTCGTTGGTGATATAGTCTTGGTCTGAAAAAATGAGATCATTTCACTCAATTATTTGATTGAATGACTAGTTGGAAAACAGTGAGGAGGCTGAATAAACTGCGTTATAGTCGGCTTTATGAAAAATATTTGTGCTTCAGTGCCATTAATTGCATTTGGTGTGTTTGTGGAGGGGGATGCAATGAGGAAGATGACTTAAAAATAAATAAATAAATAAAATAAAAAGAATAAAAAAGATTCCAGATAACCTACTCCTGAAAAAGAGTCAAAGAACATAACCATCTGTAATTCACATTCTCAGACTTTTGAGTTCTAATGATGTGACATATTTATTGTTCTAGCAAAGTTAATGCTTATAATAAAAAAAAGAAGCCACCAATATGGGTTTAGTGATTATAATAGCTCTCTGAACCATCCAGTAAAAGAGAAAAACTTTCCCTTTGATTTTAGGGGTATCTCAGGAACGTGTTTTGTTTCCTATGTTTGGTGTTATACTGTGAACGTCACCTTTCCCTAGACATCAACAGATAATGAGGAAATGGAACACAGGAACGAATATAAGATTAGGAGCCAGTTTTATACTGTTTTATACCTCTAGAATGTGTCATAAAAAAAAAAAAAAAAAGCAAGTCCCTATATAATACCTAATTTTTTTTTTGTCTTATGAATTTTAGAAGAAGAGTTTGGGGAAGGTATTTGGACCATTTCTGAATTCAAAAGAAATGGATCTTCTTTGGCTACGTATAACTTTCCTGGTGTGCTTGAAACTGCTATGGTGTTCAGGGTGGGAGTCTGCCTGCCCTACAAGACTCAGTTGGAAAAAGATTTTGGTTCTATACTTGGTTCTGCTGGAATAGAATGGTACCTGTAAGCTCTGTATTTTTAAAGGTTGGATTTAGTTGATTTCCCTGACTACCATTTACAGATGACAGAATTGTAATTTCAAAGAGTTTGAGCCTTATTTCCTCAGCTGAACAAAGACTTGAGTAGAAAGACTTGAGATTTCAAAAATCATCAGAGAAAGTCAGAGTCCTTTAACCCATGCCATCTTTGCCAGATTTTGGCCAACAGGAGCTTTAATGCATGTCCTTCTGAACTTGATTGGGCAGATCTGTGGTCATGTGTGCCACCTATAGCCAACATGGGTGAACATGGTAGCCCAGGTCGGCCTGGGTTTGGTAAGCTGAGTACCATGGACAGGGGCAGCTGCACCACGATAATTTCACGCAATCATTTGATTGAATGAGTACTTAGAAAACAGTGAAAAGGCTGAACTAGTTGGCTTATAGTAAGCTTAATGAAAAGTATTTGTCATTCAGTGCCTTTAATTTTGCATGTTTGTGAAGGGGGATGAGATGAGGAAGATGACAAAAAAAATAAAAGCCCCTGATAACCTGCTCTTGAACAGGTGTCAGAGAATGTAAGCATTGACGCTTCATATTTTCAAACTCTGTAAGTCCTTTCTCACAAGCGCTCTGTCAGAACACCAAGCAGCACTTGTCATAATTGTATAAGACTGCACAATTGGTGTCAAATTATCAGTTGTTAATTGCATGATAAATAGATAAGCCATCCTCATCTCTTTCTAGCAGACATTTTGGATTCAGACTTCCTGTTCAGTTGTGTTTAGTCCAGAGTTGCAGGTTTTCATGAAGTTCTCTTGCAAAACGTGTGTGGAGAAAATGGCTTCCAATGTCATTTATGTAGAGTAAATTGCAAGCAGTCATAGCCCGTACTCTTCAATTGATGCTTCATCTGAACATCATGATGCTGTGATTTTAAACAGCGTTGTCCTAAAGTGATTTCAGAATTTAATGTCAGCAAACTTGAAGCAGGAACATTAACATGCTTCTTCCAGATGTATATCGAAATATTTTACTTTGTTATAACTGGAGCATTCAGGCTATTGCTTGGCTGTTTTTACACATAGATGAGTATTGTTGAAAGCATTCCTTTGCAAAGGCTGTGCTTAAAAAAAAAAAGTTTCTTTTTGTTTCTATCCTGAAAAGTAAAGGTTCATTTCACTAACTGCAGTTGACACAGTCTGAGTGTTTTGTTTGTTTGTTTTTCAGACTAGACCATATACAAAGGAAAGAACAAGACAGTATACTTAGGCCAAAGAAAGTGTTCAATTAATTTGAGAGTCTGAAGCTTCTTATTCCCATTATACTTTGAGTATAGCGCTTCTCTGAAATGTACAGTACTGATCATGCTGAATGAACTTGAAGAACTGTTGGTTACTCTCAAGAATCTGTAATTTTTTTACATGTGTTTATAAGGCAACATATCTCCTATTCTTTTAAGCGTTCTTTCCTCCTGTGCTTTACTTGTAATTGTCAGGGTGTATGAGAGCAGTATTGTGGATTCTCTATCCTATTAGAGGAGAACTTTAGAGGAGGTTCTCAATGAATAGCATCATTCCAGACCTGAGGTTATAGTTAGAACAGGAACAGATTGCTGTAAAGCTACAGCAGCTGCTGCTTATCAAATGATGGTGCTAGAAACGTTCTTCCTTCTGAATGTGAATGTACCACAGAACAAACAGCTGCTGCTTCACACAGACACCATGCATATACTTATTATGACGCACTGGGCACAGATCTGTCTTTGAGTGTTGTAAACTGGGATGGTGCTTACAAGCAGGAATTTCTGAAGTTTTTTCAAGCAAGGTTAAGACCTGATGTCCGTGATTGTGCTTCTGTTTATCATGCCGACATGACCAGGAGATAAGTCTTGCCAAGTGTGTGAAGCACAAAAACTGAGTCCAGAACACCTACATTAATAATAATAATGATGATTTTAAAAAACACTGACAATTATGTTAAGATTGAAAAAGTAATTTCTAGTTTTCTTGCAGAACCAAAAGACTACTCTGGATTGTATTGCAATTTAATGGACTTTTTTTTTTTTTTTTCATTTGAAGGTCATCATAATCACTCCCTTTAAGTATGAGAGGATTTAATATGTAAATGCTCTGAAATATCTGGAAAAGTTAATTAAAAATAATCAGGGTAATTTACTGCTGGTTTAGCTGAAGATCTCATTTTTCATTAATGCCCTTCTGTGTTTATTTATAAGCTTAAAAAAAAAATTGCTTACTGGATTATCCACAAACTCTTTACTGCACATCTCAAAATACCAGTGCATATTCAAATGCCTACTCCATATAGAATACATAGGACAATTTATATTTCTCTAAATATAGGAATTCTTTTGGCATTTCTACTCTTCCTCCAACCTCTATTTTCCAAACAGGAACCACATTGCATCTATAGGGTTTCACTTAAAGAAAATGTAATTTTTTATTTCTTCTCCTTGATGCTTCACATTTTCTTTACAATTCCTTCTGCCAGTAGAAAAATACTCAGCAAATAAAAATTGAAAAGACAGCCTTACTTTTTCAAAGCAATATCCCCACTGTTACAAGCTTTAAGCTTTTCACTGGTATCACTTTACAACAGTATACTATTACATATGTATGTTAGTGAAAAGATAGCTTACACTGCTGATGTTAGCTTAGAATTTACAAAAATCATTACCTTTCTGTCCCCAAAGAGTACAGAAAAAATGAGTTCCTTACAGTCCCTTTTTACTATTTCTGTTTGTTCTTGCATCCCATAACATGCTCCATGGATCCAGAATGTAGAGCTCTTCTAGCTTGAATTATCTGGTTACTTAATTTGGCAGGTCAATTTGACTTCTTTCAGTTCTTTATCCAGTATATCGTGGGTGTGTATGAACAGCAGCAGCAGCAGCACCATGAGAGTAAGTGGTTCCCTTGAGCAGGAGAGGGCTGGGCTGCCTTTCCCAGTGACAGCATTGGCTTGCTCTTTTGCCATTTGTATGAATTTTTCTTTTTTATGAGGTTCTTGCTCAGTAACTGGCCTGAAGTGGCTGTGTTTTATTGTTGCTGTTACTACCTTGTGTCTTGATTGCATGCAAGGCAGCTTCAACACAATTTGACCACCTGTAAAATCTTATTGTGTTTATTTAAAAAATAATAATAATTCTGTTTTGATTTTTTTTTTTTTTAAACTATATACTCGTGGTATTCTCTTGAACACTCATAGAAATGACATGAGGTATATCCCTGTAATGATTGGACTTGAATTGTGCTGCTTTGAAAGTAGAAATGCCAAGGCCTTTTCTGAAGTGGAGCAGGCAGCAAAGTTGTGCATGGGGAGGGCTGAGTTGGAGATGCCTGTTAAGTGGCTTGGAAAGCTCTACTTGCTGCTACTCCAAAAGGAAGGGGAGCAGCATACGGTTGCTACTGCTTGAACACATCTCCTGTAATAGCTGTCACCTTTCTGCCTTGCCTCTTCATTTTGTTGCAACTGTCTGAATCAACCTGGCTTTTAGAGTGCTAGAAAGCAGCACCTGGAGGTTGTCTGCCCTGCTAGTTTGCTGCATACTAGAAGACCTAGAAATAGCTGTATTCTCTATCATGGCACCTTTTGATTTCTTTTTTCTTAGAAAATAACATTGTTTCAAGTAAAAACTAGGAAAAAGGAAGGTGGGGAAAAAATATCGTGTTTTCCTTCTCTAGTTTGGAAGGGGAAAAGGGTGAAGTATAATGTTATTCAACGTTACACCAACTTGGCTAAATGAAGAAGCTAGTTTCCTCAGGGCCACTGAGGCAGATTTCTCAAGCGAATCCTTCAGAGCAAAGTCCAGTTTTTATTCATGTGCTTTAGGAGGCTTGCCATACAATCACCTAAAGCCAGATGATACTGATAGAGGCAAATGCTGGAATCTAAATGTAAAATTCTTCTAAAGCATGCAAGAGAAAATGCAAAGGCTTTAAAGTTAATGTCACAATAGCATAATATTTGTATTAGAGTGCATCAGAGATAGGGTAGATGGATATCTACAATCATTTGTATACCTTTTCTTTAGTATTCAGGTATGAAACAAGTCTAAGAATGTTACAGGATTGCTTTGCATCAAACTAAAATGCAACATTCTGAAAGTTAATAGCCTGCATTATGAGACACAGATTACAACGAAGTTCATTTTACTTGCTATTCATCTCTTTTCTGTCTGATTTATTCAAGAGCAATGGTATTTAAATGGAATTTCATTGCTGAAGAGAGTGACACCTCTTTTCTGAATCCAGTTTTACTGAGTTCGTTGAGATGAAAAGACATAAGGACAATGAAATTCTCTAACATATTAAAGATGTAGACTGTGGAAGAAGGCAAATACCATTCCTTTCCTGCCATCTTGATTATCATGCCTAAGCTATCCTCTCCATTCAGACTGTTCCACCTGTATCCACTTTCCCTGCTAAGAATCAAATTTTTGGTGTCTCTTGTGAATTGTTAATATACTGGTTGTTCCATTAGCTTGTGCTTTTTTTTTTTTTTTTTTTTTTTTTTTTTTTAAGAATGATACAGTGGGCACCATACTGGCAGGACAGTTGTGGGGTTTTTCTTGATGTCTCATGTTACCACATCTGTCACTCAGATTAACAATTGATTTGGGTGGTATGACAATATCTAGAGAACTGAATGGAAAAGCTGCCTTAATTAACTAGATTGTTGTCTCTCTCATCAGTAAAATGAAGAAGAGATCTAGTCATTGTAAGGCTGTTTTCTGAAATTAATCAGAAAAGTTTGGGATTTGTCATGGCAGTCTTGACCTCAAGACACAAGGGCATCCTACCTCGGTCCCTGAATTTGTGACATAGCTGGCACTATGCGTACTTTGGCAAGTTTGCATGGGCCCTGTAACATTTGTCCCTTCTGTTCTTCTAACTAATTTATACCCAGTATCAATGAAGCTGTCTTGTGAAAAGGATCAGTCTAAGCTAATAATTGCTGGAAATTATCCATAGGGATGGTCTGTCCCACTTCAGCAGGAAATCTATTTTCTGATTTACTACAGAGATCGACATAGTTTAGGTAGATATCTCTATAGCTCTGCTATAATATTTTTTTCTCCTGAGAATAAAACGTAACAGAAGGTATTTTAACTTAGTACAAAGCAGTAAACTGCAGCCCTGAGACTGGACAGTTCTGAGTGGCAAGGAGTGAGGGATGGTGTGGGCAGTGTGCACCCCCAGTGGTTTGGAACTTCACCCCTAAACAGCTGCAGACTCCTGAAAAACTAATAGAACATTTGGAAAAGGTTTTGTTTACACATTTTCCATTACTTTTATGGTGTTTTTTTTTAATAGCTTTTCTATCAGGCATTCAGAAAAAGTCACAAATAGGCAGTTGATGTGCATTAGTTCCTTTTTTGCTCACTGATCTTTCTGTAGTGATTAATCAATCGGTGATTAATCGTTAACCAGCAGAATTAAGCATGCTCCTAACATGATAGTAGTTTCTATGATCTCTCTGTGTAGGTATGCCTACATAGAGGCATATACAGGTACTTGTACATAAATACTCTGTTGTTCTTTGTTTTCCTGTTGTTAAATTATCTATTTCATTTCTGCTTCTTCTGACATCAGTGCAAACAGTGTTCTTACAGGAGTTTTTTTCTAAAATGCATCATTTAGGCTTATTTAATGTAATAAATCACAGGTGTTTTGCACTTGGTCTCCTACCTCTTTTCAGAAACTTGTGGTAGTTTATCTTTTGTTTATTTCCTATGAATGAAAACTTCAGTTAGGACTTTGATAGAGTTGACTTTTTACTCTTAAAGACTCAGGCTGTAAAGGTATTTATCATATAGTGTCCATAGTTTTATTTTGGTACCATAGTAATTGAATTTTGGAATGAAGATATGTGAATTGGATTCATATAGTTCGATATGCTTTTCTACCCAGAACATTTGTGTACAGGATGTGTATGATCATAAATATGTGCACAAATGCTGAAACAAATAGGTGTCAGTGCGAGATGCAGGGAGGAAAAAAAAACCCAGCACATTGCTGGGTTGCAGAAGTGACCCAGAAATAGTAATTTGCACTGCTGTAAGGAATTTTGTCTCCAACTTGTGTTTTTCTAATCTTTTAACTCTGTTAAATTTATTTGCTTAGTCAGATCTATATGGTAACGTGGATAGGTTTGGAAAGCTAAAAGGATAAAGCTTTCATAATTGGAAGGCAAAATTCTTCTTGCGTGGCATTGCTAACTCCAGAGCATGTCTGGTTGCACAAGGAAATGCACAACTGGAAAGGTGGGAAAGGAAAGTGCCTTGGCAGCTCTTCATACAGAGAATAAAGTATAGCTAGCCTTTGTGTGCTTTATTATATCTACTCTGTATTGCTAATTAGGTGAGGAATGTGTACTGTGCTGTATACAGGAGGCTTGTTAAATGTTGGCAGTCAAGATTTGAGAAAAAATGGGATGAGAGAGGACAGGTGGTAAGTGCAGCTGTATCTGATTCCAGCTTTGTAGCCATGAAAGGCTCTGAGGCAGGCAGTTCTGTGTAAGCAGAAGGGGAGTCTGAGTAGTCCACCTGGGACTGGCACCTTGCTGTGTCTGTTTCTAATTTTACATTCTAGCTGTGTGAAATGTTAAAGAAATGGAAGGTGGATGATTGAATCTCGCGACTTTAAACACATCCTTTCTACCCGCACCTCCCTTCCCTTGAATTTCACTTTTTAGCATTCAGAAGATGGATGGGCATAGAGGATCTGCAACTTTTCCCTGTGGCACTTTTGCATGAGGTTTTTCAGGAGATGACAAACACAGCTCAGGTGGAACATTTAGCTCTACAGATGCTGTTTCCATGAAGCAGCTGCTTTTCACAGAGCATGTGAAGTGCAGGGAAAGGTTTTGTTTGTTTTGTTAGTTGGATCATTTCCTTCAGGCATGTTCTTAAAGCCCTTTGACTAATGAGAAAACTATAAAGTGTTTATTTTGGCAAGACATAAATAAAATATCATGCTGGAAATCATCCCAAAAAAATGGAGACATTCTCAGTGTTTAAGCAAATATCCTCTCTCACCTTTTGAAAATTTCTATTCAGAAAACAAGTAAAAACTCTTTCAGTCTCCTTCTACAAGGGAGTGGAAAGAAGGAAAATAAAGCAAAAGGGCATTGTGTATGTGGCCAACCCTCATGGAGAAAAGAAAAAATCCATATATTAATCGCTTTGCTAATGCTTCCATTCCTCCAAATCAGTTTTCTGAGGTGTTACCTTGTTTATGTTGTAAGCTGGACCAGCTGCCTGAAGTAGGTTACACAGGTGCCTCCCTCTGAACCTGCTTGGGAATTCGGGAAGGCTACAGGGCAACGGCATCTTTTCCAGCAATAGAAGCACTATGGGGCACGTTGTTGCTGCAGTCACTAGGGTTCATTGAAGGCTTGGGCTGGTTTCTATTCCTGCTTCATTAAATAAACATATTGAAAGGAAGAACAGTCATTCCTCTAAAGGAAGATTTTGGAGGAAAAGATAGCTGTCTTTCTTGCTAAAAAGCAGCATTGGGAAGAATTAGAAGGTTTTGTGGGGACAAGGCCATATAGTCTATACAGTTTGTCTAGAGATTTATGTAGTTTGGATAAGAATTCTGGCTCTGAGCCCTTCTATATGTCAAACTTGAAATGTGATTAAGATGGGAAAGAATAGACTTCATTTTTTTAATGCTTGTACCAGCAATGTTGACTCTTTCTCTCACTACTTCATATTTTATTTCTTTTCCATAAAGTCTTTTGAGTTAGATGCATTTTAGGCTACTAATTTATGTAACTAAGAAACTCTCCCACAAGTTGAAGTACAAAAATTGAGGTTCACACAGAGCAGTATTTTGAAGTCTCAACACATTCTCAGGAAGATGTAAAACAGGTTAGCAGCATTTATTGTGCAGTGGTTGTGAAATAACTTGTTACAGGTTTAAATTAGCCATGTTACTGCAGTGTTGATTTTGTAAAGCTCTTTGAGATTTTCCTGTGCAAGCAGCTGTCCTTATTTAATTGATAACTATAGTTTACATTATTTTTTTCTTCTATTTGACCACAAAATGTGAATTACTTGCATTCAGGCTGTTTCTGCTTCTGGTAAGCATAAATTTCTTTAAATCAAGCAGTGAATCAAATTGAATATACCTACTGGCAGGCTACAAGAGCAGCAATATGGAGGTCTACTGTCTCCTCATCTCAAAATCTTCCCAGAGTATGGTGTAAAGAAGGATGTCCTTGGTTCTCTTGAGTTAGGTTAGGTAATAAGAAAGTTAGGAGTTAGGTGACATTTTATCAGTGTTCCTTTTAAGGAAACAAGGATAAAGATAGGAGTCATTGAAAAAAAAAAAAAAAGATTTTAAACTAAATGGCTGCAAGCAGGGTGATGAATCTACAAGGGCTGCTGTGAAAGTAATGCTTCCTATTTTATTATGTTGGCCCACAGCTTCAATATTCTGTAACGTTTTGTTGCCATATGATAGATGGCAGCAGAGGGGCAGTCTGACAGAGTGACATCTGACATGGAAGTGCATATGAAGTAAAGCTGCATCATTGAAGTCTTCCATGCAGAAAAAATAGCGCTCACTGCCTTTAATCACTGCTTGCTGAACGTTTATGGAGACCAAACAGTGGATACAAGTAAGGCAGTGGGTGTTTCTGCAGCAATGACAGAGACAGTGGGTCACATGTCTAGTGCAGGTTTTTAGGAGTGCAGCATGCAGGCTCTTGTTCATCACTGGTGAAAATGCATGACTAATGGTGGTGAATCTGCAGAAAAACATTGCTTTGTAGCTGAGAATTTGCTCTGTCAAACAGCATTATTGTAGTCTTTGTTGTTGTTTCCATGGAAATAGGAGGCATTACTTTTGGAGCAACCTGTATAGCAGTTTCATTCCATTAGCGCTTGAAGTAATTGTGATGCAATCTTTAATTTTATCCACATGCTATTTTTTCCATAGGCCTGTACTTAGTTTACTACATAAGGTCAACATAATTGGACAAAGTGGAGGGACCATACAGTGGAGAAACTGTTCTTGTGACTCTGGCCTTTGTTTTGCTGTGGAATTATAAGGCAAATGAATCCTGAAAATGTAAGGGGGGGAAAAAAAAAGGAAAAATAAAAAAGGAATCTGAATCTCTGTCTTGGTACTCCTTTGCAGTGAATGCTAGAAGAGTAACTTCAGTAAACTTCTAAAGTAGTATCATTATGTTCCCGGTTCATCATTTCATGGGGAACTCATTGAGAGTGTGTTGTGAGAGCTGGCCCTAACTTCATCTGCAGCTGTTTTATGGATATTTGAAGTTCTATTACGATAACATGTATTCTCAAAAATCATATAATCTTAAGTGTGAAATCCAGAGCTAGTAGAAACTCTGACTTCTTTGAAGAATAGAATGACAGATTTTTTACTCATAGGTGTGCTGTGCAGAAAATGTATTCAGACTGCTGAAGAGCTCAGTAGGTTGATGAACATCAAAAAACTCTGCATGAAATGAAATGCTGTCTTCAGAAGCCTGCTCTAAAAAATTGCCTGCTCTAAAAAATCACTTATTGAGAAAGTACTTTTTACAGAGTATTTTCCAGTTCTAACTTTCATTAGGGTAGTACTGAAAAGCTCTGAAATAATGTTTCTTTAAATTGATTTTGACATTGTTAATCTTGTACACAGAGTAGGCTGAATTAAGTTTTCTACAGGAATCCTAATTCTGTTATTTTAAAATTTGCTTCATTTTTTGCATGTCTAATGTTCTTCTAACTTAGTTCTAAGTACCCAGAAACAGTTAATTACCCGTGTAAGATTTGTCTTGATTGCGGTCTAGCTATGGCATCATTGCAATAGTCTTCTATACTGGTTGTGCACAGATGGTTTGGGTTCAGTCCACGTTACTTACTGAAAGAGCCTTATGTGGAAGTGTCCGTGATACTTAAAGGGCTGGTTTGAGTCTGGAAGTAATTTAGCTCTTTCCATGTGGAGTTTTTTATTTCTCACCAAGCAGACTTCAGCACTCTAACGTGAGGAGCTGTTAAGCTGCTTTGTATCTAAGTTGCCTCTGCACTGTCATCTTCAGTGTTAGTGTTACCCAGGGATCCCAATCCTGTAGGATCCAGCTAATGAAGCACTGACCAATCATACCATCACAAAAACATTCTTGCATTCATACAGAGGATTGGCAACAGAATGTAGTCACTGGATCATACCATCAATGAAATGAAATAAAATCACTCAAAAATGTTTTGGAAGTAAATTGGATTTCTCATTTAGCTAGATATGAGTAAATAAGAAATGTAGACTGTCACACTGATAGATCCACCCCCTCTATTTTCATGGTTAGTCGGTGCATGATTCACTCTCCTGTGCCACCCTGTGTGAAAAGCAGCCATCGATGTCAGACCTCATGTTTTTAGATCAAATGACACTTAGGCCCGCTAACATTTTCCTTCTGTTCTGAATATATTTTATATATTTTAGTACTGTAACAAAATAAAATGAAGGGCACAGGTTCTGTAATTTGCCTTTGACTGTAATTTAGGATTTAATACACTGTTATAATTTTTTTTTTCTTTTGCCTGAGAATTTTGAGAAGGGACAAAAGGTTTAATTACTATGCATTCTGCTCGGATATTAAGTCATCTCAATTCAGATAGAGAAAACAAAAGAAGCCTGAGCAGGACACTGAAGATTTGGCTACATTTCTCTTGAAGAATTGTTGTAGGAAGGTGGAATTCAGTATTCAAAGGAGTTCTCACTTTCACTGTGCTGAAGGAAGAAGGAAAAAAGAATAGTAGGGCTGAAAGACAATTACAGATTGTTTGGAAGGAGTCTTTGCTCATTATCTGAGATAGGTTACCACCAAACAGCATTTTCAGTCAATATTTTGGATAAATGTGAGCTCTGGATTTTGAAAGAATTTGTAACGGTGTCTCATCCTGACACCTCTTTCTCATGGAAAGTGCATGGAAAATGCAAGATATGAACTTGTGACTCTCTAGCACATTCTTTACTGTGAGATTTAAAAGTAGAACCACATAACCCTAAGTTTCACATAGCAGCAGACATACTTGAAACAGAAAATAAAAAGCACATTTAATGAAGTGTTGTATCACTTTGCTTTCTAGTGCTGACTTTGGCTTTGTTTAGCCAGTACTTAGAGAATAGAGTCTTTCATTAATTTGCCCTAACAAGCATAAAATTCAAGAGATGAAAGTGAATTCTTTAATGACATGCCCGTTACTGCTACGTGGAGTCTGTAAGAAACATTAGAGACAAGCAGAAGTACAATAAATATCTGAAAAGTGTACGTGTATCAGGAATTCAGTTTTGAATCATGGTATAATTCCAATGCAGAAAATTAGTAGAATATGCTCACTATTGTTTTTTAAGGTGGCACAGTGGATAAAAAGTTACAAATGTACTTTTTCCTAAAGTTATTTTATGTTGGAATGCATCTCTCTATATGCAAAGATGCAGAGGTCATGATGTAGTCATTTTTTACTTTCAGGCCGCTTCATTTGAGGTTTTTTTTTTTGTACTCAGGGCATTGTGCTAAAGACATTGGGACACTGTAAGAAAGTCTTCCTTCCAATTTTTGCTTTAGATATGGGTCTTTGCTAATGTACTATTTTAATTTAGTTGCTGAACTTAAAATCGATTAAATTCTTACAAATCCTGATTTGTACTCTCAATTCAATGTTGCCTAAGCAGCAGAGAAAGCTTTTGACTAATCATTGGTGATTTTTGGATGGTTTGAATTCAAGTGATACAGGAAAAATATGACTTTCTATCCATGCTGCAGTGACATTTAAATAAGTTGATTTCAAGATGGCAGAAGTATTGAAGAAATATTAAGTTCATATTGTAAAAAACAATTTTGAAAGTTTCTTTATGCTTTTTTGCCACTAACATTTCAAGCACTTCTTGGATGTCCCCAAAATTTATCATAATATTTCTGTGTTGTTTGTTCACTTGTTGCATTTCTGTCTGTTGAGACGAAGAAAGAAGATCATCCATAAATTGGAACTTTCTGACTAGTTTAAAACCTTCTGTTAAGAAATGTTAAAGGTGGTAACTAACTAAGGGCTTTTGTAGTGTAACATCTCTCCTACTGTGGAACTTCTTTCACAGTCCTTCATTTTGGGAGAGACCAGCATTTGATGTACGCTGTCTCATTAAAGAAAGATATGTGAAAATTAAAACAGCTCCACATAGAATGTATGGAGAAATTTCTCTTTTTTGTTTCCAGTGCAACTCTTCCATGCAAACTTTACACTATCGGTTAGAATTCTTGAGTTTTACTGAAAATTGGAGAGCTGTGTAAGTATAATTTTGACAGAATTCTTATTAACTTTGTTTCCTACAAAATCCTCTGTGACAAATGATGGGAAATACCAGTAGTAGGAGATTACTGCTTCCAGTGGTACTCTGCTTATCTTTCATTTCTTGTTCCTGTTCTTCAAGAGTATAACGCATACTGCTTTTAGCGTACATACTTACTGACAAAATATCATGAAAGTTGTGTTTTGAAGAGTGACTTCTTGTTTTTGATTAGCAGAAATAGCTTTATGTGCTCACTGATGTAATGATGACTTTTCCAAAGTTCTAGTTTATGTGTATTCAGATTCCTTACCATACACAATGCTCCTATTTCAGGTTGCTAAATAGCCCCTTGTTTACCTGCTCAGAGTAGCACACTGCAGAATCAGCTGAGCTTTAAAAACGTAAATAAATTAAGAAAAAAAAAAGAAAAAAAAAAAAGAAAAAAAAAAGCTTGCAATCCTCAGAAGTACCAGCACTGATAGCAGTAATAACAAGACAACAGAGCATCACTGATCAACCTGCTTTACAAGGACTGTCCTTCTTTTGTTGTTCTTATTATGCTAAGCATTCTTGTGTGGTTCCTGTTTCTGCTTCCCAAGAATCTTCCTTTTTGTTTAGGAAAAAATGCAAATATTGGTAAATATGTGTATGTAGGGAGGGAAATTTCAAGAGATAAAAGGGAAAAAAATACAGTCAAGGAGAATGCATTGGTTTATTCACTTCAGAATTATCCGGTTTTATGCTGGAAGGTTTATTGTTGTCCTGACTAGAAGTGCTGTTAATGACTAAAAACGTTTGGTATGTGAATGTTGTTATCGTACACTTTGTCTTTTGTCTGTTCCTGTTCTACTCCACTTGCTATACAGTCTAGCTGTGTAACCCATTTTTTAATTTGCACATGGTGCAGGAAACTTAAATCAGTCTTATTTGATAATCACTGCAAAAGTACCTGGCTGTAGTCAGTTAGGGTTCTACTTGCAAATAATCAGGGAAAAAAATAAAACAAGCTTCATACATTCTCAGTTTTCTGTGCTCCAGGTGCAGTCAAAATAAGCCATTGCTGCTCAGACCAATCCTTGATTGCATTTTCTTTCAGCTTTGCATTTCAGTTTGGTGTGTTTCCCTGTACAAATGCACAGTTCATTCCTGATGCTCAGCTTCTTGGCATTTAGAGGAGAAGCTGGAATTCCAGCCCCATGTGCTGGGTGTAACTGATAATGATTGATAAAAGACAGCTAACACCTGCAAAACCTTTCTTTGTGCAGGGTAAACAGGTTTCTGAGCAGTTCAAGATGGGAGATGCAGGAAGGGGTTGGTTGTTTATTGTTTTTTTCCCCTCATTCTGCAAAGGTTGGTTTATGCTTCTCTCTTTGTACCTTCAAAGTCAGGATTAACATTGTTTGCACAGAACGTGTACCTTCATGATGATTAATGGGGAGGGAAAGGACTTGAAATCAATCATGTCTAACACATTGCCAGACTGAATTGCTCAATCAGCTGCCAAATGGATTGGCTAAGGTAATTTTCTTTGCATCTTGTCTACTAATAAAAGTTGTTGCTTGTTTACCTATTGCATACATTAATTGGAAGTGTAGTTTGTTTTCCCTGGTTTAGCTCTAATCTAAAGATAACTATTCTGGAGTCTTACTCAATTTAGTTATCATTTCTTTGCTATGGATTAAGTTTCAATTTAAGTAAAGTTTAATTAAATGTTATATGAGGGAGGGAAAAAACATGATGCAAGGGAGTAAAGAAGATAGTACCATACTTCAGTGGTGCACATTGAAAGTGGAAGGGACATTTGGCACTGGCTGAAATGCAGGACATTAAGTTTAATTAAAAAAAAAAAAAAAAAAAAAAAAAAAAGACTAAAATAGAAATAAGTGGAAAAAAAAATACTATGAAGGTGGCTGAACAGTGGCACAATCTGTTCAGAGAGACTGCGCAGTTTTCAGCATTCAACCCAGTCCTGAACAACCTGTTCCAGCTACCCCTGATTTGAGCAGGGCCTGGACAATGTCCAGAGGTGCCATCCCAGTCTGTAAAGCTCTGATTCACTTTTACAGCTGTATAAAGCACTCAGATGTGCAAGCATGATAATTCCATTGCAAAAATTTAAAAATGAGCCTTCTCAGAACTGTACAGATATGTGAACTGTTTCACTAGAAACGAGGAGAAACACCTATACAGAGCTTAATTTTTGTCCTCCTTCTGCAGCAAGAAGGCGTAGCTCAGACATGGGTACATAAGCCGTTTGGATTTGATGCTGTAGTATTTACACAAATTGTGTCCTGCATTTGCCCACAGCATTTGCAGAATATCTCTCCTCGCAAGAAAATCTCTCAGAGAATCTCAGCAATCGTTTTCTGCTCCTTAAGAAATGAAGCTCTGTCAGCATATGTGGAAGTCTCATCAGAAGATATTTTAAAAATTCTAGAAATCTGAATTCTTAAGAAAAATATGTAACTTCATACGTGTATAGGAAGAGCACTAGTGTTTCAGCTTACATCAATTCAGGTGAGAAGTATCTGCCTGAATTCAAACATATATATGCTTGTATTAGAGTATGTTAACATAATTCAGGGTTACCACACATTCTCTTTTTCCACTGGAGTTTTCCATGATGAAGCACCATGGAAGACTGATCTTCTTTTAATGATCATTTAGACAACCTCCTTTTTCTTCTTTTTCTATACTTACCCAATGCCTGATTGTATGCACTATTCACACTCATGCTCTGAAGGCTGGATGCAGAAAAGAAATATGAGCTGCAGAGAAATCAAGGATATAAAAAAAAGTCAATTTAAAAGTATTTCTGTAGGGTTTATCAGCAGGAGTCTGTATTCATTTATAAAGTTCTGTCAGATTTGTCTCAAGTTTTTTTCTGAAAGTCTTGGAAATACAAGTCAATATTTTTCAATCTGTTAAAAATAACTGTTCCAAGTTCTTGGTGTCTGCATCAGACCAATGAAAAATGTGACCATTCTAGTTTGCCACACATGTAAACCTCAGCCAGTGTTTGAAATCACATGAGTTCCCAGAGCTGAGGATTTTATATCTTTGAGATTTTGTTAGAAAACTTATTTGAGTATTTCATACTTCTGTGCTTGTAGTCAGCTTGTAAAATAGTGCTCTAAAGCTGGAGTAGAATTTCTATTTTAATAATATTTTTTTTGCATATTTATTTTTAATTGTGACATGTACCCAAATGTGTGTTGTTAAGCGTTACTAATCTCGTAAAACATGTTGGAGATACGTTGCTTGCAATATAAAATAAGAATTAAGGTAATTATGATTAGCCAGTTAATAACTCACGTGCCTAAGTCAGATTTCAGTTCAAATAAAAAGTCATTCAGCTGGTTAACCTCTAATAGAGTTGACTCGGAGTGTATCCTTTCCTTGCATTCATATAGAATGAATTGCAAGAAATATCACAAAGGAAACACTGGAGCAGGTGCAGTTCTGGTGTGGTCACTTGGCATCACTCTGGCTGGTGTGTTACCACAGGTGTTGCACATCAAGTAAAGGACCAGCTTTTTCTGAAATAGTTGAGCCGATTAAAGCTGACTTATGTTCTTTGATCTTAATAGGTGCTGTTTCTGAAAAGAACACTGGAATAGAGGGGTGGCAAGAGAAGCATACAGAAGAAAAACTGTGAGGGCTTTCTAAGGTCATGGAGCGTCAGTGCGTTGTCTGTGTCCTGGAAGACCCATGCTTCTCTCTTGTGAAGTGCTAGGGACACTAAGAGCCAATGGTAGTAAGCTTCAGGGAAGGGAGATTTGTGTGTGTGTGCTCTGTGGAAATGACAACCAGAGCCCTTGTAGTTCAGGGGCCACAGGGAGAGTTACAGACACAGCAGGTGGGGGATCCTCTGCTCCGCACACACTGCAGTCACAGCTGGTCAAGGTGTTGTACTTCTTATGTCTGCTTTAGTGCCAGAGCTGCATCATCAGTTGATTTCTCGGGAACAAAAGTGTTTATCCATCTTCTCCATGAATTATTTCTGAGAGTTCTTGGAGCACAAATGATCTTAAGTGTCCTGAGTGGCTCATCAAAACTAAGGTTATTATTAGGATGAGCAATTAAGTAGAATGGAGTAACAAGAATGAGTAGTGAAGGTCTTTCTGTTGTGCCAGGTGCATCAAGTTATAAATCTCTCCCTCAGTATTTCCTGAGGTTTTTGTGGGTGATGGAAACTATTGCCTGCCCGTGCCACTTAGGAGCTTATAGTTAAGCATGGAGCTTTAAGAGCCTGACTGAAATAATAATTGCTAAAGCACGTGTGCCATCTCTCTAGATTTAAATTAATACATGCTGGGCAATGAGTGGATTGAAAGCAGTTGTGTGTATAACGGCATGAGAGTGCTGGTGGGCAAAAACCTGAAAAACCTGCTGGTAGTGCGTGCTTGCATATTGGTAAAAGTTGATCATATCCTGGTCTGCACCAGAAGAAGCGAGGCCAGCAGAGTGAGGGATGTGATTATCTCCCTCTGCTTCATTCTCTTGAGACCCCATCTGAAATACTGGGTGCAGGCCTGGGGCCCCCAGCATGAGAAGGACATGGACCTGTTGCAGTGGGTCCAGAGAAAGCCATAAGGATGATTAAAGCGCTGGAGCATCTCTCCTACAAAAAAAGCAAAGGCTGAGGGAGCTGGGTTTATTTGGTGTGGGGAAGAGAAAGCTCCAGAGAGACTTTACACTGTAGGAGGGAGACTCTTTATCAGGGAGTGTACTGATAGGATAAGGAGAAACAGTTAAATTAAACTAAAAGAGGGAAAATTTAGATGAGGTGTTAGGAGAACATTTTTTTGCTTAGAGGGTGATGAGGCACTGGCACAGTCTGCTAGAGCTGTGGATGGCTTTTCCTTAGGAAAGCTTAGGGCCAGGTTGGATGGGGCTTTGGACAACCTCATGTAGTGGGAGGTGTCCTTGCCCTTGCCACGGGGCTTGGAATTAAATGGTCTTTAAAGGTCCTTCCAACCCTGACTATTCTATCATCCTAAGACTAAAAGCTTGGCTTCAAGAAGTGTCAGCTAACATAAAAATCCTCATTTACGGTAGCAATACTCCTCGTCTATATATGGAATTATCTTTGCAGTATCTGCTTACAACTTTGTTTCTGAGGTGTATATTTTGTGAGACAGTTCAGTTCTTAGTCTAGTATGGGTTAATGTGAGAGTCCTGTGAGCTAATTTCTTTGCATGTTTCAGTATGATGTCTGTGATAATGGAAAGAACAAATGAGCAGGGGCTAAAAGAAAGGATTAGACAAGAAGGGATTTAAAGAAACTTTGATACGAAACAAAATGTTCTTGTACTTGTAGCCAAAAATAGAAGTGTTCTTAACTTCCTGGATAACACTGTGATATCTTTAATAAGAGTTTAAAAAAAAAATAATGGGAATAGGTATGTAAACAACAAATTTTGCACAGGAGCTGAAACTAAGCATACCAATAGTAACAAAGCAAAAGAACAATTTTTGAAACTTAAACTGGTTCCAGTGTTGTGGAGTCACAAAGTTTGGTACAGTGGGTACAGTGCTTCTTTGTAAGTTGGATTTCAGAAACACTGGAAAGGCCAGGCCATCTGTTTTACCTGATGTCAGCTCTTACAAACTTGGATCTGTACTGTGTTAATTTTCAATTAGCTGCATGATACCAAGGTTGCAATTAATAATGATTTCTCATCACCATTAGTGGACTTTAGTGAACTGTGGCAGTCTATCCTTGAATATAAGGTATAGTGTGCAAGTGCTGATGATTGCTGTTAGATAGCTCACAGTATACACTGCAAGTGCTGCTGATGAGGTGCCTGCTGAATTTTGGCCAGGAATCTTCCCTGGGAAATAAAACCAGCAGAGGCAGGATTTGGCATTGGCCCACTTCACTGTATATGTTTGCTTATTCTAGTTTAAACAAAAGATGCACCACTACATAACTCTTGACATGATGAATGGCATTTTGACTCCTCAAAAACTGAAAGCAAATAGTGCTTCTGCTTATTCAATGCTGGTGGTAAAATATGAAACAGATAGAGAAGATTAGAAAAGCATACTTCAGGAAACAGCTTGACATTCTGGATGAGAAAAATTTACTTAGTGATACTGATTGTGATAACGTTTTCGGCTACAGTTTTTCCCCAATGGTCCTGTTACCTTTATACAGGAACCCAGGAGAGTATTAGTGCCAGTACTGGCAAGTTTTGAGAGGCCTTCTTAAACCTTTTATTTCACAGAACTCTATGAAGTTTCAAGCTGATCTGTCCTTTTCTAGCTAAGCCTTTACTGAGAAATGCAGCAATTTTCCATAGCTACTTGAAAATAGCTGTGGGTAAAGTCACAAACTACTTTCACATTAGATTAAGGGTTTGACAAGGGTAGTGGGAACAAAGAAATTCCAAATTAAGTCTGCTCCATATTTAAACTTCCCTCTCCCAGCCCTCTATTGCACAATAGCAAACTTTTCTCATGCAAGCATGTTGTTGATAGACTTCCAAAGAGAATTCCAGCTAGCTGAGAGGTAGGATTAAATGGATTAAATAATCTCCTTGATTTTCAGTGAAAAGAAGTTCAATTGAAGGCAAGTATGAATGCAAAATCAGATGATAGCAGACTAGCTTGTCCTTCTGAATAACCTCAGTTTCCTTTGCAAATTAGCTTGCCTTTTCTGGATGAGGATGTGTGTGTTGCCATATCTGTGCAAGCAGACATGTACATGAAGCATGCACTATAGCCCCAGGTATTGTAGTGATCTTATGTACAGCCATAGGCTGAGATGTAGGAAAGTAGTTGCACAATAAGGTCTACAGGGAATGTCAAATGGTGGCCAGTCTGCCCTCCGTGTCCATGTACTACAAAGCTGGTGTGCCCTGCTCAGTCAGCCCCAAGCCTCAGGAAAGCCTTCAGCCCATCAGCTGGGCATACACACCAGTGTTTTTGTTTCTCTTCCTTCTACCTTGGTACTGCACAGTTTCCAAGTGCTAATTCTGCTTGTCAGCACAGACACTTAACATAATATGAAGCTCTTTTCATGGCATTCTTTTCCTTCTCTAAGAATTTATCAGGCATGAGTTTTGTATAAACTACCCAGATATTTCTTAACTTACTCTTCCTTCTAATGAAAGACAATTTCCCCTCAGCCCTGCCTATCCTGTCTGCTTTCAGTTTTCTGACCCCTAACAATTTGAAGCTCTGTTCCAAGGTCTGTCAGCAGCTGACAACTTGATGTGTGGCAGATAACTACTGGGGCTGTACCTTGTATGTGTACAACATGACTCTGTAGCAAATGTATATTCTATCTCTAGCCATTTTGTGGCATTCTTTCGTTCTCCTCTGTAGCTTATTTGGTAACTAGTTCAAGTGGCTGCAGTGGTGGTTTTTATCATGTGTTACTAACCTTTTACCTGTAGTCAGAAGACCCATTCTGTTGCTGGAAAGATACAGATACTACCATATACTTGGAATGGCATCTATGACTAAAAGTAATTAAAAAAAAAAAAATGGTGGGGGAAAAATTGGGAGAGGAGGGGCAAGATTAGTAATAGGTTACAACTGTCAGGATCCCTGAGACATTTTTATGGCTTCTTTCTAAGGTCTACTGATTTGCTTTAACCTATTGCTATGAAAAGTTACATCTAAGAGCTGAAGAATGATGTATCCCATATCTCACTTAAGCATCCAGTCTAAGTATGAGAAGTAATTTTATACTGTGTACATGCTTTGCCTTTAAAAGCCAATTTCTTGCTGCCTTTGATTTCTCTATTAATTTGGAAAGATGTGCCAAGCATAAAATTTGTATCACATTTGTTTCAAATTCAAATTAAATCCCTTTACCCTCTAAAAAAGAATTTATATCAGAGGGGGAAAAAAAAAAGTGGCTTGGAGACCTTATCATGGCTGGATCTCATCCTGATTAAGGGCCAAATCTTTCTGGTACTGAAAGGAAGTGAAAACAAGTATTAGGAACTTTCTCTGATTACCGATGGGGATAGCAGTGTTCTCTTTCTTAGGCCTGCAAGGAAATGCTACAAAGAAGGCATTTATTCTGTCGGTATAATTCTTATCTCTTTTCTGACTGCCTTACATCTTTTATTTTACCTTAACACTTGGGCTTGTGTCCCTCCCGCTTAATTTTATTCACCCAAGACATGTCTTAAAAGCTTGGTGAATGATTACTTCCTGTATAGCTGCAGAGAGAGACAGCACATCCCAAGGCATGGCAGCTGCCTAAGATTATCTCCTTTACACCATTTTCTTGCTCTCCTTTTTCTCTGTCTTCATAACTGTATAAGGTCAAGCTTTGCTTCTAGTTTGGTATAACAGATGAGATAAGAAATGTAAGTACCTAATATTAGTATCTGCTTTTTTTTTTTTTTTTAAAGAAAGTAGACCAACTAGAGCAGAGAAGAAAGGAGGAGAGAACTTTAAAGTGAAAGTTAGCTGCTCAATTATAGGGGTATTAAATCACACACCTAACAGGGATTTCTTTGAAAACTTCCACTATTGTTGAAAACCTCCCCCCAGCACTGCATAGTTCACAACCTATATAAAAGTCAACAAATGCTCAGAATGTTGTAATTTTCCTTGCCGTGTTTTTTACTTTATTTTTCCCCCATAAAGCGGTGTAGAAGGGGCTTGTCAGGTTGTGCCTTATATAATTGAGTTGTTATGCCAAGATGCTGTACTGAAAGGTGTTACATCAGTGATTTTTTTTTTCCATCCCACTGTGCTTTGATCTCCTTCGATAAAGCAGAAAATCTAAAAGTGGAAACTTTTGAAGATGGTAAATAAATTTTGCTAATCCACTTTTCATAATCTTAATGAAAAACTATTCTTATCAGTCTAAAAAGATTTAGTGACTGTTGTCTTTAGAAAGCCTTATATTATCAGGATTAGAAACTATGGAATTATTGTCATGAAATATTTTGCTAGCATGTTTTGTAATATAGTTAATATTTCAAAATAAAAGGATAAAGATGGTTCATTGTTGGCCATGCTTTGTTGCATTTCCTCACTAAAATGCAGAAATGTGAAGGTGAATATTCACTGTCTTTTGTTAATTGCCCTACTTTAATTTCAGATTACTGAAATTAACTGAAATAATCAACGTGTAATGCAAGAGTACTGATCCCGAGCATTGCATGCTGCTGAAACAAGTGCTAAAAGTTTTGGCTCACGAGATGTCGCCCATTATATGTAATGGGTCCATTGCAACAGCAAGCAGCATATACATAGGATACTATTTGCAGAATTTGAGGCAATGATATATAACATTTATAGAAAGAAACAGGTATCCATACTTAACACTGCACAAAATTCACACTTATATCATTGAGATGAAGTCAGTAAAGTTACTGCGGTTGCCCAGGGTCTCATTTAGAAGAATCCTACCCGCTGTATCTTTTGTTGAGCTCTCCAGGTCTCTGGAAAACAGTGCTTACATTAAGTTGTCAGCAATGCTTAGGGTTGTAATGGGTGTGTATATACATGTCTGATTATTTATTTTTTTTTCATTTCTTTGCAATAGCCTTGGGCCAGATTATGCTCTATGTTGATGGCATGAATGGAGTAATAAACCATAATGAAACCATCCAATGGCTGTACACACTTATTGGGTCAAAGGTAAGACACCAAAATTCTTGTTTTATATGTTTTTTGATATTTTTAAATGCATTTAATTCATATTATATATATGCATAAGTGTTTTAACAGATTTTATACTGGGTTCTAAATGAGTCTATAACTCAGTGCCTAGAAACCAGGGCATGCTGGGCTGTTATTTCTATTCCATCCTTTTCCTACTCTTTTATGCTGTTGGTTATGAAAGCAAAGACAGTGGGATCAAAGAATATCCCAGGTTGGAAGGCAGTCACAAGAATCATAGAGTCCAGCTCCTGGCTCCACTCAGGACCACCCAACATCAAGCCCTATGTCTGGGAACACTGTCAAAATGCTCCTTGAACTCTGGCAGCTTGGGGTCTTGACCGCTGCCCTGGGGAGTCAGTTTTGCTGCAGACCCTTCCCCTAGCCCCCTGACGCAGCTCCATGCCATTCCCTCAGGCCCTGTCACTGTCGAAGAGAGAAGAGCTCAGCGCTGCCTCTCTGCTCCCTGCAAGGAGCTGCAGCTGCCATGAGGCCTCTCCTCAGCAACTTTGCTCTGGGCTGAACAAGCAATACCTTTGTTGCTGTCTTTATGCTGCCATTGGAGTTGACCATATTTTTGCTGTTGCAGTTAATGAGATATTCGTTGAATCTCTTTTTGGGTGTTCTCTTACTTCCCTTTATATTCTATGAAGGCAAATCCTTTTCTGCAGTTCAACTGTTGCACATTGCTCTACTTTGCTGAGCACTGGGGAAGGCAAATTCAGAGCAGCTTCCTTCTTGTGCTTAAAGAGCCTTAGAAGACAAAATCTGGTACCTGTCCGCAAAGGATTTTTTTATTGGTCCTTGCATATGAGGAGGCAACAACTGAAACTCTATACCAGAGTCTGTGCCACTTAAGTGGAATAAAATAGTGTGTAATCCACTTTTAAGGCTATCAATTTTGGAAGTTGAAAAGGAAAGGGAACATAAATTCTGCTTACACTCCATCCTGAATAGTTACAGTGTAGGTAAAGCCACAGATCTGCAATCTGTTGGCTCTCCATCTTTGCTTGAAGTTTGTGAAATCCCACAGGAACTACTCCTGCCATTTAGACCTGCTTGGGACAGTCTTGAATGACAGAATAACTGGAACAGTGTACTTTAGCTGTTCTTGACAACTTGAAAGATGCCGTAATTGGTGGGCATGAATCCATCATTAGAATTATTAAGAAATTTCCAGGAATTTTTCCTCAAATGTCTGAGTCACAAAAAGTTGCTATTTGGATTATATAGCGACGTAGAGACACTGCTGCTTTTTCCCTTTCTCTCTTAGAAATATCTTTCATAACAGAAAGAAAAAAAAAAAAGACTCTGTGTCCCAAGGGCTCCTTTTAACCACTACAATTTTTTCTATAATATGCAAATTTCCCTGCTTCGGAAGATGAGCAAGCCTAAGAATAGATACTAAAGCATTAAGAGAATTGATTTATCTTGAGTTGACTGCTAGAACAGGTAGATATGTAAAACTAAGATAATAATTGTGGTTATCAAGCATCAGTCTTAATGAACATGATTAATGACCAGTTCACATTTGAGAGAAGATGAGAAAATTTTCCCCACATAAAGTGTTCCACTGTTGGCTAGATGTTACGCTGGGCAGTTTGCCCTCTTGAAGCAGGGAATGTTAGCCACAGTTGGAAAAGCAGTGCCAGAAGAGAGAGAAATGGATTTCTTGCTACAGATCCTCATTTTCAATGGGACAGATGAAAGAAACAAGCAAAGAAAAGAAAAGAATGGCCATGGTATCCGCAATTATTTTAATTCTCTAATGAACCTAGTGGAGGAGAAATAACTGTATTTCTACCTGCAGAATAATTTCTGGCTAACTTTTCTTGACCAGAGTACTTTAACTCCTCAGTCCTTAAACTCCTTTCTCCCTCCCCCACGGTCAGCCCAAATGATTGTCTCCATATCCAGGCTCAGTGCCTGCAGCTAAGGAATGCAGGCAATGTGCTTTGAATAGTTTGGTTTCAGGTAGCATCAGAGTTGATTTTTCATTATTGTTTGACTGTCTTGGAAAAGATCTAAGTCCTTGTCTGTGTGCCAGAAGCTAATCAAAGGTATGACAGACTTACTATCACAGTATGGTGTGATAGCTGCTTTATGCTCTTTAAGATGTTTTTGGCTTTCTGCAAACAGCAAATCCTTGGAATTTGCAACACACCTCAGCCTAATTTGCAGTCCTACTCTCTTGGTTCCTTCTCTGCAGAAAAGGAGGGGAAACATTTTTTTAACACTGCTGAACAAAATGGAATAGTAAAAGTGCCAATTAAGTATCAGAACAAATCCCTTTGAGAGGAAACAGAGGGCATGCAGTCATTCAGCTGCCACAGCTGCACCTGGACACATTGCTTCTTGCCCTCTCAAAAACTCTGATGAAGTTTAATAAACTCAGCAGTGGAGATGGTTGAATCTTTTCATTGCAGATTTCTTCTGTCAAATTCTGTAGTGGTTTTTACCCTTTGCTGTTATTTGCTCTTCTGAATTTGTGTAAGGCTACTGGCTCTGTCTCCTGTGCTCAGTTAGAGTACAAGATGTTTGCATGTGCTTTTCCACCACAAGGACGTGTTCAGCAAGGGGCCTTAGGGCTTGTCATGCTCAGCACTGGGACAGCCATAATTTTGGCACCCAGTGCTACTTCTGTTCAGGGATAGTTAAAGAAAGAGGACTGAATCTTTAAATTAGTGGGAAAGAATGAATATAAACAATTAACTGAAAGCTTGTCTAGATTGTCACCATTACGTGCTAGATTATTAATAGCTCCATTGCAGTTTTACAGTAGTTGCTTATGTAGTTGGATTATTTGAAGGCAGTGGTGGCTTTGACACTGTTTTGGTGAGGTGGTTAAAATTCCGGTGGCATGACTGAATTAGTACTGCTGCCCTTACATTGGGCAAAAGGCATCAGACTGAGGAACTGAAAACAGGAAAGAAGGTTATTCTTAGATTACTCATTTGGTAGTGGAGAAAGAGCCTTCTGTTTCAATTTGGCATTGCCCAGGCATTAGATTGGAAATTTTAAGTTAGCAGTACCTTTATTTTGCCACGCTGTTTAAAGAGAAGAACATTATCAGCAAATCCCAGACTCTCAGGGCTTCTGCAGACCTTTATAAGACAACTGCATCCACGTGTGACCAAGCCAGTGGACTTTCATGGCCATTCTGTGCATTGCTTCCCGCTCATCAGTGGCTTATTACATCTACACTGTAATACCACTTTAAATATATTTACTGTTTTGTCATTATGTATGTTTATCAGTCTTTCCCCATTTAACAAAGCATTCAACTATGTGCTTATTTATAGGTATATGGTTATGTTCTGTTTGTACCCGCAGAACTTCTGTATGTAACTGAAAAATAACACAAAAATGTACAGCTATACTGCTACAAAAATGGACGATAACAGAACCAAGTTACTGGTCATCTTAAATAAGCTAGAAGTTGTGCATAAGGGAATTATCTATGTCAACAAAGTTTATACTTGGCATTCATTGATGGAATGAAAGTTCATGCAAGATAATAAGATAATACACTTTAAAATCAAATCAAAAGCACAGAAGTTGACTCAGTGTTAGTTAGCAGTGCTTTCAAAGTTGCTCCGTTATTACCTTTTGTCAGTGATCTTGCCTTAAGTGATACATGCTGTAATACAGATCAAACCTACGTTAAACCTTACAACATTTGGGAAGTTGTATTTTACTAGTTCCTTGTGTTTTTTTTCTGCTAGCTGTGTGCTGCTGCTGAAGTTAGAATTAAATTTTTGTGTCAAATAGCAAGTCAGCCTGATTGTTTTAGCTGATTGTAAAGGGACCTGAGGCTTTTGTTCACGCTGGCACCTCAGAGCCCTATGGAGGTCTCTTGTGGATCACCTGCTGATATAGAATCTTGATTTGACGGTGGTAGGCAGGGCTGTTGGAAAATTTACCCAAAATTTACCCAAAACAACGAACACCAGGTTAAAAATGTGTAAGTGCTAAGCTGTATTAAATCCTTGTAGTGTGTTTTTCATCTGTTAGCATATATGAGGTAATATGTATTATCTTTCATATGCATTGGTATTCACTCCGAACTGTTAATAGAAAGCATACAGTGCTGTATCATTGCCTCTCCAGGTCCAGTACTAGTCACTGAGTGTTTACAAAATGTACGTATCTGAACAAAACATCTTGGAGAAAACCCAACCTTTTATATCATCCACTAGAGGAAGCAGAAGTTCCTTTGCAACTCAAACCTGAAAGCTTTTGCCACTTCACATTAATCTTCAAATGTTTAAGACAATAAGCATTCCAAAACTTGAGTCTGGTTTCACCTTTTATATTCCCTCACATTTTTGACTGCTACTGATAATGATTATTTTTTTTCTCATTTGATGATCCAGGCTGTTCTAATTTTCCCTCAAGGGAGCTAAAGCCCCTTTCTGGCATTGTTTTCTGTGGAAAGTAATCCATTTTCAAAGTGGTGCTGGGTAACTTCAGAAGTCTGGGAGGAATGCTAGGCCTAGGCTGACACAACAAGGTTGATTAAAGATTCCTATCTCACATCTTGTTCTAATTTTTTTTTTTTTTTTTTTTTTTTTGCTTCTGTCTGGGTCCTATATTGGAAGGTTAAATATGAATTTTAACTAGCAAGTTATTTCTGTGCCTTGTCTCAGTCCTTTGCTTTCCTTTGTATTGAAGTACTGATGTTATGAATATTTTGCATATAATCCAATCCAAAAGCAGAAGAATGATTTCAAAGCAGAAGAAAGGAAAAAAAAAAAAAATACAGTGTTCAAACAGGACATAGCTATAGTGAATTTGTTGATTTCAGAATAAAATTTCTGTTTTCAAAAGAAAGTTCAGCAGACCTTTTTCCAGTGAAGTTACAGTGGCACGTTGAAACATTTACATAATGGGTCTGTCATTTCTTGATAATTTTGTGAGGAATGGCATTCTTAGTTGCATAGAACACTAAATCTGATTTTGCAACTGAGTAATCTAAGGTGTGTAGAAGCAAATAGGTTAAGTACTTGATGAAATCAGAGTTTTTCACAAGCCTTTTACACGTGCACTCAACTCAAGCTGTAAGAATAGTGGAGAATATAATGGAGCTTGAACTAAGTCTTTTCCTCAGAAAGTTTGTCACCAAATCCTATACAGATGTACATTAAATTGGATCTACAGATCTATACTGTAAAGTGATTTATAAATGTGGAGAAAGTTAGAATTCAAAGAGAATTAAGAAATCTGAATGAGACTGAGTATACTAGCTTGATCAGCATGGAAAACCAAAATATGTTAAATTGACTCACCACAAAGAGAGAGAGGATGGTTCAATCTCCTGATGAGTTTCTTGAAAATGTGTTGTATTTGCATTTCTTGAATTTTTGATTATATATATTTTTAAATCATTGTGTATGCATGACCTGTTCTGAGTTAACATTGCCTGGAAGGTGAAATGGAATATGTATAATAATATGCCAAAAAGATTTTTTTAGCAGAAAGTAGTGCTGTATAATTTTCTTGAGCTTCATTCTTATTTTGTACGAGCATGATCTACAAAAACTGGCCTGCTAGAAAAATTAAGCATGCAGGAGAAAATGCACATAAAATTAATCAGTCATTATATGAACTGTGCTGTCATCTTCTCAATCTGCTGCCTTTATAGTTGATTAACTCATTTGCAGCCTCTTAGAAGTGAGGCTTCATATACAACTAGTTTATAAGCAGTGCAGTTTGTGATGTTTCTCCACAAGCCTGTGTTTTTGCTCTGTTTTTGAGCCTATTCCAGGCAGAAAAGCCATTAGGTATTATTGTTTTGGGTACTCAAGCCACTTTCCTTCCTGGAAAGTAAGCATGGTCTCCTTTGTGCGCTGTTCTGCACTGAAGACATTGAGGTAAGTGAAGAGATACAACTGGTTTGAGTTCAGTGAAACAGTAAACATCCATGTCTGTCTAGGAGCTGCTGCTTCTTACATTTAATCTGATGTGTATTTAGGCATTGAATTATTGTTGTGAAAATGGTTGTGTGAGGGAGAAACAAAATCCTGACTTCATAAGAAATTAACTTTTGTGTTTCCAGCCTTTGGAGGGCCTGAGCCAAATCTTACCAGACCAGAGGAAAGCTTGCCTCAATCTTTCACTCAGAATCTGAAACTGCACTGTTGCATGAACATAGTTTGTTTTGAATTGTATTTAATTAGTGCTTTGAAGATAGGGATCAAGATGTTGCAATAAACTTGGATTAGGATAAGCCAACAAGTGCAGACTACATTATGTACTCATTGTGGTCTGTCCAACTTAGCAGGCAGACTACTTCAAGTCCTCTGTTTTTTTTACAAACTATACTCGTAGATGATTTTTAAAGTCATCGAACATAGTTGTTAGCAGTAGGTCCAGTTCCGTAGCAGTAAGAACTTCAGCTCAGCCTGTTGCATTAATTTCTGGGTTTTTTGAAGGGATGAATACCCATTTTTCTGTGTTCAGTGTGAACTGTAGATAAAGACAATGCTTAGAAAACACATGTTCCCCTACATCATGTCAGAGATCTTATTTCAACTCATTTGAAGTGGAGAATGAGAAAATATAATGATTAACTGCCAACAATGTGGTGAATGTTGAGGCTCAACTTTTCACTCCATCACATCTATGCAAAAATGTACGAGAAAACATTCTGTTAGCAAGGAGTGAAATATATTCACATATTTCTAGAAAATACCATGTATCTATACATATGTATGCGTTTCTTGTTATAAATGAAAGGCATGAAGAAGAAAAAAGCAAGTGTAGTACTTGAATTAGGTAGGGAGTAAGAAGAAAAACATGAAAATCAGTGTTAGCTTTCAGAATTGCATTGGTCTCTTTCACTAAAGTAGTTTAGATTCAGAGATAATTTGTGGGTGACTTATTGTGCCTCAGGTCCTAGTTTTTAATATCTTCTATTAGCTACTAGTATTTTTTAACAAGCACTAAGTCCAGCATTCATATGAAAGAGGGAGGTGCAGGTGGAAACCTTGTTTGTATTGAGACATGTGAGTAAAGAAAGTGGAACCCACTTGTCTTTACAGCACGCCTGGAGCCACCAGTTTGAAAGATCCTTAACTATAAAATCAATTGCCTCAACAAGAAAAACAGTAAATTTTCAACTGTAAGTTGTCAGCTGGAAAAGAGTGAAGAAATACCAAATAGTTGCTCCAAGGATAAAAAGCAGATGGAGATAGTTGTAATCCAAGTTTACAGTACGTGCCATCAGATGTAAGAAGTATGCTTCCCTGAAATACTTACACATATCTAAACAAAGAAATCAACTTGGCCTGCCTGTATAAAACATTGCTGTCATAATGCCAAAGCTGTTGGAATAGCTAAGTTGTTATTTTGCAGGTAGAAATATCGTTAGTCCCAAATCAGGATTTTATTAAGCTGCATTTTAAGGAAATACATCACGTTATGAAAATGAAATAGGCAGTTGTGATGTGCAGTGGCAGCAAGGCCGAAAGTCATGGTGAATAGGGAATCTGGGTCTGTATCATCTGTGGTGGAAGAGAAGTACACAACATCAGTGTGAAACAATGAGAGAACAAAACACAATGAACAATGAGCACATTTCCGTAAAGTGAAAAATGCCAACGTAAGGAAAAATAACTGGCATCCAGATATATCCAATTTAACATGCTTTGGATCTTAATTATCCAAATACTGCATACTGAACCTTAGATACAGGTTTTGTCTTTTCTTCCAGCAGAAAGCACAGGTGTGTGTGAGGAGACCATACACAGTTTTGTAGGAAAAAAGGAGATGGTCCAATTTCTGCACAAATTTCTTTTGTGTACGTGAGCATGCTGGCTTTTACGATTGTTAGTAAGCATTGTGATTAATTCTGATCTATTCCCTCAGGTCTGATGAAAGTAGGCAGGCTTTCCTTTTAACAGCAGAACTTTGGGTTTACCTTATGTGTTAATTGTAGTAGCTTAAGATATTCACTGCATGGCAAGCATGGTTTAGATAGGCCCATTTTCTCACAGTTCATAGTAAACTTTTGGAGACCCAAACTTTGTTATCAAGTTGCTTCTTCATGTTACTTCTGTTTTGCTGATTGTTGAATTTCTGAGAGAAACTGCGCTGTTGGGGCTATCACTTTCTACAGGATTTCACAGAAATGCAAGCGCAGTTTGTAAGGAGAAAGCAGCAGAAATTCCACTCAAACTCTGTTTGAATTTTTGGCTATATGAAGATCCTCCAAATGTTGGAATTGAATCCACTGTGTATTTTGTGTGTACTGATGTGAGGTGCATGGGATCCTTCTTTTTCTGTTGACCTGTGCTGCATAACCTCCCCTCTCAAGCTTTTTTTCTGAATTGCTTATCTTTCTGGAGCTTTTCTAGCCAGTGAGAGAGAAACTGAGGTAATCAGTACAGCGTTATCTTTATATACTTCTTAATTTTCCTGTTTTCTTCTTAAATTATTCTCTGTTCTGGTCGTCATATATATAAAATACACTAGTGGAATCCTGCCTACAGGAAAGAAGGTGTAGCAACATTTTTTACATCATCACCATAGAAGAGTGGTTTTCTTGTATCTTAGCTTAAAAGAACGACCCAGATATGGAAGGAGTCCATGACTGGGAGGCGTCGGCACAATCTGGATTCCAGGCACATTCTTGAATCAATCTCCAAATCCCTTTGTCCCTCAGTCCCTCATACATAAAATCGGTGTTTTGGATTTTACAGCCCTGAGGGAAGAACATGAGGGAGCAAAGGGACATATTATACGTGTTGAAAGATATGCAGGTGGAAGTTGAACCTAATGGCAATTGTTACCTTATCTTTTCTTCTGGCATCTCTCAAAAATGCTTGTCGTTCTTTATTTAGATATATTCATTCTTTAAAGCAACTGCTACTAGCTGAAGATACCTAGATAACATTAAAAAATATGTTCTACAAAAAAATGGAAACCATCAAAACATTTGTGATGTCTTTATATTCAACATATGATGCACCCCAAGAAACCTCTGAGTTGCAGCCAGCTCAGGTCCCTAAAGTTATTGCACAAGGCTCTTGCCATAGGGCTCATCGTGCTTATCTCTTACATTTTAAGTCAGCCTCTGTAGTTACATGGCTGTTACTTAGGAAGGAGGATGTCTGGTAAAATGTGTAGGCTTCAATTACTTTCCATAAGATCAAAAGAAAAGTTCTCTGCTGTGATTTTATTTTTTTCCCTCAGTCCTTGTGTAGTAGTTTATACCATATAAAGTCTTTTCAAAACAATTTCTAGCGTACCAGCAGGTTCTCTCTCTTCTCAGGCTTCCCTGGCACAATGAAATGTTTCTCATCTGGACCTGCTGTGTACTTTCTTTCAATATTGTGATCCTCTTTGATCACAACAATTGGACAAGGAGTTCAGATACTTTCTGATATATCTCCCACTCCCATCACTGCTGTTTTCTTTCTTGAAGACTATTTTAATAAAAAATGTGTTCAATATAAAAATACTGTTAATACCTTAAGTAGTGTGATTTTTCAGTGTGGCTGCTGGGGGGAAAGACAGAGGTTCTGAAGGTGAGGTTGCTTCCAGATCTGTATTGCCTAGTGATTTACTCAGATGACCATTTGTAAAACTGAATATCTGGTAGCAAGATTGGTGCCAAAGTTCTGTAGAGTCCTGATAACTTCAAAATTAATCACTGCCCTGCACAATATCTGTTCTGATTTTTTTGCCATTACCTTCTGGCAGAGAAGAGGCAAGTAAATGACCAAGTTCTATTTCCGCCAGTGAAAGATCTAATTTTGGAGTAATGTATAAGACGGAAAATATCAGTTTACTAAGTAGAAACAACAGTATATTTCAAAGAAGATACTGTTGTCATTTACTATATTGGGTTTTGTGTAGAGATAGCAAGTACTCAGAAAACAGCTAAGGAACTGGATCATGGGACAAGGACAAAAAACTGAATGCAAGTTTTACAATGCAAGCGTCATCTCCTGATGTAGTTAATGCTATGGTTACTTATTCAGGGGTTATTCTGTTTTTCTTCCATTTTGCTCAAAAGCATGAGTTAGGGTGATTTGTCATCTTTGGCTAAACTTACATGATATTATGTGGAACAGATGTGACAGACATCACTAAACAGATAAATAAGGATAGAAGTTTGCCTTTACCTACAGGTCATTAGCACAGCATATTTTGACATGAGTATTTCTATCCTAATTTGCATTTACAATATGATGACTATTAGAGCACTGATAGAAATCCTGCCAGTTCTTAGTTCCAGAATGTGGACGAAGCCTAACGCAGCATCCTTTAAGTTACCTGTCCTTCCAGGAGGTTACCTTCTAAAGCTTTTGCAGTAGATAGCCATCCCTGGTGGAAGTGAGAATTGGAAAACACTGCATCTGTTCTTATGTTGAATCGAGAAAAAAAAGCATCAATGAGTACAGGAGGAGGAAAAAGTAGTGTTTTCTCTGTGTTAGAAAAGCCATCCCACAGCACCACCTAGCAGACATTGTTAGGTACAGATGGATATGAATAGACTGAGAAAAAGTCTGATAGAATATGAAATTGATCAAATCTGGAGAGTATAGTTTCAAATTGCAATTTTGCCTTATATTCTAGCTCAGGGCATTTATACAAGCTGAGGTTCTCTGTCATTCCTTCTTGTAGGTCTTAGCATCAGGGATTGATAGCTTAATGCAGCTAGTTAATCTCTCTGCATATTCAGTGGAAGGGTTCTTCGGTTTTAGGTTTTGTTTTCAATCAGGACTTGTGATCTTTGGCACCAAGTATTTTTTTAAAACACCAAATTTAATTGGAATGGTGGTGTTATTAATTGTATTGTAATGGATTGATGTTCTTGTCTGTATTAGCCCAGAGCACCAGGGCCAGAGCTGCCCAGTGTCCTGCTGAGAAATATTGAGAGTACAGATTTTGAAGAGCACTGGGAGCGCAGCATGGTCCCACTCACTGCAGCTAGGGAAAAAGTATTAAAAGAATAGTTAAGCTGCAGGTGCTGGCAGCTTAACTATTGTAGGAGCGTTGCCACAGAGGGAACCAGAGCTTGAGCTTACTTTTTACTGCAAAATATGAATATTTGTGAAGTTGTAGCATATTTGAGCCTATCACATTTCTTGCAATACTTGGTTACTTTTTCTCCTCTGGCTGCCTTGAATTGCATTTTGACCTTCATCATGCTCACTAATGGAAAGGCCCACTTCTAGAGAGCTAGCTAGGTTCTTCAAAGAAATATTCAAGGATGTGCTAATGCTCCTATGAATTGTGTTGCAGGTACAAGTTACTGTAAACATGACTCATGGAAAGAAGTCGCAGGACTTTCATCTTGCAAAGCTTCTGAGTTTGGCATTATACATGAAGGCAGATCTGCTTTACTATTCAGAGGTAGTACAGAGAGATTTCTGGCATTAGTACTGAAATCCATTCTCTTCCAGGCTCTGAGATCTTACTTTCCTGGTTAAAACAGGGTACTGGCTATCAAGACTCTAAATTTACTCTATAGCACGGGGAAAGCTTTTTTATTATGATTATTATTATTCAGAGCCAAGAACTATGCAACTAAATCCATATGTGGACATGTAAAATATTCTGACTTTCAGATACTGTGAAACATTTTACTTCTATTAAAGGAAATGTGCCTATGCAGTACCTAGGAAAGTAGAGAAAGCTACTTTTTCAGGTACTTCTGTGATCACTGTGATAATATGTTTCATGCCCTTCACACAGTTTTTCTCTCATACTTCATTTATGAAACTATTTAGATGCTGAAGTAAATATTCTTTGTCACGTGCTATGAGAGCCTACTGCTAAACGTTTTATAAAATTAGGAAAAAATAACACCAAAAGTAGGAGTTCAGTGTTATCTTATTACTCTTACTGAACTTGCATTTTCAAAAATAATACTCTTCTGAGTTGAAAGGGTCAAATCTCAATTACGTTTCCTTTGGCTAAATACATAGGAACCATTCCCACCAGACATTACGCAGCTACCACAGTGCACTTCAGTTTAGCTTTCTGAAATACAAAGGATCACGTTAGGCAGCAGTTTATTTTATTGCCTTTGTGAACTGCTGCCCTTCTTTAGGGCATTGTTGTATCTACTGATTTTGCCTGCAGTAACTCTTGACTTCAGAAGAAAGTGGAAGTAATCTGTTGTGGTTACTTCAGGAAAAAGAAAAGGTTGAGTGGTTTTGTTTTACTCGTTGGTTTTGTTTGTTTGTTTGTTTGTTTTCTTTTCTCTCTCTTGCTTTTCTGTCTCTACTGTGTCCAAAGAATTGAAACAACAGTCCCAAAATGATCTATGATGCAAGTCAAATCACTGCTGATTGTGATCTCATACTTCTGTGGTTTAGCTCTTTGAATGACTGTAGCAATTATTTAGCTAAAAGTTACTCAAGTCCCAGATGCTAAATAGTTCTCAGATACTACACCACAGATACATTTCATTCTGCCAATAATGAAACTGAAATGCATGTTAAATAATGTCACTAGAAATGCCCATCTCTGGCCCAAGCAGTAGCTTCATCAAAGGTATTTCATTCTCAGGTTCATAGTAATCTGGGCTCTGCTAGGCTCTGCTATCTGCCTGGTCACTGCTGTTGAAAACCCGTCAGTACCTTGGTAGCTACAGACTCCTAGCAATATCCACCCTTTTCATCTCAAAAGAAGGCAATTTATTTTCAGTCATCTCATTATATTGCTGTTTTTGGTATTCTTACTTTTGTGTATTTGGCATGTGTGTATATTGTTCTTTCAACAATTTTATTGTTTCAGTAGTTCAAACCTCTAGTATTTTGCTTTTCAGGGTGCTTAAAAAGGATAACCTGTTAACAATTATTGGCTTAAAATATTGCAGTAGAGACCATACTAAATATTGAAAACTTTGTTAATGCACTGTCTTTAAGCACTTCCATACGTTTTATACACAGTTTATTTTCCCTTTGTGCTTTTAATTTTTTCTCTTTTTTTTAATAGAAATATATTGTCTGTGAGATTGTACAGGGTCAGAAAAGGACTGCCAACCGTATCATTAAACTTACAGGGGTTTTCAGGTGAAGTTACTTAGACCCAACCATAGTTTTGGTATTTAATATAAGTACTTTTTAATGGAACTGTTGAAAGAACAAATTTCACGTGCATAAAACCACAGAATAATAACAGAGTAGTTTTTCACTGTACTTAGAGACTCAAATATTTTTTTCCCCTAGAGCCTTTGAACTCAACCTTGATATTATTTAAACAGGACATTGTCAAGGCCGCTAACTAGCAAACTGTTTCATGAGCGGTAGAATTAATGAAGCAAATTGTTATCCTTCTCCTTCCTCAGCTTTTCCTTCCCATCCCACACCATCCTGATACTATTAATTCTGTTGCTTGTCCTGTGCCCTTTCTCTGCCATTGGCTCTACATGCCATGGCTGGTGGGAACATACATGAAGATTAATCTTTTAGCTGGCTGCCCTTCAAAATGGCATGCTTTTGTCTGAAAAAAATCATCAGCTTGGGGTCTTTTCTAATGCAGTTTGCAATTTACTTAGGAATGTAACTCAGCATTACTGGCAAGTATGACTGAATTCAGTGCCATAGTTAGAGGGAAGAGTTTGTCTGTAAATGGACAATGAAAGAGACAATATGGCTGCGTAAGGAAGCGAAGGTGAAAATGGAGTGTTCTTCATGATTATGGTGGATTTGTCTGGGTTTAATTTTGTAAGGAGACTGAGAGGAAGTACTTTAATATTTTCCTTATCCTGTGTTACCTCTGGCTTTGGTCATAGATCCGAAGAGCCACACACTTTAATAGTGATGACTTCCATAGACAGGGACAGGGTCACCTCTGAGTTCCACCTGAGCTACTTTGTACATTGGAGGAAAGCTTCAGTTTCAAATGAGATGCTGCTCTGTAAACGTTTCTCATGTCAAATATGTGGGAAATCTGAGGCTTGTATCATCAAGTTCTCTTTAGTATCATCTACAATCCAAATTGTACAAATCAGAGGTCTGGCTATGATAGGAATTGGTGAAGTGATGTGGTAATGATTTGGTATAGATAATTGATGTGGAGCAAGTTACTTTCATTAAATAGTTTCTAATCCCTCACAAAAATGATACAGCAGTGATTTCATCTTAAGTCAAAAGCCAGCATTTGGAATGAAAAATATTTCTGAAAATACGCTAGTTCAGCTATTTATTTGGAGGCTTAAAAAATGAAATAGAAAGCAATGTTTACATCTTTCACGTGCCTCCTAATATTTCTCAATATTGAAGAATTTCCCAGAGATAAAATGTGGTGAATCACCATCTGCTTCATAGAACTATGTCTTCATTTGATTAATTGTAGATACCTTTCAGATTCTTAATTGCAAAGCATGAAATAAGTAGCACACTGGTATCATCTGAGTATTTTGAAGTAGTAACTGTTTAGTCTCTTTTCTTTTAAAAATTGATTTGCTTCTGTCTTGAGTACAAGTACAAGTGACCTTGTATTAATGTCAGATGCCTTCACAAAGCACAATGACACTCAGCTGCATGATAGAAGCTAAAATAATATGATTTGAAGGGAATTTCGGAGAAAGGAACAAAAAAAAAAAAAGTCCTTTCTGTTATTAAGCTCCTAAAAACTTTTTTCCTCTCCTCATTTTTTTGGAACACAGCTAAGGAAATATCAACTTGGCCCTGCCCAAGGAAAAGAAGTTGCTGAAATTGCCATTCTCCCAAGTCTTTCCTGTTGCCAGAGGTTCAGCCCAAAAATCATCTGTTGAGGACAGAATAGTTCAAGGCTAGCCGCATACATCAATGTAAAGAGATGGTGGGAAGGCTTGGCATGCAACGTTTCTATCATTATTAAAAAAAAAAAAAAAAAAAAAAAAAAAAAAGCAGATGCCAAATGGCAATAATCATATTTCTCTTACCTACATGCACACACTTTTCATGTAATCAGTATAGCAGTACTCAATGGTTAAACTTCAGTTTGCAAATTTATCTGCTATGTGGAGTTCCAATTACGTGTGATTTCATATCTTGTTTCTTACTTAGTATCAAAACATGAGTATCACTGTTCTGTCTGTTGCTGAACAGATTATCAGTGTAATGTGAGAGACAGAATTATTTTTTATTCATTCTAATGTGTATGTTTTATTGAATAGCATGACTGATTCCTAAACACTGCTCTTGTTTAAAATGTGAGATGTACTCTTTAGCTACTTTCTTTGTGACCTATAGACCTACACTATAGATCATGCACTTGCAATAACTCAAAAAATTTAATTGTCAGTATGTTTCAAAATGATAAATTGTATTAGGATGGCATAAGGTATTTCATAGTTCAGATATTTGGGGTTCCTTATGTTTATTTTGTGTTTGGTTTTGTGTAGGGCTGGTATCGTATGTGACCAGCAGAGGTTACATTATCAAATGAAGGAAATAGATTTCACTGGACAGTCTTATTCTATAATCCCTAATGAAGAAATGCTAGAAAACCCTTGATATATATATAAACTATTTGAGGTATGTGTTTGTAGAAGAAAAAACAGAAGAAAAATGCCTATTCCTTATCAAATGGTAACACATTTCATGCTAGCATGAGTTTTAACAAGATCTGCTTCTCTTGTTACTGTAGTTTCTCTGAATGTAGTGTTTTGTACCTTATTTAAGGTAATATAATCACAGTCTACTGAATGGGCATGTCTAGGTTTACTGATGATGTTCATTTGCCTGGAGTTCCCAAACACACCAGCATTTGGGAAGGGTTAATAAAAACACAAATACGTTGAAGCTTCACAATTTCAAGCAAGAATGAAGCATTCTGTTGTAAATCTTTACAACTGAAGCATAATTCCTGTTCGGAAAACAGAGTGATTGCAAATTTCCCATGAAATATTTTTGTTTGCTATTTTGCAATAGAAAAAGCTAAAACTAAGGGAAACCAAACCCTTGTGATTCAGAAATTTCTGAAAGGTTGAAAGAGAACCTGATGGTTCTATGGTGTGTGCCTTTGACATAAAAGTGTGATAACACCATCTTATCACATGACAGTAGAGTTTGATCCTGTCCTGACTTATAATCACCAGGTTCTGTCCTCTTCTCCTTCCTAGCTGAGTAACTACATGTAACTTCAAGACACTTCTCTCACTTTGTATGTTTTTCTTGTAAAATTGTATGTGATCTCAGAAAAGCATTATTTCTGATTGTTTCATGGATGAGAAATTCACTTCCCCGTCTTACTAGAAAATCATCATTCCAAAAGGCAAGAGGGAGGAACACCCAAAAACCCTAAAGCATTTCCTATCTCATTCCATGTTCTGAAATGCTTAGCTTTTTTAAAATCGGCATGTATAAGATGATGTGGTGATTGCTGTATGAGAAATAGTTACTTCATTCATTCAGTGCAAATGGCTTAATATAGGGCCAACTTTCACCCCTCAAATATCCTTTTAAAGCTCCCATCAGAGTTTCATGTATTCATTTGAAGGCCATGTTGGCCTATAATAATGTTTTGTTTTGTTGTATGAATTGCTTGCTTCTGTGTAAAGATTTTTTTCATTTTTCTGCCTGCTGCTTCTGGACCATGATTGATGATATAAATAATCATTTCCAGGCATGAGCCATTTTTTAATATTTTTTTTTCTGTTGACCAGTCACTAATCACTACTTGCTCATCTCAATATCTTGTTGGTAAGCCAGATGAATTTCTTTCTAATGGCCTTCTTTCTCTCCATGTCAGAAATCTCACCACAGATAAATGGCAGATGCATACCACATATGTAACAGTGCACAGACCTTATAATCATTATCCAGTACATTTAAAAAGTTCTGAGAAATTTCATTTTAAGAATAGTAAACGCATGCATTTCCCTGCCATCCCTACTATTACATGGTCTACAGAGAGAAAAACTTAAATGAACATTCTGAATTAAAAGATTGTTTAATTGATATTTTTTTAGCATCTGTCATCCACACTAATAGGATTTTTCATCTTGCTGGAACTGAGAGTGCAAACAGGAAGAGAAGTAATGTTATCCCCATTTATGTTCAGAAGTAATATTATCCCCATTTTAGTTGGAATAAGTAAGGAACAGTGTCTTGACCAGCTAGTCAAACAGCAAATCATCACTAGTTCATAGAATCCAATCTAAACTGATAATCAAATTTCTGCACTGTCTGCACCTTCTGTCCTGAGCCTGCAAAGCACTTGAAAGTGGTAAATCTGCCTTATTTAGGCAAGTTGAAAGTTGGAGAAAAAATTCCAGAATCTCAAAATGGCATCTAGTATCATGTTAATATACAAGAACTGATGCTCAGCCAGTCCCTAAGCAGTGGCAGCCCACATGACCAACTCTCAATTGTTTCCAAATTTTGTTTGCATTATGTCTTGCTGTATGGAATATCCCTTTGGCCAGTTTAGGTCAGCTGGCCTAATTTTGTCTCTTCCCAATTCCTTGTTCCCCCATAGCCCTCATTTTGCAATTGTCCTTCTTCTTCGTCATCTGTGCAGAGGATTTCAAGAAATTATGTTTGTCTAGAAGCAAGGGCAAAAGCATTCTGGATGCACTTTTGACTTCCAGGGAAATAAAGCAACCAAATTATCTGGTAGAGTACAGGAAACTGCCACAAACTACAGACAGCTGATTCCAGAGCATTAGCAAAACGAGATTGCCCTATAGGTCATTGGAGGTAAGCCTTCTTCTACCCTACTTCTACACTACTACTTCAAATCTTCTATTGTAATATCAAGAATGGGAAATGTGCTAGAGGAATACCATTTTATGTTAAACTTTGCTTCTGAAGCTTTTCCTTTCACAGCATCATAGTTGAACTATGCTTGGGAAGTAATTTCAATTTTAAAATTACTGAGAGATTACAGCAAAGCAGTTGTGCCACAACAGTACACTAAGAAACTACACTGTTGCCACTACAGCAGTAAGTGTTACCGTAGCTCACGCAAAAGAAGTTCAGGCTGTATATTGCAGATGTTACTGTTGGCTAATTGAACATTTGGTAGAACATTTTGCTGCACCTGCCTGCAAAAGGAGCTCAAGATGTGTCACGTCAAAATGTTTTGTACATGTACTTTTTCATCACTGGAGTGTTCTGCATATAGTAGAATAATCTGTGTTAATATGATCCCTTCTTCCAGGACCTCTTGGAGAACTCCCTCATGCACTTGCAGAAAACATATCTTGGGCTAAATTAAATTTCTCAGTCTTCTCTACCAAAGGTCAGAGAATGGAAAAATGTGTGGTATTTTCTAGTTGTACTGTAGTTGTCTACTTCTAGATTGACATTTTTGTCATGGAATATTCTGAGAGGTATCATCAGTAGGTATCATCATAATGACCTTGAGTTGAAACATGGGCTGAGGTTAGACCACCTTCTTACTGCGGCCATCTCTTTTCACTGCTTCTTTTTGTTAAAGAAATACATGGGTGTGTTTGCACATAAGTGTTTGAAACATTTATTTTATTTATTTATTTATATACATTACATTTAAAAACAATAATAGTATTTTAAAATAGCATGAAGAGAATTTAAAAAAAATAAAAGATAGGGAATGTAAATTGCATATTGCCTTAATCTTCCTTCCATATGCATATGCTTGCTCCAGAGAGGTTCTAAATGAAGCTGTCCAAAGGTGTCAACCTAAAACTAGTTCTCTTTTGGCCTCCATTTGTTGAAAGGTCCAGAAAGGTCTTTCCTCCTCTACTGAATAGATCATAGTTTTGTCCTGCTGTGAAACATGAAACTGAGCAAAATTCCAGATGCCACTGGGACCCTCGCAGGCTGTTAAACAGCACTGTGAATCTTCACATCTCACAAGCAAGAAGGATTTTCAACTTTCGATGCACTTCTCACCAGCTGGTTTGGCACTTCTTACACTGCATGTTATTTCGTTGTCACTTCTGCCTGTTTGACAGGGTGAGTGCATTGCCTACTAGGCAGAGTCCATGTTGTGATTAGACCTCAGGTCATTTGGCCATAGTAAATAATTAGTGAAAAATTGAATGCCTGTTTCTCCTTTAAATTTGAATGGTGTAAATCCAAAGCAACTGCATAATCATCAGTGAAATACTGAGTTTAATCAATCATGTTTTAAATTTCTTCCTTTTCAAAAATATACCTAAATTTCTTTGAATCTGATGTTAACAGTTGTCACCATTTTTTTAACCTGTGATTGATGGCTGGGACAAACCCCTCCATGGGACATTAATTTTGAAGTCTGCTGCGCAGTGTGTTTGGCTGGGCCTGTAACACATATCCAGTTGTCTAAATGCAAAGAGATAAAAAGGAAAGGGACTGTGAAACTCCACTGCGTAACATAAAGCAAGACAGAGGAAAAATGTTTATAATTCTTCTTCTTTCCTTTACTGGCTATATTTTATCTTTAGCCAGAAGATGCTCGCATCATTTCCTGTCTCTAAATTGGCTTGCGAATGATACAAAAATGTATATATGGCCTTCTTTTCTAACTTTCTTAATAAGAGTTTTGATACGTCAGTGCTATAAAATTCAGAAATCCTGATTTAATTCCAGAATGGTTGAAATATTACTTTACTACGCCAATGGATATCCATCTTGCTTCAGTGAGCTTTCTTCTTCAGACATTCAGAGTGGAAATTTGGAATTAATCATAACAACCAACATTCATAAAGTGGTCATACCAGGGTGTTGGTGTTTTGAGTTTTCTGGAGGAGGTTGTTTGTTTTGAGCTGCCAAAGCATATTTCTGCCTCCTTTATTGCCCTTACATTTAGTCCTGATCAAACTAAGTGTGATTGCCCAGCAGATATTAATAGAAGAGGGGTTCTGCTGAAACGGATTCAGAAGTCTGTCATTGCAACTAAACAAGAGTCCAGTAGGTCCCAGAAATCATCTTAAAAACCTTCAGTAAATTTTTGACAGCAACTCAAATGATCAGAGGTGAAATAGGAAACTTGTTTTTATTGCTCTCGTTACTGTGCCATCTTGGGAACATTATGTAAAGTAAAATAATACCAGTGACTGGCAAAAAACTCTCATAATTTCACAAATTAGAGCAGGAATGTCAGTGATTTGCTGTTCTTTTTTTCCTGTTAAATAATCTCCCTGTGATGAGATTTGCAGTTCTTTTATTTACAATATAGCTGTTTACTACTGAAGTTATTGAAAAGATGTGTGCAGCAAACGTATTTCGTAATTCACTTGTGAAGAAAGATTTAAAGATCTCCCACTTTGAAAGTCACAGTAATTAATCACAAATGGAAACTTTCTGAATACCTTGGGTGTTTTTTAAAGTTGTGAAACAGACATTCTCATTATTCATTGAAACTGCTGAAACACATCCCATTGTGATAACCAGCTCTTAAAGTGTCAGCAGTGGCATGCATGTGCTGCTACAGGCAGGTCAGGCCTACGGGTCATGAACGGATCCATTGCTTTGGATGTGATGTAACAAAATCAGTGATTCCACACAGATTTTGGCAACGAGTACCCCTGGTACAGGTCTTTAGAGACTTCTTGTTGCCATACTGGATGAGTAAGTTTTCATTTTAGTATGAGCATGTAAGGCTCTGGGCTCTTCTTTGCCTCTGGGGATGACTGTCAGATCTGGTCAACCAACTTTGATTGGCTGAAGACTTCATTTTCCAAGGAGCAATGCAGATGCTCAATGATTGCTACTGTTACTAAGAAGAATTGTTTAACCAGTATTTAAAAGCCCCAGTTGTAAGGATGTGTGGAAAGGCTGTGTGTGGGATCATGAGCAGCTAGTAAGTCTCAGCATTGGAGCTTAGATGTTGTACATCTTAGTTTAGGACTATAGTATTTTAGTTTTGTACACAGATTCATCCAAAAGTAATGCTTCCTATTTGTTTCCATGGAAACTGCAACAGCTACAAAGAGCACAATAACACTATTTGATAGAGCAGATTCTGAACTACAAAATACTGTTTTTTGTCATTGCCATCACTGTTAGGTATGCATTTTTGCCAATGATGAACATAAAGCTTGCTTGCCATGCTCATAAAAATGTGAGCCACTGGAGGTGAGCCACTGTTTCACAGCTAATATGATAACAGTGTTGCTGAAGCACACCACCCACCACCTCACTGTGCTAACAGACACTGTTTAGTCTCTATAAACATTCAGCAAGCATTGATAAATGTCACTGTGTGCCATTTTTTTCACATGGAAGAAATCAGTGACGCACCTTTGCTCTGTCTACACTCCTATGTTAAAAGCCATTCTGTCAGACTGCCCCTCTGCTGCTATCCCTCCAATGGCAACAGCATTTAATGGAATATTGGTAGGAAGGTTCAATCTCTACTACTGTACTATGAATATCTACCTTTGAAGTTGTGGGCAACATAATAAAACAGTATTAATTACTTTTGGAGCAGACAGTGTACTTGCCGTAGTGTCCAAAGCACAATGGAGGCGTAAAAGTGTCCACAGTTTGCTCAAAAGCTATTGTCTACTGACCAAGAAACAGTGTATTTTAAATGCAGTTTTATTCAAAGCCAGTGGCCATGTAGACTTTTCACACTATATGCCTTCACCTACATCCACCTCTGTTTCCCAGAGCCAACTGTTTTGTGAGGAGCTGGAAAAGCCCTGAAAAACTGCACTTTGAGTAAGCACACTTAATGTTCTTCTACTAGCAAGTGAAACAAAGCTTCGCTAATCACTCTTTTTTGCCAGGACTGCTTCTGGATGGCATTACTTTAGTTGTGCTGTCATCTGCAAGCTTAATAAGAGTGGGAAGCTGACACCTGAAGATTGCACTCCAACAACCACGAGGCTCTAGCTGTAGGCAGCATAGGCAGTACTGGGCTGCCCTGAGGCCTGGTGGGTCTGGCGGGGGCTGGTGCTTGTTTCAGTCTCTGCAGTGGTGAGCAAGCAGGAGTTATAGCAAAAAAATTGCAGAAGCTCCTTCTCTTACTTTCTGGAAGAGAAAGAGATTGGCAAAAAATTGATGCAAGACCACTGTGTCCCACTGGTTGCTCTGAAATAGGCACATACGAAACCTTGCCATTGAGTATTGGCATATAAACCATTTGGTCAAGGCATGAGGTTTTAAGAAGGATAGCATTTCCTTTAGTAGGATTTCCTTTCTAGGGGAAGGATCTCGTGCAGATTTGTATGCAGCTGCGTATCTGGAAAGAATGCTATTGCAAGAATTGTTTACAGTAATCTAGTAACTCCTAAGTTAGGAAGTATTTTTGCAAAACAAGTGTCTGTTGAGTACTTGAACTTGAATGTTAGGGGACACATGGTGGTAAAACACAAAGAACATGGCATTAGCATGCCAGGGAAATGCATAAGTGTCCTGTGTGGCTTTGGGGAAGTGATATGTTGGTGTATCAGAGGTGAGTTTACAACGTGCAATTACACTGTCTATCAGGGGATTTCAATTTCCTTTAATTTGGATAGTTTATGTATCACTGAAGAGTTCAGCAGAACTGTAAATCAGACTAAGCAAGAGTCTTAAAGGACCTGGGTCTTAAAGTTTGTCACCTGGCTGTCAGCTTGGAAGTATCTGCTGTGATGATTCATCAAGACTGAAACAACCTAAGTTTAATAACAGAAGATTTTGTATTGCTAGCAGTATCTGCAGTTCATTAAGCTCAATTTTGCATGAGAAACTTGAGAAACTAAGGAAATACCTGGGTCATTTGTTCACAGTAAATTCAGTATTTATAGCAGTAAGCAGCAAGCTACATTTTAGCTCATTAGCTGAAATTGAGCTGTACTATACTACATCTCTCTGAGTGGCAAAATGAACACAGGAGCTTGAGCCTATGCCTGTTGCACTTGCAGTCTGTTTTAGCATATGCACATTTGCTGTCTGTGAGTCTAAAAACAATTAACAGTGATTCCTTGCCTCTTAGGAGAGCTGTTTTGTGAGTAATTGAAAAAGCCAACATGAAAATGGGAATCATTTAATACTGGTAGAAGCTTTATATACAACCCTGAAACAGTTGGCAATGCAGAATAATTGTTTTTCCTCCTCTTGTGGGTGAGGCATTTTAATGACAAGTTGTTTTTGTTTTAGACATCCTACCAACTTAACACAGTAAGACAAACATGGGAATTTTCTGAAAAGTGTCTTATCTTTACATGACTGCATGTATGTCTGCCGGTGGTAAAGGACAGTAATGACCACATTAATATAATAATATCATTAAAACTCATACAAGCTGTTAGATAGATTTGTTGCAAGATAATATAGCGCAGAAATGCTATAAACTTACTGTTACTTGTTCTTTTGCGGCGTGATTCAATCACAGTGGATTGGGAATTGTATTTCTGAGACCAACAATGTATCATTTTTAGTTTGTCTTTAAATCCATGATGTAGATTGAGAATATAACAGATATGACTGAGAACTGTTTCTCTGGGTAATATTGCTCTCAACTGGGCATGCAGAGCCCTGTCTATTAAGAAGTCCTCTTTTTCATGTTTTCTTTTATTGAGCACTCCCTTAAGTGTGTATATATATATATATTTATTTTTTTTTGCATACCTGATCATTCCGTGCACATACCTGAAAATTTTTACTTAGCACTTAGAAAAGTATGCAATAGTCACACATCCTCTTTGGAAATGTGAGATCTGTAAAGAGGTCGATAGAGCTTGGCTGTTGGTTTCTAGTTGGAAATGTACAAACAAAGTTTGAAACTATGCTGTCAGAGTGCTCAGTTCAAGTAAATCGCATATTCTGTGACAGGGAGGGATAGTCTGAGGCTGAAGACACTTTCTTCTGAGTAGTATAAGTAGAGTATATCGTTTTATGTAATAATTTATCATTTAAATGCAGTATGAAAAAAAAAAAAAAGAATCCATGAGGAGAAAATCATCCTGTCATGCAGGAATAAATGTTGTGTTGAGAAACAGCAATATATTTATTTATAGTTGATTAGACTACATGTACATTAATCTTCGGACAGAGATGTGGGGGATAGCCATGAGTGCATGTGTGGGTGGGATATTCAATCTTTTATTATTAATGCAGCATTAAGTTTCTGTGGGATCGGTTGACTACTGGGGCTTCCCTGGGAGACTGCTGCCAAGTGAATGAAATTTTCAGCCAAATGGCTACCTATTGTGTCTTTAGTTCTGGCACAGCTAAATCTCTTCTGCGTATGTCTTACTATCAGATATGGATTGCTCAGTGTCATGTAGAACATCTGGAAATGCTGTGATTTGCTGAATGACAAGTCATGCTCTTTTTTTCAGTTCCGCCTGGTGGTGAAGACAGCATTGAAGCTGCTGCTGGTGTTTGTCGAGTACACTGAATCCAACGCACCACTTTTAATCCAGGCAGTATCTACAGTTGATGAAAAGAGAGGTGAGTAGCCGTATTTGGGAGGTGCAAATACCCAGCACCACTGAGATCGTGTGGCATTTTGTCATTGCTGCAGCATTGCTGTTGTGATGTCTGTCTTATGTGCTATTCACTTGATTTCTGAATTAGAAGTGTATTTTGAATATTCATACAATTTAAGATTGTTTTGAGGACTGAATTATAATGGAAAAGTGAGGAGGGAAAAGCTGAAGAACCATGCTGCTTCCAATACACCGTAGTCATTGCCTCCCCTTCCCTGCACCCGCAGGCAGTGTAAGCCCCATTGCATATCCTGACCTTGGAGGCTCCTCTGGGCCAGACCATCTTTGCACTTCCTTCTGAGAAGAAGCAGTTTGGTTTAGAAGAGAAAATGATATCTAATCGGTGTAATCCCTTTGAAGACAAAGACGAGGTCAGTAATAGTACAGGCTTTATAGTAAAAGCAAAACCATCTGTTGTTACATTAAAATAAAGCCCTTGAGCAGATATTATACTATGAAATCTGTTACTCTTCAGGCTCATGAGAAAGACTTGAATATGCATACTGTATTTCTTACAAATAAATGGAACAAAAATGTTTTTTTCTTATTCTTCCCACAAAGCTATTGCTAAGCTCTCAGGGCACTCTGTCTTGATGCAAAACATTCCTTTGCCTCAAGGAGAGTTTTTGAGGTTGGGAGCACCATTGTTGCGGTCTCAAACACGTGGAGGTTTAAAGGAACATTCTCTCAGAGGTGCATGCTGCCTCCATGCTGAACTTGTTTGGGCAGCTTGATACGGTAAAAGTGAAACAAAAAGTTGGGGGATGGGCAGAATAGGAGAAAGTAGCCAGATTTTGCTTTTGACTATATAGTATGTTGAAAAGAGAATAAAAACAATCCCCAAATTGTTTCCTATGGTAGAGGAGTAGGCAGGGGTAGTTCAGAATCAGTGTAACACTTTAAATGATGTACTCTTCAGGTTGGCTTTCAGTTTTGTATTAAACTAATAAGCCTTACAATTACATAAGCAGAAAGGTAATTACAGTATTCATGTAATTGTAACTTCTGTTATATATTTTTACAGCCATTTGTAGTATTTCCTCTGCTCTCTAAACTCCCTAGTATACTCAATGTGTTCATATTACCATCTGCTCGCATGCAAGTAAACCTCATTAAAGACGGAGAAAGTAATACCCTGAACAATCTACCATGTGCTGTGTACTCCCTTCTGTATAGTAGGAAAAGCTCGATATTGACCCAAAACATGAATGAAGTCATGCATACGGTTCAATGGCTGATATTAGGAGTACGAGGAGGGGCTTTATGGGAAAGCTAGAAAAGGGACTTTTTTCTTCTTCGATATTTAGTTGTTTTTTTTTTAAGGTCATCATGCAATAGCCCTCTACTTTAAACTGTGGAAGTTCTGTATTTCAAATTACATTTATAAATCAGTGTCTTATAACTGAAGAGTACCTGCCTTTAATGACTGATTTAATGGAGTAGAAATAAGACGGGAGAGAAGTGATGTGCCTTTTCTTGAAACATTGTCATAAATCTTGCAGGTATATATAATTAAGTTTACCGCTGCTTTGAAAAAAGTCCAGTATTTCATGTACATACAAGGTGATGAGATATGATATAATTCCTCAGCATGTGTACCACACATGATTAACATAAAGAACCCCATAATAACTCAGTCTTGTTTCAAAGTGATCCCATCTGTGGTTTCTACACAAGAATACATCCATATGCAACTTGAAATACAAAGATCCATGGAAGTGCCTGATGTACTCTCAGGTACAAACAGATTATTAGTAAGTAACAGCATGGTCCTCATCATACAGGACATAGCTTTTTGTTATACTTCCAACTACATTCTTCTCCTCAACTTCTTCTCATTTTGTAGCCATAATGGAATTTGATCTCTTTTAAGTTTAAGCACATCAGAACTGTACAGGTTCTGGAAAATGGAGCTGGCGTTGCACAGTGCTTGCTGTCTGGAGCTGTTTTATTGTAAGCTTTTATTAGTACAGAGATTGAAGTCCTGTGGCTGAACTGGATTCTGTAGTATTCTGTTTGTGAATTACATTTCTACTGAAATGACTTCTTATTGAATTATTTGTAAATGGCCTGCATTATCAGTTCTTTTCTTTCCAGTTCATACACAAATAGCCAATACCTATCCCATAGCTATGACAGCAGGCTGTATGTTCATAGACAGCAGTAAAAGATGTTGAGGTCTTTCCAGCCTATGGCAACTAGACAGTATGTTGGTAGTCCTCCTATATGGTTCCTGCCTGATGTGAAGTTTTCTGTGTGTTATACATCATTTACATCCTATGTAGTAGTGATGTCAGAATTTCGTGAAAGGCATAAATGACGGCATTAAGCTAATCCTTTTTTTTTTTGGGGGGAGGGGGGCAATTCAAATGGAAAAACATTTCAAGGTGAAACTGAGAAAAGATTGAGATTTAAAACAATGGACAGCTTTGTTCAATATACTTTATTCATTTAATATATGCTTACTATTTGCAACCCCACTGTTATCCATGTGTTGGTGGACCATCTCTGAATGTTCAGAATGCATCATGTTGACGGTAGCGTTATGGTTGAGACTGCAGTCTTCCTGACAGAGTAGCCACAATAATAGCATATGCCAGTGAGAAAATTGTAAAACATGGTCGAGCAATTTTCATTTTACCCAGTAGAAGGCAGGAGAATACATACAAAACTCAAGCTTTACTGTTTTACTTTAGTGAGCCTGTTTCATCTCTTCTGTCAATTATAGCACAAATCCTGTCTGGAAGTTGTAACCTTATGTGAACATCACAATCTGCTCTCATAAGAAGAGCTTGGATGCTACACTATCATGCTTTTATATCAACATCAAATCATAGAATCACAGAATCATTAAGATTGGAATAGACCTCTAAAATTATCTAATGAAACTGTTTGCCTACTACCACTATCAAGTGGTAAAGTAAAAGGCTGTAAAATAAGTGCTTTTTGACAACTGGCATGCAAAAATTCTGTTTCTTTTTTAAAAAATAAACTCAATAACATATAAATATTACATGCATTTACTGTTTGTTCGGGTTTTTTAATAGAACTACATATATTTTTATGTATGTCAGCAGTAAGGGGAAAACTAAGGAAAACATGGGCTTGCTGCTGAGTGAGGTGGGTTTCCTGATAATGGAGGACACTGAGAAGGCAGAGTCAACAGAATGCCTTCGTTGTTTTGGTCTTTACTGCTCATACTACCCCTTGTGAATCACAGACCCTGGAGATAAGAAAGCATGAGTCTGGGGAAGGAAAGACTTCCCCTTTATCAGGGATCGGATCAGAGAACATCTAGGCCAATTCAGCACACAGAAATCCATGGGCCCCTACCCGATGCACCTGCAAGTGCTGAGGGAGCTGGCAGAAGTGATTGCCAAGCTACTGTCTATTACCCTTGAAAGGTTATGGAGAATGGGAGACATGCCTGATGACTGGAGAAGAGCTATGACACTCCAGTCTTCAAAAAAGGGCAAGAAGGAGGAGCTGGGAAGCTACAGGCCAGTCAGTCTCACCTCTGTCCCTGGAAAGGTGATGGAACAGTTTATTCTGGATGTCATCTCCAAGCAAGTGGAAGAGAGGAAGAAGGTTATCAGGAGTAGTCAACATTAGTTCACCAAGGGTTTTCTATAATTTGTTATATTCTGATCATTATACGAATAACATCAAGTTGTAGCTTTTAGCCCTGTGCTTCTTTCCTCAAAAGGTTCTCTCAATCTATAATCATTAATATATTTTACAAATCTCCTTCTAAATTAACACATCATGTTTTTCACTTGTCTTGTATGAGCCTCATTGTTTTAGTATAGCAACATGTGACCTTAGAAAAATCATCAATTTTTTTATTGCATGATTTTCCAAGGCGTTTTTTACATGGCCTGTCTGTGAAGGTGAACAGATTTTTTTTCAGTGAACCGTCTTATCACAAAAAAATACACTGTCTTGGAAGTTAATTTTTTTCATGTGTACTCCAGGCTACAGTCTCATGTTGAAGTAGTGACTCTCCAGGAACTACATATGTGGAAATCCAAACTTCAGGCCGTGAGTGGATGAAAGAAGATGCTTGCTGTAGATCTGCCCGTATCTCATGTTATCAGGATCATAGGTTGGAAACTATGGACTCTCATTAGTGAAGAAGCAAGGAATAATTAACCCAAGTGTAGTGGTGCAGTAAGTTTGTAGTTAAGCTTTCAGACCAGAACTGTCTCATCCCCATATTGATGGACAGCCTTATATTTAATCTGGTACCAATTGGAGTAGTTCTGTCAGTCGTTGTACAGCCTGTTGTTGATATCAGCTGGGAAATAAATTGAATTTCAGTTCAAAAGGATTTCAAATTTAAGGCTAGAAGTTAAGGTTAGTAACACTGTTGTGATTAAAGAATTCAAAGGATGGATGAACTGATACTGGACTTCCTTACTAGTAATTTTTTTTATATCGTGGTCAGAAAAGCAGCATGGGTAGAAAAAAACATTGTCATCCTTGCATGGAAGCAGCAAGGCAAGTAAGTACTTTGTTACAATAATGGAGAAGTATACAGCCACACAGGTAAAAAGCTCAAATGTCAGGATGCTGTCTTTAGAAAACAAATAGGATTGGTTTTACTATGAATAAAATTTGTCTGCCAAACAACTGTTTGTCTGCTTTTCCTGGAAGAACTCTCACTGAATAATTCAGTGTGGATTAAGTAATTAATTTTTCATATTGTTGGCAACTGATTTTTGTCCAAATAACATTGTTAAAGATCAGACTTGGATAGTGTTGCCACTTTGTTTCTCTTTCTTATTTTCTTCCATTTTTATTTTTCACAAGAAACCACAGGAAGACATTTTTGTAGTAAGGATATCATTCCTGCTGATCATATATCATTTGTGAGCCGAGTGAATTTGTTCCACATGTCTTTTGAATGTGTGCAGCACAAAATGTCTGGTAACATAGAGAATCTGGTAAAGAGATGTCTAGTATTATTCTCATTACAGAAGTATATGGGAATTAGTACAGTAATGCACATAAATACTTTCTGAGAGATGAGAGTGAATTCCCCCTCTGATTTTGCTTCAGATAAAGAAGCTCTGTTTTGTTATTCAGTAATGAAGATCAGAGAATGTCTGAAAAGAGTGGGAAAAAGAAAAGAGGAGAAATATTATCTTTGTGTTCATTAACGGACAGTTTTTTACACAGCACTCTGCCATTGCTTTGGAAGTGGAGATGTTTGGTTAGTAGAGATTTGATGTCTGTGCAGAAGGACATATCAGTGTGTATGCACAACATCAGCATAAATAAGTGTTGGCTAGGATTACTGTGAGAGCAGCACAGTGATTTAACCTCTACTTCACTGATCAATCAGGTTTTGGGATGAAACAATTCCTTTTCACTGTCTGCTTGTGCTCAAGCTATTGTCATTATAATTTTAGGGGGATGTGATCTGTTAGAATACTCTGCATTTCTCTCTGTACTCAAAGACTGTTGCAGTTCTGCTTGTGTAGCTAATAGAGCATCACTGAGTTAGAGCTAATTTTCTGAATTCTCCTCCTAACTTTTAACTTCCCTCCAAACAAAATAACTTGTTTGTGATCTTTCATTATTTACTAGATAAAATGACTATGGTTTTTTCTTTAGTAACTTTTGCTATCTGCCTTTTAGCCAAATAAAATAGAATTGTTTACAAGGTACTTTCCACACAGGACTTTAATCTGCTTGGCATTTACTGCCTGACTTATTTGGTACAGTAACTTAGTAAAGCCACTTGAGTTTTTGTCTTTCTCTGCCACACTGTTTTATTAACACGACTTATCTTAATGCAGTATAATGCAGTAATACCACTAGGAATGTAAGCAACGAACTTACTGAAAGAGTAGCATATAAATTTTTGTGTAAGACTTATCTAAGCCTGTGGGAACTTATGATAGGTGTAGTGGAATTCCTTCCACACAATTTTTAGAAGTTCACTTCAATTGAGTGAGCTAACAAAACTTCTTTCATCATCAAGAAAGATATATTGGTACCTCTGGGAAAAGGCCACATAAGATTTTAGAGGAGTCTGCCTTAAGATGCACCACAGCTGTCATTGATTGTATTCTGTTCTCCATGAATTAGAGAAGACAGTAGAAAAAGCAGGAGATAACGTCATCCAGTTGATCTTCCATTTTGACACATCTTTCCAACCTGTGCTGCCTCTTGGCTAAATGTTGCTGCCACAGCTTTCTATTTTGATCACCCTTACCAATGTTTTCTGCTTTACATGTAGGAGCCAAGCCTTGGGCGAACATCATGGAGATTCTGGAGGAGAAAGATGGGGTTGATACTGAACTACTGGTTTATGCAATGACTTTGGTTAACAAGGTTTGTTTCCTTCCTAACTGTAACTCTTAGTAATAATATTAGTATTTTATGTTGCATATTGCTGGTCTATGAGAATATACATTGAAGACCTGTCCCAGAGAAGTTGTAGGATCAGCCTTAATCAATACAGTCATATTACTTGTGTTGCAGACCTATTGAGGCTGCAGCTAGGAGTGGAATTGCTGTTTTCCTAGTTGCTGTGCATAAACAAGATTCTTATGAATCATTATGACTTGATTCTTCTCCCAGAGCTGGCACTACAGTGCAAAACAGAATCCAACAAACTAGCTCAACAAATTACCTGGAAAATAATGAAAGCAAGAACTTTATGAAAAGATCACGTGTTCACAAAGGCTTGCGTTGTGCACAATTTTCCAGTTCCGGGTCATTTAAATTATTTCTTTTCTGTGAACCAAATACGGTAAATGAAACAAGTGTAAGAGAGCTTGTAAGAGTGTTTCCACTTTAAAAAAGGAAGTATAAACATGCTTTGTTTTTTTTTTTTCTTCTTTCTTTATGTTTTCTGGTGCCCCTTATAGTAGCTTCACAGTAAAATCAAACTTCTGAACTGTGAGGAGGTAGGAATGTCCATAAAAGCTAGAGAATTATTACTGTCAGTGCCTTAAAAAATTAGTGTCTAGTCCTAAAATTCTAAACAAACCTAAACTAAAATCACAAATAGATCTTTCAAAGAACACAAGAAGTCCACATAGTACTAGAGAATTAAGGTAATTTTGTTTCTGTAATTATACTTAATAAGCTGGAGAGCTACAGAATATTATTATTTTTTTGTTATATTTATCTAAAGATCCAGAGTTTGCTAGTGGCAATCATAGAACAAGATGCCAACTTTCTGTGTTCATGGCTGCATGGTTGGAGACATGGGTCATTTTATGGTTTGGGGTTTTTTTAATTAAAACGGTTTCTTAATGTTTGGTGTTGTCCATTCAAGGTACCTGAGAAGGCCTGACCTGATGACATCTCTGTTGTGGCTGTCTTTTTACCTACAGCTACTCTTGCAGCTGCTTACACAGCAGTAAAGATCCTCTTAGACTTTAAAAGAGCATCTCGCTGACTTGATTTTTCTGAAAGGTCTCACCTGCTCGTTATGCTTACGTCTTTAGCTGCTGTTAAAGCTGAGGCAATTCATTTTAATGTTTCTGTTCTATGCCTCATTATGTTGTATACTGATTCCTCTTACTGAGATAATTTCCTCTCTTTCTCTCTTTGTTTTTTTTTTGTTTGTGTTACTACCTAGCACCTAACTTCAGCAATTATTTTCTACACATGGTATAGTTGATTCTTTTGTCTGAATTTTACATTTAAAGCTATTTTTAGGAGGAGGTAGTTCTTTAAAAGCAAACAAAAAGAAAAAGCATCTCACAGTCAAAGGAGTTATGAAGATCAAGGAACAGAGGAATCCCACAATGCTACACTTATAATTATGATCTGGCCTATGGACAGCTTATGATGTTTTTAATGGGATTTTTTTCCATGATTATAGAGAAAACAGCAAGCAAGATGACACAGTTGTAATTTTTTTCCCTTCAGAGAATACAAAGAAGGTTCAGATGCTTTCAGCTTTTCTAGGAGAGGAACTGAAAAAGTTTTTGGTGCATGCAGAAACCTCTTGGGGAGTCTGTCTTAAGGAAGCATACTTCTGCACCTTTTTCTTTTTCCATGTATATACATTTACAGACTGCTTTCCTTCCTGCTCAGAAACTGACAGAAGAACTGCTTCAGTCCTTTTATCTTTCCTCTCAGTTTGTTGATGCATAATCAATTTACTTATGCTCACATTTCAATGAATTTCTCCTAATTATGGAAGATTTAGACATTAATAAATTTCTAAAATGATCCCAGTACATACACTTCAGGTTCTGTATAGTTCCTGTATAACTTTTGTCATCTTCCATATGTCTTTAGATCTTTGTCTAATCTGTGCTTTCATTTTTATTGGTTGTTTCCGAAGAGACAACTTATTAGACCTTTTACTGAGCTCAGATAGAATCCCTTTAGATTTATTTCTAGATACGCATGCACATACATACATACATTTATAAAACCCCTACTCACTAAATGTAGAAAGAGAATTATGTTGAATTCAATTGACTTTTCTATTTACTTCCATACTTTGTGTTCTTTTCAAAATCTGCTGCAAAACCTTTTTGTTACTGTGATTACACCAGTAATTATTGAGTCGTTAAATTACTGTTAATATTTCTTTTCACTTTATTTAATATTAAGTTTGTTCTCTCATAATAGACAATACCTTTTTTTAAAATGGTAAATAAAATTCCATATTACTCGCTATGTAAAAATTAATATGTTCTAGTATAATCAGGTTAAGCACTGAAATTTTTTTTAACAAATGCATTGCAAGACTGGAATTTAAATATCAGCTTCCAGTCCAGTGTAACCACTGGGAGCTTAGTGTGTGCCACCCACCAGTGGTCCAGCAGCTGCAGCTAAAGAAGTACTGTCACGGGCCAGCGTGGTGTGAACACAGCAGCTAGCACATTTTTTCAGTGATCTGCCTTAAGGACATCATAGCTGCCACACTGGAACATTGATATTCTTACCTCCTGTGTCCAACATTGGCCACAGCGTATGTTTTAGAAGTTGTGGTTCTTTGGAAAACAAATGCAAGATAGATGCTTCTTATCCCAAAGCAACTGAAAACTTGGCTAATGCCCTTAAATGTTTATTTATTATGTAGATTTACTATGCTTTTCACCATAGCATGTAAGATTTAGATAATATCTCTCTATATAGTATGTGAGTGCTCTACTGAAACCCAGTCTGTTGGATGTTTAGTAACCAGAGCAGTACTTTTATGTTACTTGGACTTCCATGCAAAGCTTGCACCAAGCACATTTATCTGGACTTTCTGATGTCTGTATTCTCTCTGCACCACTGCTTTATACTGTGACTGTTTCATAAACGACAAAACATACTAATTAACTTTGCTGCCTAGTATCAACCAGGGGGTACTTATTTTAAAAATCATGAAGAGAGCCTTTCAGTCTGAAGCTGGGAATAGGTTATCATTAATCTCTGTGTTTGTTAAGAAGCATAAATGAGATAATGCAAATGTAAGATTATTTTACTACTACCAGTTTTGTATGTCGTCTGATAGGATTTATCATCTTGGAAGATATTTGTCTTGTAATCCTTTTTTACTACCTACACAACTTAATCAGTTTCTTCCCTTTCTTTCTATTAGGACTGTTACAGTTAGTGGTGGGCAAAATGTGTTGTTTTCACTTCAGTATAAATGTGGTTAAGAAGAAATATCAAACTCAAAACTCTCAGGGGTAGGGTTTTGGTTTTTATTTACTTAATCATTACAAAAAGCAGATGCTTGAAAGAGAAGAACTCAAAGTTGTGCAAGTATTCCCATAAGGACTTGAGAGCAACTTGCACAAGACCACTGCAAGCAAATTAAATCTTAATTCAAAGATTTTTCCTTGAACTGGAAATGGGTAGAGGCATAGGAATAATTCCTGATATTCATATTTGTTCTTCTTTGGTAGACCAGGATTCTAGAGAGATTTCAAATCTCTGTTTACCTCTAAGCTAGCAGTAACAACAAAATTCTGCAAGCACACTAAAGAGTATGTTTTAAATACACTTCTCCAAGGGGCTAGATTTGAATTCTCTGGTAGGATTTTAGTTTTTTTGAGGTTCTGTCTTCAGGGCAGAAGGAAATATCTGGGATACAACTACTGAAAAACTTAACATGGTGCTTGGAAAACAGCAAAAAGAAAGATCTGCCCAATTTAAGACCTCTGCTCTTCTGATTGTACTGCTGCTTGTCTTCTTTATATAGCCACCAAGAAAATGATAACCCACTCTTTTAAGATCATAAGCCAGTATTAAGCAGTCATGTATTCAAGCTCCTCAGTGTTCTAATGAGTATTTAAGCTGTAGGTCTGTCTGCTCTTTTAGACGTAGGATATCACATCATACTATGCTTGAAATGTGGTCAGCATAGCAGTTTGACAATCAATAAAAACAGTACTGTCACAGCACAGCAGCATGGGTATCTCTTTATAGCACTAATCCAGAATAGCTGTGTTGGTTCCAGTGTGTCTCTCCCTTATTTTGCAGAAATGGCTCTGAATAGACTGATTCTTGCAATATAGCAGGTGCCATTCTGCACATAGGCCACACAATATTCAGCAGTTCCTGCTCATGTCAAGCGAGACTCATTCTTCTGTGTCACACATAAAGAGCAGATACAAAAGAGCACAAGCTGAGCAGAAAACAATAGAAAACCAAAATAGCTAGGTTTTGTATTGACTTTGTTGTCTGCAGGACTGTGATGGATGAAGTTCACTTGTGTTCTGAACACCGTTGTCTGACACCCATGTTCTCTTCCCATGCATCACTCCAGAGTACAGTGTTGAGTGGCTTGATTCAATCCCTGCACTTCAGTGGCATACATAAAATACATAGTATGCTACAGAAAACCAACTTCCATTTCTTCTTAGTTTTCTGAATTCACCAAATGAGAAACAACTGTGGTAGAAGTGCTTTCTCTCTTGAACATAGGGCAGGTGCCATATATAAAGATCTGAGTTCAAAAAGTTTGTTTTCAATCACTATTATTATTGGCTTTCTTTGTTTTCTAGTGCGCTAATGCTCCAGTGTCACTGGTTTCAATTTACTCCATAATCAGGAATTTGTAAAACTTTAAACATATTGGAGTTAAGAAGTCAGCATGCTTTTAGTTAATACTTCTGAAGTTGAAAGGGAAGAAAGAAGTCAATACCTCTGTAATATAAAACAATTTGTGGATTTAGGGGAATGACCTCTGCTGCAGGTGTTGAGGACAGCTCGGCGCATGGTGCAGGATGTTTCCTGCTGTCCTGACATCACACAGCTGTGCATTGAAGTTTTTCTTCCTAAGGCCAAAGTTACAGGAATCAGTAGGAAATCAGCTTCACTGGTTTTAGCTAAACCAATTTTTTTTTCTCTCTTTGCTTTTATCCCTGTGTTTGATGCTTGAACGTTCTCGGTTCTTCAAATTTGTGCTCGAATGAAGCCAGGAAGAATCCAACTGTGTATTTTAAAGACCTACATTTTCCATATTTTTTTGTATGAAATAACAACATTGATTTGTTTTTCCAGTTATTCATTTTTCTACACAGTGCACAGAGTTGTTTGTTAAAAGCTGTGCCACTTGTTTTACATTTTTTAGCAGTGTCTCTAATCCCACGTCATGGTTTGGTTTTATTGAAATCATACATAGCACCACTTGCCAACCGCTTTTAAAAACCTTTGTTTAATTCTTTTCAAAACAAGCAGATCTAAATGTTTTCCCTTTGATTCTTAGACGCTGTCGGGGTTGCCAGATCAAGACTCTTTCTATGATGTGGTGGACTGTCTCGAAGAGCTGGGCATTGAAGCGATTTCGCAGAGACACTTGAACAAGAAAGGAACAGACTTGGACTTAGTTGAACAATTTAACATTTATGAGGTAACATAACATGCCCTGTTTTATACATCTTACAGCGTGTGCAAACTTCAAAGCTGAAAGGAGGGGGAAGTGTAACCTAGGTGAAATTTGGTTATCTATTTTAGAAGAAAAACATCTGGTTGCTGGAAGTATTATACACATTGTATATGTGACCTGATAAAAGTACATGGCTGCTCAGCTCATGCAATTGTGTTTCATACTAGTGCTGGAGCATGCTCCAAGGCATACCAGCACATTTACTAGCCTCTTTAGAGGCAGTTCTGCCTGCAATTAAAAGTAGAAATTCTTGAAATATGCAGAAGTATTCAACTCGTGAAAAAAGTCAATCTGAGCTCAGTGCCACTTGTTCTGCAGCTGAATACCCAGCATGTCCTTGTTTATGAGTTTACACTGGACTAGGTCCTATACAGTTTGCAGAAATGGAGTAATAAATTACTTCATATTCACCACCTAGACATAAAATAACCACCGAAGTAGTCATATGCAAGGGTAGGATATCCAGTTTCTTAATTATTAGCCCTAATTTTCAGACTTCAGGAAGTATTGGCAGTGGGGAGGCTTAGGCAGAAATCAGCAATTATATGTAAAATTATATATAAAATAATGTAAATGTGAATTAATGTTATAGTGTTACGAAATGAAATGGCTTTATCTTCATCTGTGTCCAGCAAAGAATTTGGTAGCTTTCATTCTTCATTTTTTTCTTTCATTCTTCACCCAGTCACTAAACTAATTTTAGCAGAGCTACTTTCTACGTAGACCAGACTGCAAAAGAAATCAGGTCTCTGGGCTTCAGGGAGCTTCTGCTCTGTGCTGGCTCTTCTTCTGCTCTGACCTTGGTTCCTGGAGAGATGTTTCACTCAGCTTCTTACTCTTCATTCCCAGCTGCTGTTGTGCAGCAGTGTTTCCCTTTCTTAAATCTGCTTTCCCAAAGTGCGCCCAGCATTGCTCATAGCCCAACTCTGGCAGTGGTGGAACCCCTTAGGAGCTGCTGGAGCTGAGTCTGATGTCCTTGGGGACAGTGCTGGGCTTTGCTCATCTCTGCTGCCCCACCACTGTGAAAGCCTTGCCACATAAGCCCAATACAGTTACGTCCACATACTGCTCCTCTACTGTTTCCAGCTGATGAACTCACAATGTAGGTCAGATTTTTCTGTCAAATGTCACTGTCGCCATGCTATTTTCAGCATTGTTCTTTCCTGAAATATGCATACGTTCCTCTGGATTTACAGTGCTTCTGAACTGGCAGGAAATGCTGAATTTTCCACTGAATGGCATATATGAAAGTAATTATGCTAAAAATTGGGAAGTTCAGCTGAAAAAATGTGTGGTCTCTATTTTTTTCTTTTAATCCATTGTGGTATGAGTTCACAGAAACAGGTTTGTTTTGTTAGTGTTTGCTTTTTTTTTTCTTTTTCTTTTGTTTACTTTCAGGAAGATCTGTAGAAATTGAGATCTTTAAGAAGGCAATTACATATGCATCAGCTGATCTCTTTCTTGGCTGAGAATAAATGATGATGCTTTTCTAAAATACTTTCTGAAGCAGTAGGCTATCTTTCACTCAGTCATTTCTAGTTGCATGTCTGAACAGCAGGAAATGTTTAGTCAGCCAGCGTATAGGAGTTTTTTCAATTGATTTCAGCATAGACAAGAATTTACCTATGTATTTTAGGAGGAAATAAAGAGAGCTAGATGTCTAGCACTGCTTGGATTGCTTGTAAATTAAGTCCTAAAAAACAAACAAAAAAGCCCAAATCTAACATAAACAAATCTGTTGTTTCAAGTCCCACAGTGTTCAAGGTGCCAGTGTAGAGTTCTATCACTTGAGCTGCCACAGTGCGTATTAGCAAATTAGATAGCAAATTAGAGGGGTATCTGTAGAAATGATGACTCTAATAGGAATCTATCTTCTTGAGATCAGTTAATTCTTAAAGCCTAGGTGTGAAACCCTGTAGGAAACACATCAGAAACCTTGCCTCTCTTTCCTCCTCAGATGACCCTGAGGCATGAGGATGGCGATGAGACCGCTGACCCCCCTCCCAGTGGACGCAAGGACAGAAGAAGGGCCAGTCTGGGTGGCAGTGAGCGAAGGGGCCTGGAGCGCCGGCGGAGCCGCAGGCACTCGGTACAGAACGTGAAAAGCACTTTATCAGCACCCGCAAGTCCATGCAGTCAGTCAAACCCCAGCTTCATGCTAGGTCATGGACAGCGCGTGGAAGATCTCAGTGAGAGGTAGGTGCCTGAGCTAAGGGGCAGGCCTTCCTTTATTCCTGTTACTTTTCATTATGTTTATTGCACTTTTTTAATCTGCCAGATTCCCAGTGTTTGTTTTCTTTCTGTTTTGATTAATCAAAAAAAAAAAAAAAAAAAGGAGAACATTTGAAGTTTAAAAAAAGCCACATAAATTTGTAGGTGACTTGATTTACCTCTGGTATGTAGGTAAAGATGGTTCTTTGACACCATTTGCCCTAAGTAAATGGACCCAAAGTACACGAGGTACTCTTTGATAGATTTGGTGTTCAATATATGGACATAATGGGAGATTGTACAGGTATATAGTTACATTAATGCAGTTACTTGCTCTGTTTATGTTATGTTAATTGATTTCTTCCCTTTGCAAAAGACATTCCAGCATAAATATTTTCCTTTTCTGTACTAGTGAATGTATCTGATCTTCTGTAATTAACAAAGAAGAGACAGTAATAATTACTTGAGGAGCAGTCTGCAACAGTGAACTCTGTCAGAGCTAGTATCACTGCCTATAGCACTGTTGTTTGCTTGGACTATGCATGCTTAGAAAAAATGGAAGCTGCAAATCCCCAGCACGTCTGAATACCACACGAGAGGGCTGGAATTAATTTTGTCTAAGATGTCTGATCAGCTTTCCTCCTTTTGATGTCTGTGGAGCGTAGCAAGCTCTTGTAGGCCTTCAGTTATCTAATGTATTCTTTGTGTCTAAAATTTCATCTAAGAGGAATAATGCTTTGAAGCTGGCTATTTCTCTCTTTTAATTATAAACGGAATCTAGCTGAGTAGCTCACATGAAGATACATTTGCTACAGGTAACTAAAGGTGGACACATTTGTCTTCCAATGGCTCAGGGTGCAATTTGCAAAAGAAAAGCATGCTCCATGATGAGTGTTTCCTGTGTTGATCGTAGCATTTGGGAAGTTCTTTGGGGTCCCTCTTGATTAGCACCAAGTGGAAACTTAGAGCCTTAAAAACCCACATTTCCTATAATGCTGCCCATCTTACAAAGCAAACTGAGTTTAAACTAGAATTTAATGGTTGCTGTCAATATGAAAATATGAGACTCCAAATAATTCAAATAGTAGTTGAATACTGTATACCACAAAATGGCTTTTTTTCTTTTTCTTCTTTTGTATATGTCTTGTTGTTTTCTGTTGTTGTTTTGTTTTGTTTTGTTGGTGGTTTGTTTTTGTTCTGTTGGTTTTTTTTGTTTTGTTTTTTTTTGGTTGTTTTTTTTTGTTTGTTTGTTTTTGTTTTTTGTTTTTTTGGTTTTTTTTTTTTCCATTTGGCAACATATTCATGTTTTTCCATCCCATCCTATTGGGTGGGTTAGTGAACTGGAGGCCAAAAGCCACATGGTCTTACAGACAGATGACAAGGATGACAGTGCTTCTGAGGCTGAGTTTAAAGCATCTTCAGTCTGCGTACAGCTGGGAGATTCAGCTGCTCTGCATGGAAAGCCTTGTGCATGGTCTTGGGCACCATTTTAGGACTTACTAATGTGACTGAGAATCTGCATCAATCAATATAGAGCAGATGCAGTTGATTTGCTAAACTGGTGAATTTGGATTAAAAGAGCTGCTTTAATTCTAAAAAAATTGTTGACTCTCTTGCTGTAATTAAGAAAGTCGTGCAAGACAGCAGCTTCCACTAACACATTTTTCACTGTTTGCTTACTAGTTTTATTTTGCAGTCTTCCACAATTCCTAATGAATTTATGCTTGAGCTGATGTTTAGTAGCAAGCTAGAAGATTACTTGACAGATGAGTTTTATAAGTTCTTTGAAATATTTTTTTCACCAATATAGCATAATTTCAATAACTATCTTCTTTTTCTGAAAAAATAGCCATTTCTATTCCATATCCTCCATGAAGTTGATAATAAAGTATAATTTAAGTTTAAATCCAATAAATGAATCTTCATTTAAACATTTACAGATTCATGTAAATGTTGAAGTTTAATTTCGTATTGCAGTTGTTCTACCAAATAATTTATTTTCCCTATTGGAAATTTATATTTCCCTATTGGCCCTGTGGTCTGTGAAGACCACAGAATGCGTTTTTGTGCCCAAAGATAAAAGTTCTATGCCCAGTGAAATTTTCTAAGTTGCTGGGACAGGAAGCTAGTCAGCTGTCCACGTTGACTCCTCTGTGTATCTTACTGGCTTTCTGATAAATTAACTTTTCAGGAAAACTGTTTCTGTCCTTCACATTTTTCATCTTTTTGCCTAGCCAAATCCATAACTGTGGTAGGAAAAGTAAAACCAGCCTTTGTTCTTTACCGTATGTCACTGAATCTCTCAACTTTCATTGAAATAGTGTTGGTAAATGAAGCAGTCTCTATACCTGATAGCTAATGTGGAACAAAAAAAAAAGAAACAGAAATGAAATGAAGTGACTCATTCAAATTTTTTGCACATTTCTAAAGTTTGAATTAACCCTAAGTTGAAAGACATTTTTATTTCTGTGGTGTTCCTATTAGAATTAAGTTTTCAAACTTGAGCACCTGGTCTGTGAAGCAATATTTTTATCGATTTAAAGGATTTTAATGGAACATCATATGTTTAGGCCTTACTACAACTTATAATGAAATTTTAAAATTTTATGATGCCTTATGATTCTTTCAGAAGAAATACTGTTGTGCCCCTTGTGCTTCCATCACTGGTGTTATACAGATAAATATGTAAAAATAGATAAAATTATTTATTGCCTTCAACAACTGTAAGTACAATTTGTTCATGCAGGAAAGTTCCGTCTTTTGCCATTGACTTTCTTTTGGTTCATGAGTAGAGTCTCTCTCAAGGAAGGAAAAAAGTTTGCAGTATGGTTTTGCAGCACAGTATTTATAGAAATAGTTTCTTCAAAAGGGGTTTCAGTCTCTCTACTCATTCACTACATTTTCTTTACCAGTAGGAAACTGGTAAAAAGATTATAAAATTTGTGAAAATGTTATTGTGTTGCTTCTAAACTGTCTGTGTGATTGCAGATTTCAGTGTCTGTTTTTACTGTGGATTAACACCATCAAGTTCAGTGGAATTACTTCTTTTGGTCTTAATTAGAGATTAAAGTCATACTTCTATGCTGTTTTAGACAATATACTCAGTTATTTTTGGACTTTGCTACCAAAATCAGGAGAAGGTTCAAGATCCTCCTTGGATTCTCGTTCCCACAGTGTTCATGTTTCATTTCTTTCTAGCTGTGTTGGCTGGTTTGGCAGTTACTTTGCTTTTGTTTACCACATCAAACAGGTTGTCCACAGTCATCTGCTTTGTGTCAACCGATAAGTCTTCCAAAAAAGAGAAAAACCCATGGTGCCGGTAAAACAAAAAGGACAGTACTGGCCAAATTCTGTTCTTACAATGCTCTCTATCCAGAAAAGTTGTCTGAAATGAATGGAGTTGCTCTGATTTACGCCAGAGAGCAGACTTCGGGTTTTGAGTTGGGAAAAGTTGACCGTAAATGCTAAGGGCAAGCAAGACAAAAACTTGCAGGCCTTTCTTATCCATTTGGAAAGCTTCTGCTAAAGTAAATACATTGATTTTTGGCTTGTGGTTCAAAAAATAAAATAAAATAAAAGCCCAAATCTGCTTTGTGTTAAAATCATTTTCATGGAGAGTGAAACTCAGCCTAATGTGTCTGTTACAGAGTAAATAAATAAGTCGATAACAACTACTTAAATAACAATGGCTGGAGGTTGTTTTAGTGATGTGTAGCTGCTACAACATACTTCATATGCTTCACCAGTAGGTTTGCTTTCCTCAAAACTCCTTTCTTTTACTGTGATGACATAGGGCACCAACAGGCCTGGGGGGAATATCTGAATATCTGTCCTCTTAGAACATGGCACTTTAACTGCTTTGCTGAGGGTACCTCCTAAGGTTTTCTGTCCCAGTTCAAATTCAGTTCTCTCAATCTGTGGTCTAGCATTCTGTTACTTAAGTGGTAGAGTTTTAAACAAATTTGTTTGTGTTTGTTTTGTGTGAGGGTGTTTTGTTTTTAAAGCACAGCTAGCTTTTTCCAACCACGCAATGCATGTGTTAGGAGTGCCATGGAATTTAGACTAGATTGCTGGTTTTATTATATGCAGTGACTTCTGGGTAGAAGTCTTAAAATGTGAATTTCTCTCTTTCAGTCTCACTGCGTCTGGCTTAAAGAGAGTAGAAAACAGGTAGTTTGGAACTGCTCAGTGCTGTCTTTATGGAACATGTGCTTTACTAAAGCATACATACAAACCAGAAACAATTCTTTATTCCAGTTTTTTTTTTTTAATGAGCCAGCTTCTTCTCGTTTTGCTGTGCATTTCCCTTCTAACTGCACAGAGACCATCTCTGTCTCTCTTCCTTGGTGTCCCATGTGAGCTGAGTCAGCCACCTGAGCCAGCTTCTATGAGATTTACCATGAGAGCTCTTAGAAGAATTTGAGTGAATAGCTCTCAAAGTTGTGTGGAATTTGTTATATTCAAAGACTCTGTGGTTTATGAAGTTGCAAATAGCTAGGATTAGGTATTCACCACATTCTGCCACACTTTCTGCTTCTTTTTTTTCTTTTTTTCTTTTTTTTTCCACATAGTTTTGATTCATTTTACATCATCAAAAAACTGAAAAAAAAATTACCAGAACTGCTCACTATACATATTTCTCTGAAGGTTACCAATCTTCTGGTAGGACTTTCATATTGGTATTGGTATGTTTGGAACCTAACATGCAGAATATCTGACTGCCATCTTAACTCATCAGAGTGGAGCCTGCACCCTGATAGGGCACCGGTAACTACTTTACAAGCTGCCTTTGTTTAGACCTAAAAGGCTAAAAAGGTGTAAGAAAGAGCAAATGTGTGGGTCCACCTGAGGCTTCCAGATTTTCAATTGGAAAAAATTTGGCCTTAGGAAGACCAGGTTTGCTGGTAGCAGTGTTAGGGTCTTGTCTGGAAGGCTGTAATGACTCTTCCTCTGAACATAGAGTAGTGCAAGGAACTCCAAAATTTCCAGAATATTTCTGGGACATGGCACCGTTGCACAGTGCACACTGAGCTCAAGGCTTTCACACCCTTTACATTCCCAGAGAAAATTGGGAAATTCTTGTCTGAACAAAGAAAAACTTTGCTGAGATCCGTTTGTCAGAAAGTACATGCTTCTGATGTGTTAAGATTGCTAAAATTCAGGAAAAGATCTTGACGTTATTTTGGTTTTGCCAGAAAACAATGAATATAGCTGAGCTAAAACATTTTTACTGCTCAGCTTTGGATTCCTGCAGTTTTTAACCAACTACTCAGATCTTTGTTTGACTATTATGTCCTGTTAACTGATTATTTAATTTGCTTGATATAAAGCCAGGCCTGCAGGGGTAGTTTGTCCAAAATTCAGCTGAGACTTCTTACTTGTTTTTAAGTAATTTTCTGTCTTCCAACAATGCAAACCATGGCTAATTTCTTATTTTCTGTAACATTTACCGTGGCAGAATTCTAGTTTTTGTCATGAAGTTTCAAGTTCTAGTGACTCTGCTTCACAGTGTCAAATGTTTGATCACATAAATACAGATGACTGTGAGTTAAAGTTCTGAGTATAGGGATTAGTAAGTTTTCTGTGTGTGTGTGTGTGTGTTTTAAGAATATGTAAATACTACATTTCTTACAGTCAGTCTTACAGTTGTCTATCAGAAATACAGATTTATATGATATAGCAAAGTAGGAAGACTCTGTGTTACCCTTTAATGGAGGACTTGGGTTCTGATGAAGATATTAAAGGCCCAGAAGGGAAATTAAAAGAATATTTTTATTGATTTAATTAAAGGAAGCAAATGTATGTTTTCTTAGACACTTGTCTTTAATTCCTGTTTTTTGATATTTGAGCAACTGAGGCACAAATCTAGACAAAGAAGGCATCCCCAGGATGAAAATGCAGTCATGGGAATGGATAGGCTAAGCATCTCTCTAATACATACATACATGTGTATAATCTGAGCTACCTAGCACTAGCAGTGGCTTTGAAATAGGATGACAAATCATTAGTTATGATAGATATGTTAACTTTTTCACATTTTTAATTAGTACAAGGTAAAATGGAAATGGTTTGTAAAGCAATGATTTTGGATATAGGGCTGGAGCACCTCTCCTATGAGGAAAGGCTGAGGGATCTGGGCTTGTTTAGCTTGGAGAAGTCTCTGGACAGACCTCATTGTGGCCTTCTAACACTTGATGGGTGTGCATAAACAGGAGAGGATACGACTGTTCACGAGTGAATAGTGATAGGACAAGGGGGAATGATTTAAACTAATCCAGGGGAGGTTTAGGTTATATATTAGGAAGAAGTTTTTCACTCAGAGGGTGGTGACACACTGGAACAGGTTGCCCAAGGAGGCTGTGGATGCCCCATCCCTGGAGGCATTCAAGGCCAGGCTGGATGTGGCTCTGGGCAGCCTGGTCTGCTGGTTGGCGACCCTGCACATAGCAGGGGGATTGAAACGTGATGATCGTTGTGGTACTTTTCAACCCAGGCCATTCTGTGATTCTATGATTGTATGATTTATGCATCAGATTGAAAAGACTGGTAAGATAGCATCTGCTCACAGCATCTGACAGAAAGGACGTTGAGGTGCTGGAGCAGGTCCAAAGAAGGGCAAGGCTTATGAAGGGCTTGGAGAATATGCCCTATGAGGAGAGACTGAAGGAATGGGGATGTCCACTCTGGGGAAAAGGAATCTGAGGGGAGAACTTACTGCTCTCTTCAAATATCTGAAAGGTGATTGCAGTGAGAGTGGGGTTGGTCTCTTCTCACTGGTGACAGGTGAGAAGACAAGGGGAAATGGCCTCAAGTTGTGCCAGGCTAAATTTAGGTTGATTATAGGAAAAACTTCTTTACAGAAAGGGTTGTTAAGCACTGGAATAGGCTCCCTTGGGAGGTGGTTGACTCACCATCCCTGGATGTGTTTAAAAACCATTTGGATGTGGTGCTCAGGGACATGATTTAGCAGAGGGTTGTTAGTTAGAGTAGTATGGTTAGGTTACGGTTGGACTCGATGATCTTTAAGGTCTTTTCCAACTTGAGTGATTCTATGATTCTATGATTCTGACCTTTATCAGCCTTTGACAACAACAGCATACAAAAAACTATTCTGTTAAGGCAGTGCTAGTTTTGAGTTTGAGAAAGGGAGGCCACACTTCTCTCATTCAGGTACACAATTATGTACAGAATTCAGTTTGCAGTGCTGGATTTTGTTGTAGAAGCAATGGTAGATATTTCCAGTTTGAATTTAAAGAGTAATGAAAAAACACTGAAACTTAAGTGAGATTATCTGCATGACTAGTGCAAGTGCAGCATAACTTAAGTCTTTTTTTTTCACTGCACATTTAGCTTCAAGAAACTACCTGAGAAAATGTAATGCTGAATCAAGATTTGAATCTATATTTGTGGATGTCCATAGTAATGTCTGACTGACTGGCATACGTGTTTCAGAGAGTTTACCTCCCCAGCATGTTCCTAGTTTTTGTAAACATGACTCTCTAATGCCAGGGAAGTATTTTACACATACGATGTGATGGGAAGAAAAAAAGACAACGATTTGGCTGGATTCCATTTCCAGAAATCCTCCCTTTGAAGTAAGGGGCAGTAACAGTGACCTCAAGGCGTCAACCAATATGCAGTTCCAAGCTCTGAAAACACTACTTCTTCTCCCTTCCTGTATATGTTTCAGTGTTTATTGCTTCTAAAACCTCTCTTCATCAGGATTTTGTTTCTTTACCTTTGCTACTCATACAGATATAAAAACAGCAGTGCTGTTTGGTGATCAGAGAGCTGTGAGTCTTGAAGTCTTTGCGCAGCCTTGTCAGTATCTTAAGCAAGACTTTGTTGTCCTGCTCTGCTTTGATATGTCCTATATAAACAAACTCCAGCAATGAATAAAGTGTGAAGGCATTACCTACGTTTTTAGGTGTGAAAAGTTCTTACTGAGCACATTTTGGGAATAAGAAAATAACAGGAATCTAAAGATAAAGAGCAGCATAATATGAAGGCATGGAGAACATACGTACTGTACATTACTTGTGATTTCCACAGTTCTTTATTTAGGGCAGAAATACTAAGAGAAGTTCCCTTTTAACCACTATAATTATGCATATGAGTTTTTTTTCCATGCAAATTGCCAGATTTTAGGCTTTTCTAGTAATTTGTTTTCCATACCATTTCATGTGTTTTCATCGTCATGTAGTTGCACAAATTGCAGTGATCTGTCAAGTGGAAGAGTGGAATGGGATCTGGGGGCTTAATAGGTGATTTCTTTCAGTTTTGGTGGAGGAGGAAAGTATTTGTTTCTTACAAAACAAGAAATTACAGACTTCAGTTATCATTGCTTTCAGCTTTCGTTAAAGACCACTTGTCTGTGTTCCGTCAGCTAGCATACAAGAAAGGAAGAAGCAGCAGAAGTGTACCAAAGCATTTGTTTGTTTTACGAGGACTTAAGAATTTATCTGTGAATTGTGCTGTCTAACCAGTGAAAGTAGAATTCCACTCATAAATTGAGGACAGTGGCAAGCAATTGCAAAAGAAAATAAAATGGCATCCACTGTGACTTACGAAGACTTTTCTTTGATGAAATGTTTTTTCATTTTCTGTTTGTTCACCTGTAGGGAGTTCAGAGAAGCAGTTTTCCAAGTTCTGTTCAAGAGGTAATGTGGATCAGAGGTTTGAAGTGGGAGGGACGTGAAAGAGAAACCGTACTACTGAGTTCAGCTGTACAATTTTTATCTTATAATAATATTGTAAAATGGCTAATGGTCACTTTTCCTTAGCTAAGGGTGGCCTCTATTCCTAGTTAGTAGCAGCTTCTCTAAAAGGCAGTGAAAGTTTAAATGCAAGTAATTTAAAGAAGCCAAACTGAAAAGTGTTTGACTTAATTACAAAGAGAAAGAGAGAGAGAAAATTCCTAATTAACAATTAACTGCATATTGGGCGATTTTCAGGGAGTGTGGGAATAATGGCCAGTACCTCTACAATTCCCCAGTCCTTTATTTTCTGGGTCACTTCATAACTTAAAGGCCTTTTCTTCACTGAAGTACAGTGTTCCTTTCTTGACAATTTCAATATGGGTGGTCTAAAAAGGCTCAGAAGTACACTAACATCCTTGTCTAATGACCTGAAAAATTTTGAAGGAAATATTTAATAAGACTTTAGCAAAGGTTAAATGAGCCCTACATGAACTGGAATCATATACCATAGTAAGATTTCTTTTTAATGTGCTGTTATCTCATTTTTTAAGTTATATATACGCATTGTATGTGCAGACCAAAAAGTTAGTCCTCTAAATATGGCAAGACCATCCTTTTTCGTTTTGTTCTCTATTCAAGTATTAGTGGTCAAATTCTTCCACACTGAATTAAAATGATTTAAAGCATATATTTTATTTTAAAAGTTTCCACTGATACCAAGCATAGTAGAATATGTTTTTGTGCTCATGTTTCTTTTCTGGCTTTGTTTCTTTTCCTTCAGCACAGTCTTACCCTTTCCTTTTTTTCTATTGGCTATGTCTTTGTTTTAGGAATTAAAATAAAAAGATTGAAAGACTGCAAGTTAGAACAACCAAAGTTTGAGTGTCTTCAGGCTGCATTCATCAACTATAAAGAAATGTTTTATGGGGGAGACTAGAGGGGATCTCTGGTACGGGGTAACTAGTAATTGACTAGGTGATCTTGTATACATTGCTCAAGTACATGGCAGACACATCGGTTCATAGATTTTGAAAATCATATTTCACAATGGAAGGTACTCATTTGTATTTTTGTGAAAAAGAAGTACATGTCAGGATGGTTAAGTGTCTGTGTGTTAGGTAAGATGTCGAGCATCTCGTGCACCTTGCCCCCACCTTCTGATAACTTGCAGATTGGTCCCTAGATTATCGTCTCCTTTCATCAGTCTGCGTTCATTAGCATTTATACCTGTGCATAACTTCAGGCAACTATTTAAAATCAACAGGACAAATTTGATTGGAAGAAAATACTAATTCATTAGTTTGAAAGTCTTTGCTTAGATTTCATTTTGATGTCTCAATGATTCTTCATCCATAAACTGCACTTTAATAGTCTTTTTGAACATGTATTTTGAAGGGCTATAAATGCTTTGTTCAGCCACATTCAAACTAGTAGATGTTTGTTAGTTGCCGTGGCTGATGATACAATTTATAAAGATTTGTGGGATTTGGGGTTTTTGTTTGTTTGGTGGGGCTGACAACCTGTAGCAGCAATCCATTTGAAGATGAAAATAAACATAGTAAATGACTGTTAAATCTGTTTTCACTGCTGCAAAGCTTTTGTTTAAGCATTTCTAATCTGGTACAGTTGTCACAGAACTGAAATAATCCAATAACAGCCTTAACATTAGCTGAATATATTGGGTCCTTCAGCATTAGCTGAAGCCCTTCATCGCTGTCTCAGGAAAAATATTTGCCTTGAGTTGGAACAGGATAAATTGCTCTGTGCTACTGAAAAATGTGCTCGTTACTGCAATGTAGCTCAACTGAAAACCTCCCTATGAATCATTTTTCTTCATTTAATTCTATTATTGCACTGACACAGCACTTGCATTTGTATGTGGGAGAGAAAGTGTTTTTCCATACCATCTCTTTTTCATTTCACACAAAAAAATGAACACAGAATACTTATGCGCCCAGATGAGTTCCCAAATCTGTCTGCTGTTCTGTTTGAGCATCCCTCAGTTTGACATTCTTTTCTTTACAGGAATGTCATCTGTCTTTTGGTAGTGTTTTCCTGTTCAATAAATATTCAGGTGGATTTTTTTCTTTTCTGTCTTTTGGGAATAATTTACTTAGCAAAATACTGGCAAACAACTATCATTTTTGCCTTTGTTGAATGAACTATGCTTAATTCACCAGGTCTTGTGACTGAGCTTGCACACATATTTTCATTGTGTAAATTTCCCTTGATCAAACTTCCTTCCGCTAGCGAGTATGACCATGTCTGTGCATACCACTGGCCGCCTGTACTGCAGAAACACAAAAAATCAGCTCGTTCCTCTGACTTCCCCAGCTAATTGTCATGAACAAAGAGTTAACATTAGCAGAGGAAGAAAGTTTTCTAGTCAAAAGTTCTGCTTACTAAGAAGTCAAGGAGACTTCTGGAAATCCTTGGCCTGACAGAAGAATTATCTGGCTGCAATTATGGGAATAATATGTGCAATAATCTATAATAGATAAACTTCCAATAAAATATTCAACTTTGAAACAGTACACATTAGGGGTGTGTTTAATGTCTGATTATAGTCTATAATAAAAAGCGTGCTACACAGAGCTGTGCATGTAAAGTTTATTTGAAACATGATATTTTCAAGTAATGTTCAAATGGAAAGGCTGTTACAGTTGGTTGGCTCCTTTGGAGTACAGAAAGTCGTGATGTCTGAGAAGCAGGGCTCTTGATTTTTGACTTCTTCAGATGAAACTGCAGATAAACATCACAGCAGACAGAAGTATTTCCTTCAAGTCACATTATGAACAATTGTGAAGAATCATGAAGGAGGTCAGAGCCTGCACATTTCCAACAGCTCCATGTAGCTCATATCATCCCCTAGTTGAAGTACTATTTCTTGTAGACAATTTCAGACAGACTTGAACCAAAACAGGCCCTCAGATGTTCTCTCTGAGAAGAGTTTTAAGTTCTTGTGATTGACTTAAAGGTGAAAATATTTCTTGCTAATCCCTTAGTCTTTGGCATATGGCTGCACAGCTTATCTGAGCGAAGGGCGTATGTAAAAGGCTCAAGTCCTGTAAAATGGCTTTCTTACATACATTCTGAAGAGTTAGTTATATCTTAAATATGTTTTTAAAGAAATGCTAGTGGTTATGGAAAATATGTAATTGGTAGCCTTGAGAACTGAAATACTGTAGTTCAGTTTCCAGGTTTATCTTCTGAACTGCTGACCAATTCAACTGGGTTTGACAGGAGCATTTCCATTGTGAGTCTTTAAGCAGCTTGCTTTTCAGGGCTTTTTTTTTTTCCCCTTCAGAAAACTAGCTTCTCTTCTAAGGTAAGATGCTGTGTATGTTTTCTAACAGCCTATATATCCAAATTTTATAAAGGCTATTATATATACGCTTAATTTGGAGTGTTTTTGTGTTTGCAGTTAAGAAAGTTGAACAAGGATTAGATTTTCCCATTAATGGATTAGAAAGATGCTTTGCAAAGGAATTAGAAACCCCAAGTGCTGTATTTTAATTGATTTCTGCTAACCTGCTGTGTTTACTAGATAGATCTCTAGTAAGTTGTAAACTTTTTACACAGAAGCTCAACATTCTCAAAAACAGGTTCCTAAAATGGAATTGTATGTCCTAATTGAGCTGCAGACTTCAGCAGGTTCTGGGGAAATAGACTGCGTGGTAAAAGTAGATTTGGGGCTTTAGGTACCAATTAATATCCTTATCTGATAAGTTCTGATTTAAAAAAAAAAAAAACAAAAAAAAAAAACAACTTTGAATGGTGGGGTAGGGAGCAGCTGTCACTGATGGTAAATAAAAGATGTAATATCAAGATTTAGATCATAAGTTCAAGCTTGTAAACAAGATACAGAAACAGGATGACAAAGTCTCTAGAAAAATACTAATGATCTAGTGCTCTGAAGTGGTCTTATAGTGTGCACCAGCTCTCTTTAATTCTGGGTATATTTTTCCTTTCCTGTTCTTCTTCAGTTTATTGTAAATATAACATTGATGGTCCCCAGTTCAACTTGCTCTGTACAAGATTTTAGTGTATTTATGTTCCTGTCCTTAATAGCTTTCAACTCTGAAGAAAGAATAAGGACCTTTCAAAATTAGGAGCTCCAATGTTTCTAATAAATATTTCAATTATGATTTTGGGCATTTTGAGATGAGTGAGGAGAGTGAGGAATTTTACGTCAATCTGGGAAACTTGACGGGAACTTAAAACAGAGTCGTCACAGGACAGATTTTGTTCATATTTTTAGTAGCCACATTATCAACATTGTAGGATTCATTGTGCTGTTATCAGAAAGCTGTGAACCCACTGAGCTTTGTGAGTTATTTCCCAAATATGATTGCTTGTAGGACTGGCAAATCCAGACATTTTACTCTTCACAGGAGAAAATAGCAAAGCTAGCGTTGATCTACTTGATAGTAAAGAGAACGGACAGTATGGGTCCTCTCTGGTATCTTTTTCTTCCTTTAAATATGAATACATACTGTGATCTTCTACAACGTGGTTATGATGTTGCAATACCTTAGGAACTGTTAAAAACACTTTATAGATTTTTGCCAGAGTACTGGAAGAAGTTCCAAGTACTGCCATTTTCCTGATTGTTATAAGACTAACTCTATACAAATGCAACAAAATTTGGATTCATCCTTTGCGGTGTCATGATGAGTTTGTGATCTCACATTGTAAATATTCCTTATCCTTGTAACATGTAACCATACCAATTCTAGATGGGAAAAAAAAATCACAAAGCATGCCTTTACAATTAAAGAAAACCAGCTTTCAGGAAAATGCAAGAAATGTATGAGTTTCTTACAAACTTTATTACTGTTCATATGCTTTATTCTTTGCATGGGACATAAACTAGTGGTATTCATTGTTTAAATCAAATGGAGAACTGGATCAGCTGCAAATGCAAAAGAAGTCCAAAGAGAGAATATTTTCTAAATCTTCTGTGGGTCTGTTCATCTGTGGAAGAAAACGTATAAATGGGAAGGATATGAGGCAGAAAATGCAGTCTTTTGTTTTGTTTAATATAGTTTTATTATTACTTATGTGGTTTGTAGGTTATGGAGGCTTTATGCGTGACTTAAAATTCTTCTCTGCCAGACTGAGGGCTGAACCAAAGCCTGGTTTGGCCATACTAATGATTCTTTACTGATATAATTCATTTACTGGCATTCAGTAACTTAAGTATTGCTGTGTGCAAATAGTCCTGAACTGATTTGGTCTCTCTGTTATTTCTAACTTAATGGTTCACCCTGCTCTTTTCTGTAGCTGAGCTATTGGCTGCTTAACCAAAACATTTTGTCTGTGTTAATTTTAAGGTGTAATATGCAGTTCCAGTTGTTCAATGTCAACACAGTGTATACTGTCCTTTAAGCCGGATACATCTTAGCTACTGAGTCTAACAGTGGTATTGTGCTGTTGAAAAATTTCCATTAATGCATGTGTAGATAGCAAATGGAAAGCCAGGTTAGGAAAAAAAAAAAAAAAAAAAAAGCTATTTTTCTTTTAATAAGAAAAAAAAAAAACGTAAATGGGGGAGAGGATAAAAATTACTGCGTTACTGCTGCCCTCATGGCAACATGTACTTAGCATGAAGTTTAGATGACTGTTTGACTAGTGCCACAACTACTCCTCTCAACGTTTTCTTTCCATTTCTAACCTCATTGCATTTATCTTTCTGGGGACTCATGTCATTTTGTCTTCCAACTTTTCTCTTTCCATACCACTGCATGCCTCTTTCCTTGGTGTGACCTCAGAGAGGAGGAGGAGTATGAAGAAGAGGAAGAAGAACAGCCAGTCACAGAACCCAATACTGAGGATGAGGGGGAGGAAGAGACCAGTAGGCAGGTCAAAGCCAGGTACTGGGATTCAGCATCATCCATGCACCTTTTCTCACTCTGACATTAATTCACCACCAAGTGTGCGGCAGTGTCTACCTTTTCACTCACACTCCCAGCTCTCTTTTTAAAACCACTCCTAAGGAAATCTTTTTGCATCCAAAATCTTTGTCACTGTATGCAACTAAAGGAAACTGGTTTAGTTGTATAGGCTCAGGGCACTGAGAGCTGTTTGCATTCCCTCATTTTATTAACAAATGAGTACTGGTCACAAATCATAAGATTTAACTGACAGCATAATTTCTAAGCATGGTGTAAGTTTATCTTTTAGTTAGAACAATGCTGAAACAATGCAGTGTGTTGCTGAGTTAGGATACTGCTCGACTTAGGTTTTCTTCCATATTTTCACAATATAGCCTTATTAGCAATGTCTGTAGCTAGGAAGAAGATTGACTTCTTTTAAATTCTGCTATGATTTATATCAATTTTTCACATTTTTAAATAGGAAAGAACTACTTAGAGGCAAAGCTGATAGATGTATAACATTTTATACATACATGTCCATCTGTGTATATATGGCTGTAAACAAACCACTTATCAAAACAATATTCTCATATAAAATTTTCCACTTATTTCTGAGGTATATATGGATTTGGAATCTGGCAACTTTATCCTAATAAATTGGAAGAAAGAAAATATGTTTTTTCTTCCAGACAGCCATTTGATTTAGGTTAAATTGTTTGGCTTTGCAACTCGGCAAATGAGATTGGATTTTTTTTTTAAATAAACCACATTCATGCAGACGCTATACAGCACAGAAGGAAGAAAGGAAACTGTTTAATGTGCAAATTCCAAAGAAAATACTGGACTGTTGTTATTAATATCTTCCAGTCTGCAAATGTAGCCAGTGGCTGCCTGAAATTTCAAAATTAAGTGATAATTTCCTCAAATCCTATTCTTAAAAGTCAAAGCTAAAACACAAGTTATTAGTAAATCACATGAAAATAATAAAATGCTGTGAAAAAATGTTGAACACAAGAGCCATGAAAAGAACATAACGTGTGCTTCAGACTTTGTTCTTTTAAAATAATAGTCAATTTGAGATAACTGGATGATATTCCCATGACTTTTTAAATACCACCCTTCACCATCACTAGTTTGGTGTAATAAAAATGATCTGAATCCTTGCCATTTGTTTTAAATCCTGTCAGGAAGAGTAGGAAAAACCTAGCGTTAGGGATTCGTGTCATGCAAAGCTTGTGAAATAGATGAAGGTTTCCAGATTGCCCACTGTGTTTCAGTTGTGAAAAAATTACTTGGTATATATTTGATTAACTTCATAATATTCTAACGTATGTAGCACATGTTGTTTTGTTGTTGTGTATTCTTTGCCAAGCCTCAGATAAGGTCCGTGCGTTGCAAGCATGTAGGTGGATTGCAGAGATGGTCTCAGGAAAAGTTTATCAGCCACTGGCTAAGTGATCCAGCCCAAATCCCTGCATAGTGTTTATGCTTGAGGTGCTTGTGAAAACAGATGTCCAGGAGTGCATATCCCATGGCTTTTCACCTGTCTTGCTGATTCTGTTGCTCACCGACACCTACCTTCACCAAAACAAAGCAGATGTGTTTTCTGTTCACGCAGTGCAGGTCTCTAACACAAACAGAGCAATTGATTGGGATGCTAATACTTAGATAAATGCTGATTCGGTTTTGTTTTGTTTTAATTTTCCTCTTTGATGGATAAAGTTTTTTTTTATGGGCTCTTTTGGTAAAAAATATCCGTTAACTGAGGGGAATGGTAATCAGATACCCGTCCTTCAAGAGGCAGTCATGCAGATTGTGTCTTGAAGTATCTATACTCAGTGCAACAGGTCAGCTGGCATGATGAAGCTGTTTTGTGCTGCTCTGACTACATTTACAACCTAGCTTGAATTACTTGAAAATTATTCAGAAAGTGGTTATGAAAAGGCTCATGAAAATTTGTTCTGAAGTCTCTGAACTAAATCATTTAGGCTGAGTTGCTTCCATGCCTATGTATTTCCAATCCCAAGAAGATACAAATATCTGTTTCCTTACTTCTGGGAAAAAAAAGTAAAAATTAAATTTAAACAAAACAAAACAAAACAAAACAAAAAAAAAAAAAAAAAAAAAAA